>NC_141552.1:49987500-50296250 GCF_021556685.1 Rattus norvegicus
AGATGTTTAAGGCCTGAGAGCTGTGGAAAGGTCTAGTCTGGGCTGTAGTCCCACACATCCTGTCTTAGGGGGGTGAGAAAAGGAAGATTGTTGGTGTTGCTCAGAAAACTGAGGCAGGAGGAGGATCAGTGCCAGGAGGAGGAGGCTAGCCTAGGCTACAAAATAAGATCTTGTCTCACAAACATACAAACAAGCAAACAAAAAATAGGGGACTGGAGCAATGGTTCAGTGGTTAAGAACAGTGACTGCTATTTTAGAGGACCTAGGTTCAGTTCCCATCATCATGAGATGGCTCACAACCATATTTAATTCCAGTTCCAGGGGACTTAATGCCCCTCTTCTGGTCTCTGAAGACACCATGCTAATGTGGCACAGACATACATGTAGGCAAGGTGTACACACAATAAAATAGAAATCAAAAAATACATTGTGTTTTTAAAAGAAAATATGTGAGCCAGGCAATAGTAGCACATGCCTTTAATCTCCTCACTCAAGAGGCAGAGGGAGGTAGGTCTCTTAGTTCAAGGCCAGCTTGGTCTACAGAGCAAGTTCCAGGACAGCCAGGGCTACACAGAGAAACCCTGTCTTGGGACCTCGTGCCCCTCTTACTGCTCAATATCTGAGTATTGCCTGCAGGTATTCATGTGCACCGTGTACAGCGCCCGCAGAAGTCAGAAGGGGCACCCAGATGCTTGTGAGTCACTTTGTGGGCTCTGCGTGCAACTCAGATCCTGTAGGAGAGCAGCAAGCTACCTATCGGGAGGTCTGAGGGTTACCTTGGACCCTCAGTTTTCCCTGTGGTATAAATTTCACTGAAAGAGTTGTTTGTCCATGAGTTTGTCATGAACTCAATGAGATAATATGTGAGACACACAGCTGCGTCTCAGTGTAAACTAGATGAGAACAATTAATAGGATGCACTCTGGGTGCTGGAGACATGGCTCAGTGGTTAAAATTAACGCCTGCTCTTATCAGTTCCCGACAGCCACATGGTGCCTCATAACCATCTGTAACTCAATTCCAGAGGATCTGCAGCCACCTTGTGAATTCTGTAGGCATCAAGTGTATACATGGCCAGAGACATATATACAAAGTACTGGTAAATATAGGATAAAATAAACAAATCTTTAAAAAAAAACCAGTTCAGTGCCAGTTTTTTCGTTTTGTTTTGGCTTGGTTTTGTTTGCTAGTTTTTAAGTCCCTTAGTGGGGAAGCTGGTAGTTCTTTGTTAATTCAAGGCCTGTCTGGTTTACTAAGATTTGGACCAGCCAAGCCTACACACGGAGACCCTGCTTTAAACTTAAAACAACATAGACTCCAGCCCAAACTTCTTTAAAACATTTTAACCTTTAAAGTCCCTATAATTACACTTATAAATATTTGTATATTTGGCATACCAATATATGGTATATTTTTCTTAAGCTCTTTATGAATATACTGATATGTATGTGTGTGTGTTTTACATGTAAAACTAAGAACTTGCATGTGTTCTTAGCAGTAACTTTTTAAAAACTTGAATTCTTCATAGAATTTCCCTTTGGTTTTATTTATTTTTATTCATATATTTATTTATTCATGTGTATGAGTGCTCTGTTTTCGTGCACACTAGAAGAGAGAATCAGATCCCATTAAGGTAGTTTTGAGACACCATATGTTTGCTGGGAATTAAACTCTGGACCTCTGGAGGAGTAGCCATTGCTCTTAACCACTGAGCCATCTCTCCAATCCCAGCAGTAACTCTTGATGACTCCAGTTTTATAGTGTTCGAGTCATTTTATTATGTTTAGGGAAATCTTGTAGGCTTCATGTTTTTCAAATCTGTACTTTTAATATTTCAGCAAGAAATCTGGACTCGAAGCTCTGTCCTCAGCAGGTAAAGTCAGGTGCGGTGCTGTAGTTCCAGGGAGACCTGTATTATTCCAACCAAACGTTTTACATACTCTCCTTGACTCTGCTTCAGTGAAGAGGGAAAAACCTGCAGGAGAGCTGTGGTGGGATTCCTAACTTATGTGTAACTTCAACACAGCAAGGCCCTGAAGAAAAATTTAAAAGAAATTTTTTTCTAATCTTTTACATGATCAGAATTTGTCATTAGGTGTAGGAGCACACATCCATAATTCCCACTACTCAGAAGGCTGACGCAGGAGGATAGCAAGTGCAAGACTAGCATGGGCTATAAAATATGGAACTCTGTCCCCCCAGAAAGGTGAACAGAAACAATACATTGTTTTGTATGGAGCAGTGCATCTTTGTAGAGAAAGAAGCAGGGGTGGGGGGCACACTTAGCTCCAGAAGTACCGCAGGAAGGCAGGAAAGTAAGGATAGTGGGGCGGATGTGGGGCGTGCCTGAGATCCCAGCACTTAGAAAGGCAGAGGCAGGAAGATCATTGCAAGTTCAAGGGCAGCCTGGGGCCTGTTTACAAAAGCTAGAGAAGAGGAAGCCAGGAAGACTAGGAGGACAGCCCGCCTTGTTGTTGCCTCTTCTGCCTGTTCTCAGCTCTGAGTACCATGAGCAGAGAGAGGAGGGTGGGCAGTGAGTGACTGAGTCAGTATAAAGGGAACAGTCTCCCATGTCTTAAGTAAGGGCCTTAAACACCCATGCTTATTGTGTAGTGGATCCAAAGGCAGATTTAGATTTACAACTGGCTGTCTCCTCACAAGAACACCTAAAAATGCAAGCCTGGGGGTTTAAAATAAACTCGCATATTCTGTTACGGTTTAAGAGAACCATTGCAAAGAAAAACATTTAAACATCTATTTAAGAAGTATTTACTTTATGAATAACCCACAGCTACTGACCATATAAAATTAGTAGTTGAAAGTCTTCTACTAAAGGGAAATTATACAGTAAACAGACCAAAACCCAAATTATTTCAGATAGTGGGGTTTCTGTGTCTATGTGAAGGTGTGGGTGCTTCTCTGTTAACTTAATAAATCTCCGTGCAGAGCCCGACTGAGGACAGAAAACCTGCTTTTTGGCTTTGGTTTTGGTTTGGTTTTATTTTGAGATGGGGTCTCAGTACATAGCTCTGGGTGGCCTGGATGTCCCTGAGACCAGCTCTGCCACTCCAGTGGTGCTGGGACTAAAGGTGTTTGCCATCCTGTTCGGTATAAAGGCCACCTTGCTTGTTTGTTTTGGTTTTTTGAGACAGGGTTTCTTTGTGTAGCCCTGGTTGTCCCGGAACTCACTGTAAACCAAGCTGGCCCCAGATCTGCCTGCCGGCCTCCTGATTGTTGGGATTAAAGGCATGAGCCACCATGCCCTACAGGGCCATGTTTTTAAAATCCTGATTTTTTTTTTAATTACTGGTGACAAATTTTCAATCTAGCTCACTTCTGGTTTATTTGGACTTACTCTACCACAGCCCACAGATTTAAAAGAAAACGTAGGAGCTGGAGAGATGGCTCAGCGGTTAAGAGCACTGACTGCTCTTCTAGAGGTCCCGAGTTCAATTCCAAGCAACCATCTGGTGGGTCACAACCATCTGTAATGGAATCTAATGCCCTCTTCTGATGTGTCTGAAGTCAGCGACAGTGTACTCACATACATAAAATAAATTAATTAATTTTTAAAAAAAGAAAAGTAAACCTAAATTCTCTTTGTCTTTCTAGTAGTAATTTAAGATCAAAGAAAACAGTTGTGGGTGCACGCCTTTAATCCTAGCATTTGAGAGGCAGGTGGATCTCTGTGAGTTTGACACCAGCCTGGCCTATATAAGTTGGAGGCCAGCCAGGGGATGAGGTGTGCAGAGTAAGAGTGGTCCTGCTGCTTCCATTGACGTGGAGAGAACTTTGATTGCACTGGGAAGAAAGCACGTATAATAAGTGAATGGAAAACTTCGGACCTGCAGAGACTGCATTTGCTTTCCCCGCCCACTTTTGAGCTGCAGCCTATGCTATTCCAGAAAACGTTGAGATCCTGCCTTAGGGTATACGCACATTCTGTTTCTGAAGCTAGGCCTACTTCTCTCATTAGCCTTCCCCTCCTGGACGCCAGGCATGAACAAGCTTACCCCCCAGTGTATTAGTTACCTACCTCATTGCATGGACAAAATATCTGTCTATGGCAAGATAAGGAAGAAGGGTTTATTTTAGATCACAGTGTAAGCACAGCACATCAGGGTACATCATGGCTGAAGAGCTGGCCATGTTCCACACCCTGGAAGCAAGAGGTAAATGCTAGCACCAGGCAAGCTTTCTCCCTTTTCTTCATGGACTCTGGCCCATGGACTGATGCTGCCTACCGTTAACCTGATCCAGGTAACCCCTCACAGGCACGCCCAAGGCTCGCTTACCAGAGCCTGTCAAGGTGACAGTACTAACTGTCTCACCAGACATAAATGATAAAGGAGGAATTCTACGGAGGGAAGGAGAGGAGCGTGGAACTAGGAATAGGGTTTAGAGACAATATCATGTTTTCTCTCATGTAGAGTCTGCATTTAATTAAGACAGGTAAGTCACAGGTCTGGAGAGATGGCTCCGTGGGTAAGAACACCTGCTGCTCTTGCAAAGGACCAGAATTGATTCCATGCACCCATTTGGTGACTCACAACCATCTGTGACCTCAGTTCTAAGGGATTCAACAAGCACGCATGTATGTGGTGCACATAGACACATGTAGGCAAATCAACCATACATGTATAATGAAATCTGAAAACATTTTTAAAAAAGACATTGTGCTCATGTCTATAATCACAGCATTCGGGAGGTGGAGCAGAGAGAGCATCATAAGCTCAAGGTTAGCCTGGACAGCATCTCGTCTTAGAGAGGAAGGGGGGACCGTGTGAGGGAAGGAAGGGGCTGATGGAAAGGCTGGGAGGAGGGGAGTGCAGTGAAGGGTGGATGAGGAAGACCGTGATAGAGGTCATATGTATGAGACTTGCTCTATAGTCAAAGACAGATAGTCAAAGACAGAGGACAACTGTATTAGATGCTGCTGTTAGTGTCTCATGGTCCAGAATTGCAGAGCACCTCTACCTCTTGAGACCAAAAAAAAAAAAAAAAAGTGATTTTTCTGCTTTTAAGAAGAAAATAGCAGGGGCTAGAGAGATGGCTCAGCGGCTAAGAGCACCGACTGCTCTTCCCGAGGTCCTAAGTTCAAATCCCAGCAACCACGTGGTGGCTCACAACCATCTGTAATGAGATCTGATGCCCTCTTCTGGTGTCTGAAGACAGCTACAGTGTACTCACATATGATAAACAAAAAATAAAATATATATATATAAAAGAAGAAAATAGCATTCCCTATTTGTTGAGATTCAGTGAGATTCAGAAAATAGCATTCTCTATTTGTTGCGATCCATTTATCATCTATTATATATGAGATGGGCAGGGAGCTAACGGCAATCCTTCCACTTGAGTCTCCCCGCTGCCATAATTACAGGTGTGCACCGCTGCTCTTGGTGGCTGCCAAGATCGTCTTATATGATTAGTGGCTAGTCAGGGTTCTCTAAAGAAACAAAACCGATAGAATGAGCATGTGTTACAAAGGAGATTTATCAGATTGGCTCATATGATATGGACTGAATAGTCTGACAAGAGCTTGTCTGCATGCTGGAGTGGCTGAGAACACGGAGCCGATCAGTCCACAAGGCCGGTTCCTCAGCCGTTCCAAGCTGGCACTTACGACCAGGGAATTCCTGGAGAATCGCTGGTCTTCAGCCCGAGAGGAAGATTAAAGAGGTGGGCTCCAGGATCAGCAGAGGATGGCAACACAGGGAAGCCCGCAGGGTAGACCGAGGCACTAGCAAGGGCAGAGGCCAGCAGGTGAGATGCACACAGCTTTCCTCTCATTCCTCCTTATACCTGGGCATGAGAAGGGTCTCCTCTCGCCATCCTTCTGGGGATACCCTCACGTACCTACTCAGAGGCGACTCAGTTACTTGATTCCACATCCAGTCAAGGCGATACCACAATTAACTAACACGGCACCACTTTATGGGGCCCGGGTGTGCTCCTGACAGGATAAAATGATAAAATCTTTCTGTGGGGGAACAATTTGTCCTTGTTTATTAGGAGTCTTGAATATTCTCCCTGAAAAAAATGTCCATTGTAGACCACTAGAACCAAGTTCCCAATAATTAGGGAATACCCTAGTAAATTATGATGTATACACAGTGGAATTTGATATAATGATTCTTAAGTAATACTGAAGAGTTAGTGTATATAATATGGAGACTATAATACTAGAATGTGCTATAGTAGAACTAGGAACTTTTTATTTTATCTTTTCCTTTCAGCATTTTTAGTTTAATTATCTTGGGTGAAAGGATGCGGCCAACTGTGAGTGCAAATGGCAACATCAAAACTTGTAACAGAAGGGACGGGAGCTGGAGAGATGGCTTCACGGTTAGGAGCAGTGGCTGCTCTTGCAGGGGACCCTGGTTTACTTCCCAGCACCCGTTTCAGGTGGCTCATAGCCACCTGTACCAGTTCCAGGGGCTCTGATGGCCTCCTCTGGCCTCTGCTGGTACTGCACACAAATGGTGCATAAATGGAGGCACACACACAAAAATAAAATTAAAACATTTTTTTTTTTTTGGTTCTTTTTTTCGGAGCTGGGGACCGAACCCAGGGCCTTGCGCTTCCTAGGTAAGCGCTCTAACCACTGAGCTAAATCCCCAGCCCCAAATTAAAACATTTTAAAAGCTATGGAAACATTTTTTTTCTCCTTTCCTTCTTCCCTCTTCTTCCTTCCCCTCCTTGCCTTTTGGAGATTGGTGTAACTTGCTGTTTAGTCAAGTTGATGAGCTCATTTTTAAAAATACATAATGCAGGAGTTAAATTTAAAATATGCAGAATTACATCTTTAAAACCGACGTATATACAAGCACTACAATGTTCTGATAAAAATCCTTCTCCATATCATTATTGATAAATGTTCAGGTCAGATACTGTCTGTTAATTACACTTATTTATTTACTCTGTGTATTTAGTAGGCATCATAATGGAGTCCATCCTCCCACTTTGGGAGTCCCTGGGACTGAACTCTGGGGCTCAGACTTGCTTGCCAATGCCTTTATCAGCTGAAGCGTCTCACATCAGCTATGTTCTGTCCGTTGAAAACAGGGAGGGGGTGCTTTTCTCTTTGCTTTTTCTTCTCACGTTGTTTGTTTTTCTGGATGGAACCTCAGGTCCTAGGCGCATGAACCTTTTGGCTACCTCAGTCCCTCCCTTGGATTTAGTAAGTGAGGGAGACAGAAACTTAGCTCCAGCCTCTTGGCACTTTGCACAGCTGCAGGTATTGGTGTACAATTGTTATAAGGGTAGTCTTTACATTTATTTATTATATAAGTACACTGTAGCTGTCTTAAAAGAGAGAGGAACACTGAAAGCCAGTGGGCTGCTTGTAAAGATGCTTCTTTTCAGGTCATTCCCCAGGTTGGTTCTGTGGCAGCTGGGGAGGTCTTATAGGACATAAGTGTCAATTTACAGGCATTAAACATTATAGATGGCTTATTAGCTGGGTGTACAGGCTGCAACGCTATAATTTTGGTGAAATTTAACACTTTTTTTTGAACTAAGGTCTCTCAGGTAGCACAGGCAGACCTTGGTATGTATCCAAGAATGACCATAAACTTCTAATCCTCTAATGACAACTGCTGTGTGATCTCACAGAGGTGCTCGATATGCTACAGGCATGTGCCATGCTTGGTTTGTGAGGTGCCAGATCTCAAACGGAGGGCTCTGCATTGCTGGAGAGCAGTCTACCCGCTGATCTGGCCCCAGCCCATATCCATTGCTCTTTGAACACAGTGGCCCATAGGTTGTGTGTCTGCTTTGCTTTTGTTTTTAGCATGTTTGTAGTAATCAGATTAGAGATGCTAATTCTGAGTAGATCATTAAGGACTCTTCTAATCACTGTACTTTTCAAGAGTGCTCATTTAGAATGGCTTTGTTTCCCCCAGTTGGTAGACCAGTAGCTGGCATGGCGCCTTAAGTGTTGAAAAGCATGCCTCAGCCATTGGCATTGATTGAAAACCTTAGGAATTTCTGCCAAGTTCTCGTGATCTAATCCTCTCCTAAAAGCACAAAGCTCAAGTGTGTACTGAAATGCCTGAGTCAGCTGCTCGAGGGATATACTGGCTACACTCCTGCTTATTCTTCCAGGATGAGAAATCTCCTTGGTGACCTAAGCAGCTAGCTAGCTCTTACTCTCTCCACCCAGAAATGCATTTATAGAAAACAGGAAGGAAAAATACGCACACCTGCACGCTCTGTCCTGTATCTAAGTGCTATCTTTGGAATTACATTTCCTGCTATTATGCTTGACTTCTGCAGACATTGGTGCAGTGTTTTGTTTGTTTGTTTGTTTGTTTGTTTGTTTGTTTGAGACAGGATCTCACTGTGTAGCCTTGGCTAACCGGGAATGCTATATAGACCAGGCTGCCCTTGAACTCACAGAGATCTACCTGTGTCTGCCTGCCAAGTGCTTAGATTAATTTAATGATGCAAGACAATGGCTTCATCTCTTGGACTGACTAGGGTTAATTTTTTTTAAATTCCTCTAGCTTTCGAAGTCAGGAAAGCAAAGGAGAGGCTCTGGCTATTTACCGTGTGGCTAGAGTGTGTGCGTGTTTAGGGCCACTCTTGTTTTTCATGTCCTTTCCCGGTGTCTTCATTGTGTCATAGACTGTGTTGGTTGTTTATAAAACCCCATTGCTGGCTGATGTGGCTGGGGAGGGGATAGATAATGACTGGCTGCTGTCAGCGTACTAAAGAATACAAGCAGTGTACAGAAAGCAGAATACACTGCCATCCTGTGAAGTTGGTGGATAAGCAGACAGATGTGTGGCTCTTACATTGTGCTTAGCACATCTAGCAGCTCTGCGAGATCACACAGCAGTTGCCATTAGAGAAATCTAGCACTTCTGCGTCTTGTTTTATGTGAATGTATATATTAATTATACCTCTTTCAAAAACCTAAGACCTGAAGCTTTTCGAGCACACATGATAGACGTGGAAAATTCCACACCCAACCTGATACACAGTGCAAAGAGGATGCTCTTGCCTAAGTTGCCTCAAGTGCATGTGCCCTGTTCATATGAGAACGAGTGTCTGTCCCATTGTCTCCATGTACCTATGGGTATTCAGATTTGTAAGACTTCTGCTGGCAAGCAACCAGATAGGGGTACTAAGGTATTACACGTTCAAAATAGATTTTAAAGGGAATACATTATTTTGAAAGCACGAGGGGATCAATTGTGTTGGCTTTGTGCTTATATATATTTTGACACTTTTTTTTTTTTGACCACAGTAATCATGTTTATCCATCTCCCTCCACCCCATCCAGGTGGAGCATTCATTTAGGCCAGGGTCCAAGCCTTGTATCAATTGAGCTGAAAACTGGCCTTAGTATAGGGAAGAAAGAGATATCTATTTTTCTGACATTTGAAGGGTTCTCATGTACAAGAGGTTCAGAGTGTTACGAGTGTTTCATTGGGTGGAAGCCTTAGGGTGTGTCCCCTCTGTGCTAGCTCAGAAGATGTGGAACGAAGCTCAAGGACTTTGATAGCATTTGAACTCTCGTTTCACTGTGCTCTAGATGTTGTTTGTATGTAAATTGTTTTTTTTTTCTTTTTTCTTTTTTTCGGAGCTGGGGACTGAACCCAGAGCCTTGTGCTTGCTAGGCAAGCGCTCTACCACTGAGCTAAATCCCCAACCCCTGTAAATTGTTTTGTTATTCAAGACAGGGTCTCATGTGTAGCTCTGGCTGTCCTGGAACTCATTCTATAGACCAGGCTGGCCTCAGATTCTGCCTCCTGAAGACCGGGATTAAAAGTGTGCACTGCTATCACATGTACATGAATATTTTGGTTTTCATTTGGTCAGAAACAAAAGGACTAACCTCCTTTAATTTTGTTTTTTTTCATAGTCAAGTTCATCCGAGAAGTAACACCATATATCAAGAAACCATCATTAGTATCAGATCTGCCGTGGGAAGGTGCCTCTCCCCAGTCACCAAGCTTCAGTGGCAGTGAAGACTCTGGCTCTCCAAAGCATCAGAACACCACCAAGGACAGGAAGGTCATCCCTCTCAAAATGTGCTTTGCTGCTAGAAACCTAAGCATGCCCGATCTGGAGAACAGGTGAGCATGCCTCCAAGAGCACCACACTCAGGTGTACACACCTGAGGAAGCCTCAGTCTCAGTGCCTCCTGTCCAGTACATTACTGAGAGGAAAATGGCATTCTAAGATCAGAGATCTGCCTTTGGTTTTGGAGCCCTAGATGGCCTCAAACCCACCATCTCCCTGCTCAGCTTCCCATTGTCTTTATAAGGAAGTTTCTTAATTGTAAATAAAGTTACAATCAGAGGCCCCATTGGAGATCTGGGATATCAACTGGCAAAATGACTGACAAGTTCACTTCTCTGACCTCCCCATCTTGTATAAAATGCACGGAATGGTTTCTCACTTTCCTTATTCTATAGCTATTTGTGTTCTAGGATGGTGTTGATTTCACTATTATGGCTAGGCTCAGAGTGAGGCCAGAGATTTGGTAAACTGGGGTGTCTTAAAAAAAACAAAACCTTGTTCAAAGACCTAAAGATGGGCTTTATATAATCTGCGTTCAGTCTTCTCTGATCTGAGAAGTATCTAAGCACAGTAGGACAGACACAGAACACAGCAAGAAACTGAAGCCAGGCTCTTCTTGTCAGGCACAGTATCACATACCATTAATTTTAGGGCTAAGCAGGCAGAAGGAGGCAGATATCTGAGTTGCAGACCAGCCAGAGCTGTGCAGTGAGAAGCTCTTTTTTTGATGGGAGGGGGTTGTAGACAGAAACTGAACGACCTTCAGCATGTGAGGCTTTAACATGATTAAAACTCGTGCTTGAAATATTTTACCTAGTATCACGAAATTGTAAGTTATTAGAAGACTTAAAATCTTTTTATACATGAATATTTGTTTTTATGTGAATGTATGTTATGTGTATGGGTGCATACACAGGCTAAAACTGGAATTAAAGGCCGTTGTTAGTTGCCCAACATGGATGCTGGGAACCAAACTTAGGTCCTTTTCAGGAGCATCAGGTGCTCTTAACCTTGAGCCACGTCTTCATTCCCAGAAACTATGGCGGACAGTGTTGTGACTGAGGCAGTTCTGTTCTCACCTATAACCACAGCTCCAGGGGGACTGCCACAGGAAAAGCTGTGACTGTAAGGTCAGCTTGGGCTACAGAGTGAGTTCCAGATTAGTCTGGATTATACTAGAACCGAATAAACTAGGTTCAAAGAAACACAAAGGGGCAAAAAGCCTTACTCCATCTAGTGCTAAGAGACGCACGCCTTCGGGGGGCGAGGATAGAGAGGCTAAGGAAGCTCTTCCCTTGTAAACCTCCTTGGGATAGACGCCTGTGTTGTTGCTGATACCGCTTGAAGCTGAAGAAAAGAGCACCGTATACAAGTTTGAGGATGTGGGACAGGGAAAGAGGGAAGACCGAAGTGATTACTGAGATTACCTTCATCATTAAGATGTCTGTCAGAACACAGAATCTTGACTTTCCTTAAAACTCAAGGACTGCATTCTCCTTGGCTCGTTTATATGCTGGAAACATTTTCCAAAGATTTATTAATTTCAAGCCTGCTGGCCGAGGTGCCTGCCTTTATTCCCAGCACTGGGGAGGCAGTGGCAGGTGGAGCTCTGAGTTCCAGGTCAGTCAGGGCTACACAGAGAAACCCTGTCTCAACAAAACACAACAGAACCCCAAATCAACAAGAACAAAACCATTTATTTACATTATGTGTGTTGTGAGTATTTTGCCTGCGTGTATGTCTGTGCACCACATAAATACTTATTGCCCACAGAAGTCAGAAGAGGACACTGGATCCCCCTGGAACTGGAGACATTGGTGAGAAGCCATATGGGTGATGAGATTGAACCTGGGTCTTCTGTAGAAACAACAAGTGCTTACCTGACCACAGAGCCACCCACCTCTATAGCTCCGTATACTACGAACATCTGATGATGATCAGATTTGGACCAAGTGTAGAGAGCAACTGGAAAGTGCTAAAATCACAACAGACTGTCTGTATGTGTGTTTGTAGCTCAGAAAACTAGGACAGGGATTATGAGAGGGCAAAGTGATCTTCAGGGAGATATGAAATGATAATGAATTACGTGTAAAAGGGAAGCAGACGGGGGACTCAGTAGGGACAGAAAGGGGACTGGCTGGAGGAGGAGGGAAAGGGGGCAATAGAGGGGAGGTAATTGGGGAACAATTGAGAACAAAGTGTGACAGTGATGGTGGGAAGATGCTATAGTGAAGCCTAGAACTTTCAGTTTAGCAGAAGTCAAACACTGCGTAATATTTGGGGGAGGGCGGGGGACACCCTTCCTTCCACCACATGATCCTCAGACTCAGCCATGACCTGCTGTATGAGGCTTGGCTCAGGTGGTCAAGACCAGGGTGAAGATTCTCCGTCTTACTGCTGAAAGGAACTTGTTTCTGCTCTCACTTGAAATACACTTGAAAATGACTGTCATTTTATACAAACGAGAAGAGACAGAAGGTTATCCTATTCATGCTCTAGAGAAAAGCAGGCCCCAAAATTGCAAGGAGCTGGTGGTGACCACATGTCATTTTGCTTATGTACTGGGATGTGGACATCTGTCCTGTGTGTCTTCCCATAAAACAACATACGAAACTACCACCTAAGTAAACTTCCATTGTAAGACCTAGAAGACAAGGACTGTGGCACAGTACACAAGCTATTTGTTTTCCATATGCCTCAGCTTCCGCTTGAACAAAATAAAAATTCCACAGGGATTAAGTTAGAAAATTAAAAATTGGTACAGCGAGGTCTTAAAATTGTGTGCTTTCAGTTTCCCTTGGTAAAATTCTATCTGTCTATAAAATTAAAACACAGCCTCTTCAGCCATATCTTTTAGAGCCATGTTAGGAAAATGGAGAAGATGGCTCTGTGGATAAAGCTTTGGTTGTACAAGCATTCGCTCAGATCCCAGCACCCAAGTAAAAAGCCAGGTTTGGTGTCATGAACCTGGAATACCAGTGCTTAGAGACAAGAGGATCCTAGGGGTGTGGTGGCCAGAGAGTCTTGCCAGTTGGTAAACTCCAGGACCAGTTAGAATAGATAGAGAATACGAGAGGAAGACATTGACCTCTGACATCCATAGCGTGCACGATTGCACATGTGTGACTACACCACACATTCATCAAGGAGAAAGGAATTACTATCTTTAAAGTCACTTGGAGCGCTTTAGTTCTTAAATTTATCAAAGCCCTCCTAAAACACATGCCAATTTCTTTATCTTGATTTTAAAAAAATTATATAATGTTTTTCCTACAAGTATACCTGCGTGCATGTCTGGCCATGAGAGGTCAATGTATCCGATGGTTGTGAACCTCTATGTGGTTGCTGGGGATCAAATCCAGGTCTTCTAGAAGAGCAGACAGTGCTCTTAACCGCTGAGCCATCTCTCCAGTTCTGTCTGTCCTTGCCTCAAAAAAACCAACAAACTGCTGGGTGGTGGTGCTTGCCTTTAATTAATCCCAGCACTCAGGAGGCAGAAGAGGGCAGTTCGAGGCCAGCCTGGTTTACAGTGAGTTCCAGGACAGCCAAGGCTACACAGACAAATCCTGTCTGAAAAACCAAAAACCAACCAAACAGATAAATGGCAGGTGTGTGCTTGGTTTTAAAGGAAACCGCAGGGCTGGAAAGATGGCTCAGCAGTTAGTCGCCCTGGCTGCTCTTAGAGGACCATTCATTCCATCACCCACACGCCTCACTGTCTTCTGTAACTCCAGCTCCAGGGGATCAGACTCTTTCTGAACTCCATGGACACCAGACACACACATGGTACAAACACATATATGGAGGCAAAACACTCATACACATTAAATAAAATAAATTTAAGAAAGGAAATTTCCAGACATTCTTCCAGTGACTGTGCCATTTTATGCTAAAACCAACAGCAGCCAACAGTATGAGTTTCCACTGCTCTGTGTGCTCGCCAGCGCCGCGTGGTTAATGGCATGGTAATACTGTTGCAGATGGTATTAACCCTTCCGGCCGTGGTTAATGGCATGGTAATACTGTTGCAGATGGTATTAACCCTTGGGGGGGGGGATGCAGTGATAGCTTGTGGTGCATCTTTTGTTTTTATGTAAAGGCTTCTCTAAAGTGAAAGGAAGCAGCTTGCTTTTATGATCATTATTTTACTACTTCGATTTGGCTCTGTAGTTATAAAGCTGGTGAGTGTTTAGCTATGAAAGTGAGTAAATGGAGGTTGCTGCTTTGCTCACCCGAGTTTCTCTTGCCTTGCCAAATGCTTCTGATAATCATGGGGTGTGTGTCATGAGATATGGAAACTAATTAATTAATGATGACACCCAGTGAGAGAACACGAGCCCTTCCTCAGCAAGCAGTACCATGTCCTGTGGGAATGAACATAGCATTGCACTGCAGGGATGGTTGCCCTGTAGGAATCGTTGCCCTGTAGGGATCATGGCACTGTAGGGATCGTTGCCCTGTAGGGATCGTGGCACTGTAGGAATTGTCCTTTGCATTGGCTCACAGCACTTCATCTTCATTTTGACAATTTTTCTAGTAAAAGGTAGACTTGAGATTTGTGACATATAAAAATCACATAACTGTTACTAAATTTAACTCATAATTTATGTCAAAGGCATAACCAGCAGGCTACCAAGCCTATTAATATAGGCTGAGCTTACAAGCCCATGCTTCTGTCTACCTAAATATTGATTTGACTTGTCTGATGAAACTAGAATTAAGTTTCCCAGGAGTTCCTCTGTGGTTTGACTGGAGTCCAAAACCTTTAACCTTGTAGCCGCCTCCTCATTTCTCCTGTGGGCCCGCTTACTGACACACTGCCTGCATGCTTGCTATTAGCAGGGCTCTCATTTAAAATTTTCATTTAAAACAGCTCATTTCAAGAATTCCTGTGTTGCTTTTATCAGTTAGGGCTACTACAAGACAGACTCTTCTGGATCCTGGACTCGGTTCCGCTTGTGAGTTTATTGTTTGCTTTTTTTGTTTGCTTTTTGTTCTGTTTGTTTTGTTTGACATGGGTTTCTCTGTGGAACCCTGGTTGTCCTGGAACTCACTCTGTAGACCATGCTGGTCTTGAACTCACAGAGATCCACCTGCATCTGCCTTCCAAGTCCTGGGATTAAAGGTTTGCACTACCAATGCCTGGCCAAAGATACTTCGTCTGTTTGAATCTTTTTTTTTTCTTTTCTTCTTTACAAGTTAGTATTTCTTACTGGGCATGGTGGTGGGTGCATGTCTTTAATCCCAGCACTCAGGAGGCAGAAGCTAGTGGATCTTCAAGTTCAAGACCAGCTTGGTACATAGAGTGAGTTTTAGGACAGACACACTACACGGAGAAACCGTTTTGAAAACAAAATAGTATATTTTTTTTATAATTTTTTTTTCCGGAGCTGGAGACTGAACCCAGAGCCTTGCGCTTGCTAGGCAAGCGCTCTATCACTGAGCCAAATCCCCAACCTCTATTTTTATTTTTTGCACTAGTGTTTTGTCTGCATGTATGTCTGTGTGAGGGTATCAGATCTTAAAGTGAGCTGCCATGTGGGTGCTGGGAATCGAACCCAGGTCCTTTGAAAGAACAGTCAGTGCTCTTAACTGCTGGGCCATCTCTCCAGCTCCATTTATTGTTTCCTTAATTAACTTGTCCACAACCCCTTTCCAAGAAGCTCAGGATTTCTTTTGTTTCATAAATGCTGATGCGGGTTGGAGAGATGGCTCAGCGGTTAGAGTACTGACTGCTCTTCCAGAGGTCCTGAGTTCACTTCCCAGCAACCACATGGTGTCTCACAACCATCTGTAATGAGATCCAGTGCCCTCTTCTGGTGTGTCTGAAGGCAGCTACTGTGTACTCATATAAATAAAAATTAACTTAAAAATTTGTAAAAAGAAAAAAATATAAATGCTAATGCTCCTGCCTCCAACTTCCTGCCCATTTCATCATTTGAGCTCTCCCGTGGTGTCCACTCCTGATTAATCAGGAATGGTCTTCTTTCACAGCAGATCTATTTTTACTCTTCCCGTTATTTATAATTAGGTTAAAGAACCTACCTGAGACTCAGGATTGTATACGGTGTAAAGGGTCTTGTTGTTGTCAATTTTTTTTTCCAGAAAGTAATCATTTTGTGCCTAGAGAAGGAAGAAGTGATTTCTATCTTTAGTGCTAAGTAGGTCAGAAGGAGGAGTGAAGGAAATTTCTTGCCTGTTTCTTGCCAGTGAACTTTAGCTTATGACTAAAGAATGTCGGGCTGGCTCAGTGAGAGAGCAATGGGGCGGAAAGAAATAAGAAGCCCTTCTAGGAATGGTCAGCCCCATGATGTGCAGTCTGAACTAAGAACTGCTTCTCCCAACCAGTCTGGTGGGAATGAGAATGGCAAACGCTTTTTGCTAGGATGAGGTCATAGCAGTCATTAGCCACTGAGTGTGGGGGATTCTGTTTGTTTGAGACAGCCTCACACTGTCCTAAGCTGTCCTAGAGTTTGCTGTATAGCCCAGGCTAGCCTCAAATCACTGTCCTAAGCTGTCCTAGAGTTTGCTGTATAGCCCAGGCTAGCCTCAAATCACTGTCCTAGAGTTTGCTGTATAGCCCAGGCTAGCCTCAAATCACTGTCCTAGAGTTTGCTGTATAGCCCAGGCTAGCCTCAAATCTCTTGCAGTGTTGCCCTAGCTGCCTGAGCACAGATGCCAGCCATGCCCCACTAGATGCTTTTTGGTTTGGGGGTGTTTTTTTGTCTGTTTGGATTTGTTTTGTTTTGTTTGTTTACAGTGGTGGGAATTGAACCTTAGGGTCAAACATTCAACAAAGGTTCATTCCAGTTTTCATTTTTATCTTTTGAGTTATAACTCACCAAGTCATTCAGGCTGGCGTGGAGTTCACAGTCCTGCCGCTCTCTGTAGTGCATACTTCGAGTCTCCCTTTCTGAGACATCCTTGCCACCAGTTACCTACACATTTAGAGACTGTGTAGTAGACTGGCTGGGATTTGGCTTTCCCCACTTGGTTTAGTTCGAGTTTCTACTGTTGTGATAAATGCCATTACAGGAAACAGTTTGGGGAAGAAAGGCTTTATGCTGTTTTAGAACTTTCAGATCATCTTCTGTCACTGAGGTCACTCAGGTCAGGAACTGAAGCAGATACCATAGAGGAGGGCAGCTTACTGGCTTGCTCCTTAAAGCTTACTCAGCCTGCTCTCTTTTTTTTTTTTTTTTTTGGTTCTTTTTTTCGGAGCTGGGGACCGAACCCAGGGCCTTGCGCTTCCTAGGTAAGCACTCTAACCACTGAGCTAAATCCCCAGCCCCCTCAGCCTGCTCTCTTATACCATTCAGGACCACAGCCTAGGATGTGGCAGTGCCCAGAATGGGCTGGACCCTCCCACATCAATCTTCAACCAAGAAAATGCTCATATAGATTTGCATGTGGGCAATCTGGAGATGTTTTCTCAATTGAGGTTGGCAGGTGACCCTAGGGTGTGTCAAGATGATTAAACTAAAAGACCACTTTTCTAAACCCCTGGGCTTTTTTCCAGCTTCCCAGTTTTTGTTGTAGTGAGCTCTCTGAGCTCAGAGAATTATTCTTCATAATTTTTAACTTCTTATGTGAGTTCAAGCACACCACAGTGTATGTGTAGAAGTCAGAGGGAGCCTTGCAGACGTCTGTTTCTCTTTCTACTAGGTAGGTTCAAAGTCAGGCCATTAGGCTAAGCACAAGTGCCCTTACCTGCTAAACCATCTCCTCATCCCTAGATTTGGTTTTTGCAAAGCTTCCTTAAGGGAGGTACCAGGTTTATAAATGGTCTTACCACATGGAATCAGTTTGGTAAGTGTGCCCAGAAGTGTGAAGGTTTCCACTGTAGTCCTACATTGTCTTTACTACCACAGGAGTGTCCATTAGGGGAAGGTTTTCATAGCAGCCACAACACTGTTTGTGACCTATGACTGTATTCCATCAATTCTTCATTTTCTGCCTTCCCTGTTAGGCTGTAGACTCAATTAGGGTAAAAACTGGATTTTTTTTGTCATATCACTGTATTTACAACACTAGCAATATCTGACACTTAGTAAGGGGTCAATTAATATGTATTTAAGGAAGAATAGACTGGGAGCCAGAGAGGTAGCTCCGGGTTTGAGAGTAATTGTTCTTCTCCTAGAGGACCCAAGTTCAGTTCCCAGCACACACCTGTAACTTCAGTTCTAGTGCATCTGATACCCTCTTCTGGTATCCATGGATACCCACAAACACCGTAACTGTAAATACAAATGAAGTAAATCTTAGAAGAAAGGATAGACCAAGCAGGATTTGTTGAGAATAAACATTTGCCATATAAAATAACAACTTGAAATATTTGGAGCTAGGCATGGGGGTCCAGACTTGTCCTCCCAGCATTCAGGAGGATTGTCATGAATCTGAGCCCTGTCAGGCTGCACAGTGAGACCTTCTCTTAAGTAAGTAAAACTTAGGCCCAGCAAGATGGCTCAGAAGGTAGAGCTTTCTGTCCCCAAGCCTGACAGCTCAGTTTGACCCCTGGGACTCACATGGTGGAAGGAGAAAAATGATTCCCACTAGTTATCCTCTGACCTACACACACACACACACACACACACACACACACAGTAATTAATCAAACAACAACCCCTCTACATTTTTAATACAAAATGAAAAAGTAAAAACAAATAAGAGTAAAGTAGCAAGATAACTGAGCTTGTAGCATACTTGGTGTATAGCCCTAATGACCTGAGTTTGAGTCCCCAGTCCCACTGAGGAGCTAGAAGAATAGGGATGCCTAATGCATGTTAGTAGCCCTGGAGGCCACCCTTGGAACTGTTGGTCTGTTGTTAGCTTAAACCAAGGGTAATAATAGTAGTGTATGTGCCTTTAATTCCAGCACTCAGGAGGCAGAAGCAGGGGGATCTCTGTGAGTGTGAGGCCACTGGGTCTACACAGCAAGCTTCAGACCGCTCAGGACTACATGGTGAGACTCAGTCTCAAGTAAAGAAAGAAAGAAATAACATTCCAAATTTCCATAGAGAATAATATTCACAAAAAGCAATATTCTTCTGCTCCTAACCCTTTATTTCAATAATAACACATTCCGGTTCATTGTCAGGCTTTTTATGGCTTATTCCAGAATTACCTAATTAAAAACATTATGTGTATATGTGTTTGCTATGTGTCTGTCCACATAAGTGTAGGCAACCACAGAGACAGCGGGTCTCCTGGAGCCGAGGCTCTAGGCAGCTGCTGCTGTTTGCACTACCTCGTTTGGGTGCTGAGATTCAGGCCACTTGGAAGAGCAACGCATGCCCCAAATCAGTGAGCAATCTCTCCAGACCCCAGTTGTTTGTTTAATTACTTATTTACATATGCTTATTTATTGGTTTTTCAAGACAGGTTTTCTCTGTGTAGCCCTGGCTATCCTGAAACTCACTCTGTAGACTAGGCTAGCCTCTGCCTCCCAAGTGCTAGGATTAAAGGAGTCTGCCATTACCGCCCAGCCATTATTTTTAAAATATCAGTTCTCAGACTGGAGAGATGGCTCAGTGGTTAAGAGCACTGACTGCTCTCCCAGAGGTCCTGAGTTCAATTCCCAGCAACCACATGGTGGCTCACAGCCATCTGTAATGGGATCTGATGTCCTCTTCTGGTGTGTCTGAAGACAGCTACAGTGTACTTATATATAATAAATAAATCTTTACAAAAAAAATTATCAGTTCTTTTAGCTCTGTGTATAACGTTCATCTGTAATCCCAGCACTAGATAGGTGAAAGTCAGTGGACTGAGAGTTGAAGGTCGTTGTCAGCTGTATAGCAGCCCTGTCTTTGACATACATATATTATACATGTGGTGTGTGTGTTCCTTATTATCATCTGCAGTGCCCAGCAGACAGAGGTTCTGTTTCTTTGATATGGAAGTTAAGGGAAAGTGAAGTGTCCCACTAGTGACCATCCCAGTACAACAGAAAGTCCAGCTACTAGTCCTCATTATTTCCATCCATTTGTGGGTTTCTCTGGAATTGGACTTTGGGGAATTAAAGTGTCTCTATTAGAAAAACACAGTATTAGACTAGATTTGAAGTTAGAATGTTAGCTGTAGTTGATGTGTTAACTTCAAGCCTAGCTCATTTTTCTCTTTTCTCTCCCCATACAGATTGATAGAGCTACATTCTCCTGATAGCAGGAACACCTTGATCTTACGCTGCAAGGATACGGCCACAGCACACTCCTGGTTCGTAGCTATCCACACCAACATAATGGCTCTCCTCCCACAGGTACTGGCTGAGCTCAATGCCATGCTTGGTGCAACCAGTACAGCGGGAGGCAGCAAGGAAGTCAAGCATATTGCCTGGCTGGCAGAGCAGGTAGGTGGGAGGCAGACAAGGTTTATCCCTCCCTACTCAGAGCTAAAGTACCTCCCTTACAGCATATAGCTAGACTACTTCTATCTCCACCTGTGTGTGTGTGTCTGTGTGTCTGTGTCTGTGTCTGTCTGTCTGTCAGAGAGAGAGAGAGAGAGAGAAAGAAAGAGAAAGAGAGAGTGAGTGTGTGTTTATGTGAGAGTATATGTGTTTGTAAGAGTGTTTGTTTGAGACAGGGTCTCACTATGTAGACCAGGCTGGCCTTGAACTCACAGAGAAATGCCTTTCTGCGTCTCCAGTTTGGGGACTAAAGGCATGTGCCACCATGCCTGTCTACAGATACACATACAGACTATGTATCATTTGGTTCCTGGATATCAACATGACAATGCTTCTGTCCTTTTTTCCCTTCCTCACTTCCTGTCTGTCATTTAATTAATGGTTTCTAATCATCACCCCACCAGCAGAATTAGCCTTCATGGTATCATTGCGCTATAACTAAAAGAGGTTTCCTGTTTCCACTTCTCTCTCTAAGCAGCATGGGATGATACTTTTCATGATTAGGGGTAGGGACAAGGGCCTGGAGGATCTATCAGTCTTGGTCTTTGTTCACAGAACACAGCAGCATGCTTTACCCTGCTCTAACAGCAGCCACACAGTCTCAGACATCATGACATTAATTGTCAGTACAATTTACAAAAACAGGTTGAAGGGTGGATTTGACCCAGAGGTCACAGTTTCTCCAACCTTCTATAGAGCATTGGCAGTGTTCCTAGGGGCAGCAGTCTCTAGTTTATATTCCTGCATGAGAAGAACTTTAACTATACAAAATATAGGGTTGGAGATATAACTCCACAGAAGGGCACTTGTCTGATACATACAAGGTCCTAGGTTTAATCTCCAATACCAGAAGAAGAAAATATACAAAATATTTTATAAGACATGAAACAAAATGGCGTTTAGTCCATAACTGAAAAATGGAAAGAATCAAGAAAGCCTAAGAGGGTGCTGAAGAGCACAGCCCTCAGACCCCAGGTTCAAACAGTAGGGAGAGTTCACACATAACATCGAATCACATCCCTCATTTCTTGTGGGCTGGAACAGGAGCTGAAACCCGGAGCTCAGGGCTCAGAGGTGAGTGAGCGAGTAGTTGAGTGCTGCCCCTGATGTGTGTTATCTCTAGATCCTGGTGCACCTATGGGTGCAGAGGGCTAGGGAGGGGCCCTGTAGATGCTGCTTTGCTCTAAGTTTTCTTGGTCTAGCTTTCTTTCCTCTGCCTCAGAAGAGTTCTAGATTTTTCTCAAGTTGAGGATAATTCGTTTTGTCTAAAAATGATGTTGGGTGTTGCCAACAAAGTTCCAATTTGGTGTAAATCTCTGGTTGGTCCTGACAATCTTTTTTGGTAGTTCCCCGGGGAACTATGACACAGGACCAATTTTAGATGCCCTCCAATCCTCCACTTCCTCCTCCTCCTCCTCCTTCTTCCTTTTACTTTTTTTGTTTTGTTTTGTTTTGTTTGGGTTTTCAAGGAGGAATTTTTCAGTGTAAACAGCCCTGGCTGTTCTGGACTCACTTTGTAGACCAGGCTGACCTTGAACTCACAGAGATCCACCTTCCTCCCTAGCGCTGGGACTAAAGTCATGCACCACCTCACCCAGCTTTTTTTCTTTTCCCTTTTAAACTTCTGAACTCTTCAAAAAACGAATGTATTGTGTGGGTGTGCGTATCATGGCACTCACGTGGGGTCAGAAGCCAACTTGAAGGAACTCTTCTCTTCCACCACATGAGCTTCTGGGGATAAACTCAGGTCATTCCTTGATGGTGAGCACCTTTAATCCCAGCACTCAGTGGGTAGAGGCAGGAGGATCTCTGAGTTCTAGTTCAGCCTGGTCCACAGAGCGGCTAACGGGACAGCCAGGACTATGCAGAGCAGCCCAGTCTCAACAAAACAAAAGTAAAACGTACAGTAGCGATTAGAGCTTTTGTCTCCCGTGTGCTGCTCTTCCAGAAAGCCCGGGTTTGAGTCCCAGTGTCTGCATAGCAGCTCATCATGATCTGTAACTCCACTTCCAGAGAATCTGATGCTGTGGGCATTCAGGTGATACGTATACATACTATAGGCAGAACACTCATACACATAAATGAGTAGTAGAAATTAAGTTTATGGGGTTGGGGATTTAGCTCAGTGGTAGGGCACTTGCCTAGGAAGCGCAAGGCCCTGGGTTCGGTCCCCAGCTCCGGAAAAAAAGAACCAAAAAAAAAAAAGAAATTAAGTTTATATCAAGTCTTTATTTTTTTTAAGATTTATTTATTTTTAGGCAGGGGTTGGTGGTACACACTTTTAATCTCAGCACTTAGGAGGCAGACGCAATTGGATCTCTGAGTTCCAGGCCAGCCTGATCTCCAGGATAGGCACAGCTACATAGAAAAACCCTGTCTTGAAAAAACAAAGAAAAATGTATATTTTATGTGTATTGGGGTTTTTTTGCCTCATGTATGGGGATGCCATGATCTTCTGGAACTGGAGTTGCAGACAGTGTGAGCTGCCATGTGGGTGCTGGGATTTGAACTCAGGTCTCTGGGAGAGCAGCCAATGCTTTTAACCACTGAGCCACCTCTTCAGCCCCTTCTATCAGTTCTTATATTGGGATCCTGAGAGTTTATAGAGTAAGGGGATAATTATCTATCTATCTATCTATCTATCTATCTATCTATCTATCTATCTATCTATCTGTTGGATAATCCCCAGAAATGACAGGTCATGGAGAGGTTCATTATCCACCTCTAGACCTCAAACTGTTGCCAAGATTTACTGACTTATAACCAACATTGACTTCATATAGTTCCTAGGGTTCAAGAATCTGATAAGGCCTTAGCTGGGTAGTTCTAGCCAAGGCTATCTCAGGAAGGTACATTCAAGCCCTCAGCCCGTGTGGTCTGTAGACTTTAAGACCCCATCTCAGAGACAGAAAGACTGACTGATTGGATCACAGGATGTCAGGAAAGGATTAATAATATCTTTCAATAATATTTAGTGTTTCCTGTTTATTACAAAATAAACTTTAGAAAAACCTGATTGTTTGGCCAGGTGTAGGTATGGAAACACAAGTGAGCTAAAACTCCCACTAGTATCCCCATTTTCTCTAGCCAGAAACTTAGACGTGGGACCTCAAGACCGCTTGTGCTAATGACTCAACTGAACACACACACTGTGTGTAGCGAGCAGTGTTCTCACTCCACGGAACACAAACACTATCTTTAATCAGTAAGGCAAACAAGGAAACAGAATGAGTGAAGTTGAGGGTCCCCTCACCGTGGTAAGTAGAAGAGAGTAAAGATGTTCGTTGAACTAAGGGCTTCTTGAAAACCCAAAGGAAAGGAGGAAGGAAGGGAAAAAAAACAAGGACTTGCACCTTAGGCTTGCTTTTAATCCTAGCTTTCAGGATGCAGAGACAGGCAGATCTCCATGAGATCTACATAGTGGTCTCCGTGGTGAATTCCAGGCTAGCCAAAGCTACAAGACCCTGTCTCAAGTCACTTCATATTAAAGGGCTGCAGCTAGTGAGATGGCTCGGTGGGAAGTGCTTGCTGTATGAGCGTGGGACACACAATGGAGCATCCTGTGACCTCCACACTGCCCCGGTGGCATGCACTTTCACAACACACACACTCACGCAAACTTGAGAGCTGGGCAGATGTGGCCCAAGCCTTTAGTTCTAGACTTGTGAGGCTGAGGCAGGTGGATTGCTGAGTTACAGGACAGCCAGGGCTAACAGAAACCTTGTCACAAATAAACAGACAAACAGACTGCAGACTTGAGCTGGGTGTAGTTGCACATGTCTATAATCTCAGCATTCAGGGGTAGAGGTAAGACGACGGGATTTCATGGACAACCTCCAGTAAACATGAGTTCTAGGCCGGCCTGCATTAGAACCCACATCACACACCTTACGTGTTCATCAGAGCTGTGCTGTGGCTGGCCTGGCAGAGTGTTTTCTTCATGCATGAGGAGAGCCCTGGGTTTCATCCGTGGCGCTGTAAAATGTGGGCATAGCTGCAAACCCATACTCCTGAGGCCTAGGTGGGAAATTAGGAAGCTTAAGACCTTCTCTGTCATGTACGGAGGGAGTTTAAGGACAACCTGGCTGCAAGAGACCCAGCTGCTAAACAGACAAAAAATGTAAAAGAGTCAAAGAATCAACACTTCTAATCTTTGCTTTTAATGTGTGAGTATTTCACATGTATATATGTGCGCCTGGTGCCTCAGGAGGTCAGAAGAAGATGTTGAATCCCTTGGAACTGGAGATGCACAGATTGTGAGCTGCCACGTGGATGCTAGGAACTGAACACAGTTCTTTCCCAAGAGCAGTAACCACTGCACCACCTCTACAGCCCACAAAATCAACACTTTTAACAAATTGTACATTAAAGTGTTTTCTCCCCTACACCTTCTCCCTCTCTCTGGAAATTGGACATTACTTATTGATATGAAGGGCCTAAAGCATCTTCTTTGGGAAGAAACACATTTAATGAATATAATCTGGTATAGCCTTCAAATTTTCTCTTGTAATTAGATAGAAATTTTCATTTCTGAAAATAAGATTATTGGCGTCCAGATGTAGCTCAGCTGGTAGAATGTTTGCTTAGCCTTGGGTTTGAACTCCAGCACTGTGTAAACTTAGTGCGATGACGGCTGTCTGTAACCCTGGGATCCTCTGGAGGTAGAAGCGGGATTAGAAGTTCAAAGTCATCCTCAACCAAGAAGCTAAGTCTGGGCTACCTGAGGCCACAGGCAGAGAAAATTATCTTAGTGCCATTCTAACTCTGTGGGAAGATAAATTAGATGTTTTCTTCCCTCTTGGGCTATGCATATTATCCACACAGTACACGGGGTAAGTCCTGTAATCTAGAAATAAACAATCCAAAAAGTAAGAATCTCTTTTGTCTTTTTTTAACGTGTGTGTGTGTGTTTGTGTGTGTGTGTGTGTGTGTGTGTCTGTGTGTGTGTGTGTCTGTGTCTCTGTATCTGTGTCTGTGTGTCTGTGTCTGTGTCTGTGTCTCCAGGTGTGTGTACATGATGCTTGTGGAAGACAGGTCATCTTAAGGGAATAAGTTCTCTCTCTCTGCTTTTGTGGATCTTGGGGATTGAACTGTAGGGTTGAAGCAAGCACTTCTTCCTGCTGAGCCATCTTCCTGGCCCTCACTGTTTTGTAGAGGAAGGCCTTGAACTTTCTGTGTAGCCAAAAATTACCTTTTTTTTTTAAAAAAAGATTTTATTTATTCATTTTATATATGAGTACACTGTCACTGTCTTCAAACACACCAGAAGAGGGCATCAGATCTCGTTACAGATGGTTGTGAGCCACCATGTGGTTGCTGGGATTTGAACTCATGACCTCTGGAAGAGCAGTTAGTGCTCTTATCCACTGAGCCATCTCTCCAGCCCCCCAAAAACTACCTTTAATAGCTGGTTTAATCCTTCTGCCTTCACTTTCCAACTGCTGGCAGGGCTTATAGACATGGCCCAGTATGCCTAACTGCTGGTTTTCTTGTACCAGGCTGTAGCTAGCCAGAGAGGAGAGTCTTAGAAGACTAGAGGGCAGTGGTCCTCTCACAGGCTACCTCCACTTCCCACTCCTGGAGTCAGCTACAGTTTTGGCTAAGAGAAAAGAGACCCAGAGGTGTGTGGTGGGACACGCCTTTCATCCCAGCACTCAGAAGGCAGAAGTAGGCAGATCTCTGTGAATTCAAGGCCAACCAGAACTACAAAGTGAGACCCTGTTCAAAAGAATCAGAGACCCGGAGTTAAATGCCTTCAGTACATGCCAGGCATGGTGCTGCATGAGAGTCTGAGGCCAGCCTAGTCTGCAAAGTGAGTTTTGGGGCTACATAGAGAGACTCTGACGCAAACAAAACCAAATCAGAGTTACAACTCAGAACCAAATGGCTTAGGCTTTTTCAGATTTGAGGTGTGTGTTTAAAATATTCTGCCACAAATTACAATTACCTTCAGAAGTCCTCTTATTATTTTTTAATGTGTTTAGATATTTTTGCCTCCATGCATGCCTTTGTACCACGTAAATAAGCAGGGCTAACAAAGGCCACAAGGAGGGCATTTTTAAATCTGTGGAACTGGAGTTCCAAGACAGTTGTGAGCTGTCACAGTCAAACTTAGGTCCTCTGGAAGAGTGGTCAGTGCTCTTAACCACTGAGCCACCTCTCCAGTCCCCCTCAAAAGTCTTAAAGAAAGTTTAAAAAAAAAAAGTGACAGCCTTCAAGAGACAAGTATTCATCACCTTGAGTTCTCCTGGAGGCAGTCAGGGAAGCAAGGGTGAAGGTTTTGATGATGATGGGACTTTTCTTGAACATAATCTTTCCCATTTTGGCCCTGGATCCTTGACATGTGAATATAAATAGTAGGTGGCTGATTTCCTAGATTTTAAAGCTCGTCCTAGATAACTGGGCTTTATGCAAATAAAACACGTGTGTATTTGAAGCCAAAACCTGTGCTTCCTAAATACAGTGGGGAACTCTTGCATTTGTGTTTTCCAGACTATAGTATAGCGCTGGGGACATAGTTCAACAGTATAGCCATTGCCTAGAAGGAGGTGCCATGTTCAAATCAGAGTATCAGAAAGCCAGACTGCATCATGGTCATCATTTACGTATTAGTGCGTGTGTTTGATGTGTGTGTGTATGACCCCAGTTAAGGTGTGGAGAGGTCAGAGGAAACTTTTGGGAGTCAGTTTTTTCTATCTACCGTGGCCTCCAAGGGTCAACATTAGGCTGTCCGGCTTCTATAGCAAGCGCTGTAAAGCGGTGGACCATCTCACTGATCATGGGCAGTATTCAGCAGGAATAGGCTATAATTTCCTATGACATACAGACTGTGTTATTTTTGGAACGTATTCTAAGATATTTAAAATACTAATCAATACCCATTTCGTGTGTTAGATGCAACGTACAATGTGGCTTCTTAGCTGTGGGTTGGATTTTTTGTTGTTTCTTTTTTTTTTTTTTTTTTTTTTTTTTTTTGGTTCTTTTTTTCGGAGCTGGGGACCGAACCCAGGGCCTTGCGCTTCCTAGGCAAGCGCTCTACCACTGAGCTAAATCCCCAACCCCTTGTTGTTTCTTGAGGCAAAGTCTCACTATATAACTTAGGCTGGACTTGAACTCAGAGCTGCCTCTGCCTCCTGACTGCTGTGATTGCAGGCACGCACCACACCACACCCGGCCCTCCTTACTGTAGATTTTAATCAAAACATTGCTGTATAGATTCTGCAATAGAAGACATGAATTTCCATCCCGTTCTTAAAAGATGTCATACATTAGACATGTGGAAACATTTATCATTTTGAACATAACAGTGTATGATGCTCAATTATGAAATGGGGTAAATTGTCATTTCACTAGATAATGTGTCTGACTTGTTAGGAGTGAGCTTTTCGGGCTGGAGAGATGGCTCAGAGGTTAAGAGTACTGGTTGCTCTTCCAGAGGTCTTGAGTTCAATTCCCAGCAACCACATGGTGGCTCACAACCACCTGAAATGGGATCTGATCCCCTCTTCTGGTGTCTGAAGACAGCTACAGTGTACTCATAAAATAAATCTTTTTAAGAAGAAAAAAAAAAAAAAAGGAGTGAGCTTTTCCAATTCCTCTTCCTGCCTCCCAGCCTGTGGAAGTAACCTCATGGGATTGATCCTGTATCTCAAGTCTGATAGAGAGAGAAGCAAAGCAAAGGCCCCAGTGCTAGGCCAGTGCCCAGGTCACTTCTGCAAAAAACGTACCATTGTTGAAGTTGTTCTGATTCTGTATCTCATCATTGTAATAGGCAAAACTAGATGGTGGAAGACAGCAGTGGAGGCCTGTTCTCATGGCTGTGACTGAGAAGGATTTGCTACTTTATGACTGTATGCCGTGGACAAGAGATGCCTGGGCATCGCCGTGTCATAGCTACCCTCTTGTTGCCACAAGGTAAGACATAAAAAGAAGATAATACTCTATGAAGAGTCACAGTGAATGTTGCTGTCTTTAATGCCTAAAATAGCATTGATGAAGCTCGTGTAGACAATGGTTTTCCCAACTTACTGGTCATTTTCTAGCTTCTAACTCTTAGCAGGATAAATTGTTTCAGTTACTTGAGGGGTGTGGTGTGTCTGTGTGTGGTGTGTGTGTGTCTGTGTGTGGTGTGTGTGTGTATGTATGTGGTGTGTGTGTGTATGTATGTGGTGTGTGTGTGTGGTGTGTCTGTGTGTGGTGTGTGTGTATGTATGTGGTGTGTGTGGTGTGTGTGTGTGTGTCTGTGTGTGGTGTGTGTGTGTATGTATGTGGTGTCTGTGTCTGTCTGTGTGTGTCTGTGTGGTGTGTGTGTATGTATGTGGTGTGTGTGTGTCTGTGTCTGTGTGTGGTGTGTCTGTGTGTGGTGTGTGTGTGTATGTATGTGGTGTGTGTGTGTGTGTGTGTCTGTGTGTGGTGTGCCTGTGTGTGGTGTGTGTGTGTATGTATGTGGTGTGTGTGTGTGTGTGGTGTGTGTGTGTGGTGTGTGTGTGTGTGTGTGCGCGAGCGCATGCTTTTTAAACTATTGAAAGCTTGCTTAGTCATGGAGATAATAAGGGTTTTGGGGTTTTGGGGGTGGTTTTGTTTTGTTTTTATTATTGACTGTGACTAAAACCACAGAAATTGCAGCAGCCTTTTGAGTAAGTGGTGCAGTCATCCAAACCAGAATGTGGTACAGTGCACAAGCACCCACCTTTAGTCAGAATGTCTCTGCAGTGAAGGAGCACATGGATAAACATGGCTTCGTCCTGAAGCCACAGAGTGCTGCCCACATCCCGTGTGCAGGGAGTGGGAGGGGAGCAATTGGGAAATGTAGGTTTGGATGTCCTAAGAGACAGCAGCCACAACTAGAAGCACCTAACTAGAAGTTAGGTCTGCTTGCTGTTGGTGTGACTGAAGCCCCAGGAGCTGTGCTTTTGGGAGTCAATCAGAAGCTTCTCTCAGCGCAGTAAACCAGAATCTCCACTGAGCGTGAAGCTGCCATTTGCCCCCGACAGAAGAACAAGTGGATGATAATCTGGTGACTTCATTAAAGGGGGTGAGGACCACTCAGAAAAAGCACCTGGTACTGAGAGAGAGAAGGGATGGAACCATCTCCTGGGCCCCGTAGAGAGAGCTGCATGTTTCCTGTTTTGAATGAAAGAATAATTTTTATGACAGGCTTTCGCTGGGTAGCCCTAGCTGACCTAAAACTCATGTGTGGCCTGGCTAGCCATGAACACACAGAGAGCTACCTGCCTCTGCCCGCCAGGTACTGGGAGTACAGGTGTATTCTCTGCGGTGCAGCACGTGTCATTCTTTTCATGGAAATTGAGTTTAAAATTGTCACATGGCTTTCCTGGAGTTTCTCTCATTCAGAGCTAAGACGGCACATTCACCTTAATTCCTCCCTCCCTGGAGGGTAGAAGCATCTTACAGAAGACAGAGTTTAAGCATTGGTTTCCATGCCATCACTGACATCAAAACTAAGGCATCATCTTAGAATGCCCCACTGTGCTCGATTACGGTGTCCTCATCAAGTCTGAGCTTGGGTGGTGATGGCGCACACCTTTAACCTCAGCACCCAGGAGGCGGAGGCAGGTGGATCCCTGAGTACAAGGCCAGCTTGGTCTACAGAGTGAGTTCCAGGACAGCCAGGGGTACACAGAAGAAATTCTGTCACAAAAATTAAAAAAACAAAAAACAAAAAACCCAAAAAGCCCAAAGCTGAGCTTTTCACCGCCTGCCAGCCTAGTGGAATCAGTGACCTCCAGGTTCAGGAAAAACAAAAAATAACGGGAAGAATGATTGAGGAAGACACAGAAATGACCAAGCCTCCACATGCATGAGTGCACACAAGCACAAATGCATACACACGTTCTTTACAGTGAGTAGACAGGGAAAATAGCAGAAACACATAGATCATGATTATCTGCAAAACTATAAATCCTAATAGATTAAGAATTAACTATAGGGTTGGGGATTTAGCTCAGTGGTAGAGCGCTTGCCTAGGAAGCGCAAGGCCCTGGGTTTGATCCCCAGCTCCGAAAAAAAGAACCAAAAAAAAAAAAAAAAAAAAAAAAGAATTAACTATGCTTCAAACTTCAAGGTCAAGTAATGTGGATTGGTGTAAATTAACAGGAGCTGCAGTTTATGTGGGATTACATATTTAGACTCTTAGAAATCAAATCTCTGTGTGTATTTTCTCTCAGTGCACGACTTTCTTTTGGCCAGTGAGGAATTAAGTAATGCCTGGACATGTCGAAGGAAATTTTTATTTTAGATATTTACTAAGATCAAAGCTAGGCTACAACATGGGTAAAAGACATTGATGTCATAGGTGCTAAGTGTGGATTTTGTAGTCTTTTCCTATAAGCTGTCTTTGACTGGGAGACATGGCTACTGAACATGTGGACAGTTGAGCAGTGTTGTGAGACTAATATGGCCCAAATGCTAAAGCTCATCTTTGCATGCGCTCATGTGGCCCCCCACAAAAGTGGGTGTGGGCACATTTGGCAGTGTGTCCTAACCAATGGCTACTCCCCAAATCCAGCAGCTGGTTTGAATTAGATCCCCTCTGCCAAATATTTCAAAGTCAAATCTAGGAGGAAAATACTCCCCTAGACTTGATATTTTGTAATGTCTGATGTGGGATTAGCAATCAAACTGCACGTGGTACTTTCCTCTGTAATTCCTATTACTCGGATCATGTGTAGAATAAACTTAAGACTTAACTCTTTCTGGGCTAGCTCATGTTTGCCTGGCATGTAAGTTCTGCAGGAATCAGTTTTGTAACAAGGTTCTCAGAGGTTAACTCCATTGGCAAGTCTGTAAATTCAAATGTTATCTCCCAGTAATAGTACTAAAATGTTACTTGTGGTTTTCAAGGCGCTGACAGTTGCCCTGAAGGTAAGCAGTTAAAATGCTGATACCTTCACATGCTTCTGGGCAATTGGTAACGATGTCACATGCACAGAACACAACTGTGTGGGTCATCACTGTGTTTCCCCAAATGGACTTTGGGTGTGGGAAGCCAGTTTAAGTTTTTTTACTGACGTAGTAAGAGCTCAGTTTGGGGGCAGAGAGGGTGCTCAGTTGGTGAGAGTGCTTGTCTTTTTTTTTTTTTTTTTTTTTTTTTTTTTTTTTTGTTCTTTTTTTTCGGAGCTGGGGACCGAACCCAGGGCCTTGCGCTTCCTAGGTAAGCGCTCTACCACTGAGCTAAATCCCCAGCCCCGAGAGTGCTTGTCTTGAGCTCTGTTCCCAGCACCCAGATAGAAAACCTGGAGTCCCAGTGCTATAGAAGGATGAGACAGGAGGATTGCTAGGACTTTCTGGTCATAACCTAGCTCCAGATTCAGTAGCAGATCCTGCCTCAAGGAAATAAGGTCATTGAACACCTGATGTCTCTCCACGTAAGTTCAGGTACACACACACACACACACACACACACACACACACACGCATGCACGTGCACACATACACTCATAACACAAACTTTCAGCTTCATTTACTTGTCTTTTTAAAATTCTACATGATGAAATAGGAATTATTAAGCTGAGAAAACACTGTTCTTCATTCTGAAGTATGGTCAGATGAGCCATACTGCTAGGAAAAGGACTAAGGACTCCTGAGTGTTGCTGAGTCCTGAGCTGAGCTCCAGCTGATCCACATGAACTTCATTGTCCCCTTGGAAGAGGCCACCATGCTCAGGTACCTGTGTCTAAGATCACCAAAGTGATCTGTCACATAAGGAAAATACTGATGCTAATTGTTACCTGTGATAAAATTGTACTTTTCAAAGAAAATTACAATTCCGAATAAGGTTTGGGTGCTACATATAAGGAGAACACGCACGTTTTAGATTTTTTTTTTTTTGTGACGTTCATTTCATTTGACATAAAAACCTCAAAGTCCGTCCTTGTGGTAGTTGATCATAGGATTTCCTCTTCTAGTCCACTGAATGGAATGGGCCACTGTTAGCTTCTGTGTGTGGTGTTTTGTTTTGCTTTGTCTTGTCTTAGGCTGGCCTAAAATTTAGTAGTTTTTCTGTAGATGAATGTTGTGCCTCCAAGTATGTGTCATGTGCGTGCCTGGTGCTGTGGAGGGCAAAAGAAGGCATCGCAGACGGTTTTGAACTGCCACACATCACACCCAGGCCCCCTGGAAGAGGAGCAGGTGCTCTTAGCCCAAGTCATCCTTAGCCCCTGGCAGAGAGATTTTTTCTGCATCTCTTTCTGTTGGTAGGTATGTTCTTTATGAAGACAGGAAGTAGTGTCCTGCCTCCTGGGACACCAGGGATTGCTCTGTGGCGTTAAAGGAGATCCATAGCTTGGCTATGAAATGTATTCACCCAAAAGCTGCTGAGGGTAATGATCACCTTAGCTTTCTGTTCTATTTGTGGTCCTAGGTTGGTTCATTCAGGTTCTGGATGTCGGTCGCCTTCCCTTGGATCTGACCTTACCTTTGCTACCAGGACGGGCTCTCGGCAGGGCATTGAGATGCATCTCTTCAGGGTTGAAACGCATCGGGATTTGTCGACCTGGACCAGAATACTTGTCCAGGGCTGCCATGCTGCTGCTGAGCTGATCAAGGAAGTCTCCCTAGGTAGAGATACTTTCGTTTGTTTCACTCTCTCTTCCTTTCTCTTTCTCCCTCCCTTTCTTTCTTACCTCCTTCCTCCTTCCTTCCCTCCCTCCCCCTCCCTCCCTTTCTTTCTTACCTCCTTCCTCCTTCCTCCCCTCCCTCCCCCCTCCCTCCCTCCCTTCCTTCTTTCCTTCCTTCCTACTTGGGTCCCACACAGCCCGGCCTGACCTGGAACTCTTTTTTTTTTTTTTAAGATTTATTCATTTTATTTTATGCATCAGTACACTGTAGCTGTCTCAGACACACCAGAAGAGGGCATCAGATTCCTTTACAGATGGTCGTGAGCCACCATGTGGTTGCTGGGAATTGAACTCAGGGCCTCTGGAAGAGCAGTCAGTGCTTTTAACCGCTGAGCCATCTCTCCAGCCCTGACCTGGAACTCTTGATCCACTTGCCCAGTGCTGCAGTCACAAGTGTGCACACTCATTCCTGGCCCTGACCTTGAATTTCTAACAGTAATTGTTCATTTTTTCAAGCCTTGTCTTTATCAATGAATACACATGACCTTGTGTGTATCTGCCATGAGTGTGCAGGTGCCCCTGGAGACCAGAAGAGGGCAGCCAAAGAAACAGGATTTGCTTTTGCGGGTGCAGGGAATCAAACTGGAATCCTTTAGAAAAGCAAAGAGTGAGCCTTTAAAAGCTAAACCATCTCTCCTGACCTCTAACAGTATTGCTAAGTTTTAAGGTAAAACCATTGTTTTTTTTTTTTTTTTTTTTTTTTTTGGTTCTTTTTTTTCGGAGCTGGGGACCGAACCCAGGGCCTTGCGCTTCCTAGGTAAGCGCTCTACCACTGAGCTAAATCCCCAGCCCCAAAACCATTGTTTTTATATGCCAGTTTTAAGCTGTTAAAATATGGTAGCTGCAGTGGTAGTAGAAGAAAGAAATCTGGTATCTGCCTCACCAGCAGATCTTTCCCATGCCTGCCAGGTAGCGCTAACCTGTGCTTTTTTTCACTGTGCATCATTTTAATCTACATTTAATAGTATAAGAACCCAGGCAGTAAATATTAGATGCACTGACTATGGTTAAGAAGATTTAGTGTCTAAGAGCATCTAGACGCCCTTAAATCAAGCACCTGGCAGTTTGTAGCTGTGAAAATACCGTGTTTAGAATAGGAGTTTCCCTTCAAAAGTTTGAAAATGGTTGTCCAACACTCAGAAGTTGAGTGCCACGTTTCCACCTTGGATGTTCCCTCTAGTGGCTAGTCCCTGCTGGTTGTTTTGTTCCACCGTGTGCCCCCTGGTGGCTAGACACCAGGGAGTTGGTGTTGTTTCACATACAGGTATTCAGTTCCCCTTTCAGTTTCAGGAAACAAGGGTCAGCATGGCTGGGACTTGAATTGCAGGTCTTCTATACAGCCAGTGCCTTAAGCCCTCTCCAGATGACTCATACTCCTGACCAGATTAAATGCCTGAAGGACAGACAGTATCAATCCCCTTCATTCATTAAATCAGCAAATATTTGCTGAGCAGTCTGCTTTTTACCAAGAGCCAGGCTTTATGATAGAGGTAAAGGTAAATAAGTAAGACCTATTTCCTGTCCTCCACCAGAGCTGGGAGAAGAGTTAGAACAGCAGCCTGTTCTCTGTAATGAGTCTGTGGGTGAGACTAACAGAGTGTTTTTTCTTACACCATTGACCAGGAATACTACCCCAGCCTTTCATAATTTGGTGTTTTTATAGGTTTCTGCTTACCAATAAGCATAAATTCCTGACGTTTTTCTCCAGTAATGCAGTAATCACCTTAACTGTCAGGTTCTAGGACCTACTCCAAAGTTGTCCTGTAATGCTCAGAAGAGCCTCAGTCAGTCAGTCAGTCAGTCTCCATCCACCGCACTCCACTCCCGTTTGTGTATGTCTGTGCGTGCGTGTGTGCGTGCGTGTGTGTGTGTCTGTCTGTCTGTCTGTCTCCTGCTCTGCTATATGGTTAGGTCAAAGGACTCTACAGAAACATTAAAACTCCCCAGAACTACAATTTAATAAAATAACTGATCCCAGAGTAGTAGAAGCAGGAAGTAACTCTCCATCCTCCTAACAACCCCAGTCTGATTTCAGGAAACAGAGTAGAGATGGGAACAGGGCTCAGTGGTGCCATGGAGCGGCCTGGGGTTCAGTCTTCAGCCCTACCACAAGAATAAACAAACATTCCATGAAGACCCAGGTTTAATTACCAGAGCCCATGTAGAAGTCCAGCTGTGCTGGCGCGCATGCAAACACACACACACGGTTCTAGTGCCAGGCAGGGCAAGACCAGGATCCCTAGGACTCACTGGCCAGCCAGTCTAATAGGTGAGGGGATTCCTAAGGTTTTTGTTCCGGTCTCTACACACGTGTACACTAACATGCAGACAGGTAGTATGTAACATGATTTACATTCATTTTAGTGTAACACTGACTGACTCCTGGTTTAGTATGTTGCCTTAGTGTGCCTTTCTCATTAGTAATGTCCTGTGATGTGAAAAAGCCAATGTCCCTTCCACTTATGAGTGTAAGACCAGAGCAGTGGAGTGAAAAACAGATTTGTGGGGATGGTGAGTGTCATGGAAGCAAAAGAAAGATGTCAGAGAGGAATGGTGGAACTATCAGCTGGTGTGCACTAGGCTGACGTGAGCAGGGCTTTGTGAAGCCCACCAAAACTAAATTGTTTTTAATTTTTTAGCTAACATAATCGATTTCCTTATATGCACACCACATGGATACAGTACCCATGGAGGCCAGAAGAGGGGTTAGGTCACCTGGAACTGGGGAAACTGTGTTTGTGAGCTGTCCCTGTGGGCCCTGGGATGGAAACAAGAACAGCCAGCTCCTAACTGAGCCGCCTCCCTGCCGTCCATCCTGACATTCTCATGCACACACATCCATGTTCATCTGTCATCACCCTCTCGTCCTGACACAGTCCCTGTCTTAGTCAGCATTACTATTTCTGTGATGAGACATCACGACCAAAAGGAACTTGGGGAAGAAAAGATTTATTTCACTCATAGCTCCACAGAACGGTTTATCACTGAGACCAGTGAAGGCAGGAACTCAAATAGGGCAGGAATCTGGAGGCAGGAGCTGATGCAGAGGCTGTGGAAGATGATTCTTACAGGATTGCTTATCCTGCTTTCTTATAGAGTCCAGGAGTGGCCCCTCCCACAATGGGATGGGCCCTCCCCCATCAATCACTGATTAAGGAAATGCCAGTGATAACAATCAACTCCTGGTCCTTCTCCCTCTGCCTCCCAAGCACTGGGATTATAGACGTGTCCTATCTCATCTTCTGAAACCAAGTACTAGAAACACATGAAGAGGCGTGAATGCAGCCCCAGGGAGGAAGGCTTCTTTTCCAGCCACAGTTCTTTGTTCTGCTGGGCCCTCCGATGCCCTGGGAAGGCTGAGCCCCAGAGCTTGTCTTCTCTTTAGGTTAGCTTTCATGAAACACACAAAGAAAGAATGGGCAAATAGAGGGGCTGGGGATTTAGCTCAGTGGTAGAGCGCTTACCTAGGAAGCGCAAGGCCCTGGGTTCGGTCCCCAGCTCCAAAAAAAAGAACCCAAAAAAAAAAAAAAAAAAAAAAAAGAATGGGCAAATAGAAACAGAAAAAAAAGGGCTGGAGAGATGGCTCAGCGGTTAAGAGCACCTGACTGCTCTTCCAGAGGTCCTGAGTTCAATTCCCAGCAACCACACGGTGGCTCACAACCATCTGTAAAGAGATCCGATGCCCTCTTCTGGTGTATCTGAAGACTGCTACAGTGTACTTATATATAATAAATGAATAAAATCTTAAAAAAAAAAAAAAGAAACAGAAAAAAAAGAAACTGTCTTAGTTAAGGTTATACTGCTGTAAACAGACACCATGACCAAGGCAAGTCTGATAAAGGACAACAGTTAATTGGGACTGGCTTATAGGTTCAGAGGTTCAGGCCATTATCATCAAGGCAAGGACAGCATCCAAGCAGGTATGGTGCAGGCCGAACTGAGAATTCTATGTCTTTATCTCAAGGCTACTAGCAGAATACTGACTTAAGGCCCATGCCCACAGTGACACACCTACTCCAACAGGGCCACACCTTCTAATAGTGCCACTCCCTGGGCCGAGCACATACAAACCATCCCAGTAACCAACCCATAGTGTAATTTGGTTGGATTTAGCAATCTGGAGACATAATCATTGTCCTTGGGAGAGACACAGATGGTGGGATGAGAGGAGCAGGCTATCAGGCTGAGGGTGCTGGGACAGTAAAGCATAGAGGTGCAGACAGTTCTGTCAGGAAGCTGCTGTGGAGAGAAGGGAGCGTTAGAGAGAGTTGAATATATGTTAAGAGATTCATGGTAGCTGAAGGTGGAGTTCTCAAAGGCTGAACATTTGTCAATTATGCATGATGACCTGGCTTCCATCCTCAGTACCACATAGGCCAGACACGGTGGTTGTGACTGTAATTCCAGCACATTCTACTTTCCTTTCTGTTCTGTGATAAAAACCCTGACCACAAGCAACTTTGGGGAAGAAAGGACTTACTTGGCTTAGACTTCCAGGTCACAATCCATCACTGAGAGAGGTCAGCACAGGAGCTCAAGGTGAGAACTGGAACACTGTAGGCTTGCTGGCTTGCTGGCTTGCTGGCCTGCACCCAGGTTCAGGCTCAGCTACTTTTGTGTACAGCCTGGACCCTCCCACACCAGTCATCATTCGTGTCCCTCACAGACATGGTCACAGACCAATCTGATCTGGGTAATCCCTTAATTGAGGCTCCCTCAGAAGCCTCTCGACTGTCAGATTGACAGCTGAAGCTGACTGGGACACAGCATTTGAGATGTGGACATGGGACACCTGAAGTTCAAGGTCATTCTTAGCCACATTGAGACTAAAATAAAATAAGGGGCTAGAGAGATGGCTCAGTGGCTGCTCTTTTAAAAGAGATGGGTTCAGTTCCTAGTACCTACTTGGAGGCTCACAGCTATCTGTTATTTCAGACCCAGAGGATCCATTGTGGTCTTCTAGGCACTAGACCTGCATGTGATACAGACATAAATGCAGACAGAATAACCATCCACATAAAATAAAAATAAATAAAGCAAAAAGTATAAGATAACATAGGACTAGATGGCAGAGTGTGTATGAGAACCGGTGGCAACCTGAATTCCATCCCGTTATCCACTTGGCAAGTGAGGGCACCAACTCCCAAAGTTGGCCTGTAACTTGCACATGCCCGCTGTAGCTTGCATGTGTGTTTGTGCAAGGCACACATACCACAAAATAGATAAACACCCAGTGTCTAGAGGCAAACATTCTTAGTATGACCTCCCCTGCCCCTTTTCAAGGTTGAGGTAGCCAGGAACAAGATTCTGTTTTTCAAAAGTACCTCTTAGGTATGTGTTTGCTTTGCCTTCTTTCCCTCCTCAGGCAACACAGTTCAAATAGAACATGTGGGAAATCTTGGGGCCGGGGAAGGTGGCTCAGTGCTTTCCTACCATATGAGAAGAATCTCACACAAGCCTGGCGTGGGGTTGATGGCTTCGTTTTCCTGGCAGTGACTCACCTGCCTGAATGGCACCTTCCATAGCCAGAACTCTTAAAAACTTGAGCTGTCTTGAACTAGATTAGAACTAACCCTATGGACCCCAGTCCCCTTACTACACCCCGACTTCAGAGATGTTAGTAGGACCATACTGTGTGGGTGCCTTGGTTAGGGGTATGGCTGTTACCCTCCTCCCCCTCAGCCATTCACTGCTTTCACCCATGTTTGCTCCTTGGCCGCTTTCTGATAACTAGTACTCTGTTGTCCGCCGCTCACTTCACGTGGTGCAGAGAAGGACGCCCCCAGTGTTTCATCTGTTTTTCTCCTTCCTGGTTTGCTAAGCATACAGCTTCATTACCTCATCGAATGCTTTGCATATCCGGTGAGAGTATATTGGCTACACATGATGACCTGCTTCAAGAGCCATTCTTGTTGAAATGGGAGCAGAGCTCAGCTCTGGTGTTTAAGTGTTGCTCTGGAGCTCAGGCTTGCCTCAGACTGTTGATTCTCCAGCGAAGTGCTAAGATTACAGGCCTCCGTGCCCATGCCCGGTGGTCAGAGTTCCTGTTCAGTTTAGATGTGTCGTTGGTTGAGCTTTTACAGGTTTATTACATTAGTTCATGAGAGTATCAGAGGACAGAGCTCAGAGGACAACTTATGAGTCTGTCCTCTCCCTTCTATCGTGTGGATTCAGGGATGGAGTAAGCTTGGTAATTAGCACCATTTATCTACTGAGTCATTTTGCAGTCCACTGCCGGCAGAGCTGGAAGGGTTTTGTTTTGTTCTATTTTCTGTGGTACTGAGGATTAAACCCAGGGCCTCCTTCCTGCTCGGTGAGCCTGCTGCACTGGGCTGGTCTGCAGCCCCAGTTGTATTCTGTGATTAGCAGTCACCTCATGACTCTTACTGACCATAAACTTCTAATAGACGTTGTGTCCTTCCCAGATCCCAACCACAGCACACTACAACTCTGGAGGGTATCTCTCCTTTGCTCCTTCCTTCTTGCCCAGGCTCTGTAGGGAAGGCTGGCCTCGGCCTCCCAAGCTGGGGTTGAAGGCATGCGCCACCACCTCCCAGCTAGTCTATCTTTAGGGTTTATCTCAATTCCCATCCTAGAAACCTTTTTCCTGACTTCAGCCTTAGCTCCGTTTTGAGTGTCATTGTGTTTTATAGATTCTATCTCATATGGTTAGAGATTTATAAAGTGTTTGCGAGCAGAAAATACCCCTTTGCCTCCCCCTCACTACATACAGTTGATATCCAGTCGAACGGAGACGGAAGTCAAGGAGAGGTAGGCTTATCCCGCCTCATCTCAGGCAAGATGCTGTCTTGGGCCAAAGTAATTTTAGGGGCTGGAGCCTGGGCTCAGTTGTTCAGAACATGTACCACTCTTGCAAAGGTCTCAAGTTTAATTCCCAGTAGCCATGTTAGGTAACACAACCCACTGTAACTCCAGCTCCAACAACAGCACTCGGGTCTTCCTGGACACTGCACGCACATGCACATACCCCACACAGATCTATGCATATAATTACAAATAATACCAAATGTTCTGACATGTGCCTTTAATCCCCGAGTTCTGGAGGCAGAGACAGGTGGATCCCTGACTGCAGATCAGCCTGGTCTCCATAGTGAGTCCCAGGCCTCCCAAGGCTACACAGGAAGATCTTGTGTCACAAAGAAAACTCTGCCTGGCTCTGTGGCCCATGCTTATACTCCACCACCACTTGGAATAGATAAGCAGGAAGATACCTGATGACATACCAACTTGGGGTGCATTGGACAGTCTCTTAATAAAAATAATAACAGGCCTTTTTAAAATGAATCCACTGCTTCATGAATTTCCATGTCATCCTTGCAGAGAGCATGCTAATCTTTCCTGATTCCTTCCAGTTTTAGTATCTTTGTGTCAAAGCACGTGCAGAATAATAAGTCTTTTTAAATTTTATTTTAGGAAAGTGTAAGCTGCTTGGGCCTCATATTCTCAAGAAAAGGTTGTTTTTTATGTTTGGAACCAGAAGAATCCTTTTCTACTTGATAAGTAAAATAGGATCTTTATTATATATGAGTTTTTCTTGTCTTGACAGGCTGCACCTTAAGTGGCCAAGATGTAAGATTCACTGTCCACTATGAGCACGGGTTCACGATCACCAGAGACAATGGCGGCACCAGCAGCATATTGTACCGCTATCCCTTTGAACGGCTGAAGATGTCTGCTGATGATGGAATCAGAAATCTCTACTTGGATTTTGGTGGTCCTGAGGGAGAACTGGTGAGAATGTGTCTGAAAACCACAAGCATGGCGGCATGAATGTGTCCACTAGCGTCCTGTCTCTCACATGGCTTCTGTTTGCTTGCTTGCTTGCTTGCTTGCTTGCTTGCTTGCTTGATTGCTTTCCTTCATTATGCTGAGTCTTGAAGGCCTCTGTGTGCTGGGCAAGTGCTTTACCACCGAACTGCATCCACCCCCAGCCGGTCACTGCTTTTTACCTCCTGTGTAGGAAGTTATGGCCTAACATTTGATATTCCATTAGCACTTAAAAGTTGTTCATTAGTTTTTTTTTAAAGATTTATTCATTTATTATATATAAGTACACTGTAGCTGTCTTCAGATACACCAGAAGAGCCACCATGTGGTTGCTGGGAATTGAACTCATGACCTCTGGAAGAGCAGTCGGGTGCTCTTAACCGCTGAGCCATCTCTCCAGCCCCCTGTTCATTAGTTTTTAAGTTTTGTCTGAGAACTGGGGAGATAGTAAAGTGTTTGCTCTACATCTATCAGGACCTGAGTTCAATCCCCACCCCCTCCAGAAAAATCTACATTAAAAAAGCTGGATATGTAGCACACATTTGTAATCCCAGCATCGGAAGGCCAGGATGTAGATCCCTGGGCCTTGCAGGCCATCCAGCCTAGCTTTTGTGGCAAGTTCCAGGTCAGTGAGAGACCCAGTCTCAACAGAGAACTTGGAGAGAGCCATAGAGAAGGCTCAGCAAGTAAAGGCCATTGCCACCAAGCCTCATGGTCTGTGATGGATTCTCCAGGAGAGGGCTGACTTCCATAAGCTGTCCTTTGTCTCTCTCACTCACACACACACACACACACACACACACACACACACACACACACACACAAATAAATAATTATAACTCAACCAAGAATGTAGCTCAGTTACTAGACTGCTTACCCGGCATGCACAAAGGCCTGTGTTTGATCCTCTGTACCACGTACATCTGGGCGTGCTAGTGCATCCCTGTGATAATCTCAGCACTTGGAGATCCAGGTGGGCAAGTCAGGAGTTCAAGGTTCTCCGCAGCTATGAGTAAGCTCTAGGCTGGCCTGGCCTGTATGAGGTTGCCTTAAAAAGAAGAAAGGGGGACATCACATCTAAACATATTTAATACCATTGTCTCTAAAGTGTGTGTAGGGCTGGAGAGATGGCTCAGCAGTTAAGAGCACTGGCTGCTCTTCCAGATGACCCAGGTTCAATTCCCAGCACAGACATGGCAGATCATAACACTCTGTAACTCAGGTTCCTGTGGATCTGACTCCCTCACACAGACATATGTAGGACAAACACCATATGTACATGAAAGAAAGGATAGGAGAGACAGACAGACAGACAGACAGACAGACAGAGAATTACAGTGACGACTCCTGTCTCTTCTCCACAGACTATGGATCTGCATTCTTGTCCAAAGCCGATTGTGTTTGTATTGCACACATTCTTATCTGCCAAAGTCACTCGCATGGGACTGCTTGTGTGAGCAGCAAGAGTGGAGAAAGACTGCCACAAGAAGTATTTCCACCTCAGAAGATGACATAAAGACAAGCAACAACAACGCAGAAGCACAAACTGAAGCCCTTGCTCCCTCCCTCCATCACAGTGCCTTCCCGAGGACCTGCAGACCACTGCTGGACCACAACAGGGTTTTAGGAAGGGCTGACCTTTCCCACACAGCCTTGGCCAGAAATTCTAGAACTATAATGAGCTCCAAATCAAAGCTGTCGATTTAGCGACTTAGTGTCTCTTTTTCATGATGTGATCTCTAAGTAATTAGGTTTATTTCCCCTGTTATGAAGGCTGACTCTTTGGGTCTCTCTTTGGATGTAGACAATAGCCAAAAGGGGTTCTCCTTTTCTCTCTGTAGGAATCATTTGGGCATAGCCTTGAGCTTGTCGCTCCCCAGGTGCTAGTGTGTAGCCGCCATCCCTCAGGCATATCCCACACAGGTCAATTGCACCTCGGTGTTAACGTTTTTTACCTTGGAAATCCCTGAGCATCATCCCCACAGGTTCCTCCACCCACCCTGGCTCTCACTGACCCCACCCTGCCCACCCCTAGCACCAACTCCGCCACCCATAAGTGCTGCCTTTAGGACTCAAAACTTGCACAGTCCGGTTGCCTTTCCTTCACTCCTCTTTTTTTGTGGTGTCCAAGTTGAAAAGCAAGTTGGACTGCTGCTCTGAAAGGAGTTTTGCTTTCTTCAGTTTATATTGAGTTTGTATTTGGTAGGAGCCAGGGGAGGGTCTACAGTTTATTTTGAAAGATCCTCATTTTAAGCTAAGCCATTTCTTATCACTTACCAAGTGTGCCTTTGGTTAGGCTCCGTGGAGCTTCATTAGTGTCTGGATGAAGGGGTCCCATCGAGCTTTCAGGAGTCCTCCTTCAGGTCAGTTCCTTAAAGATGTCTGTCGGTGGTAATTTTGTGGGTCAAGATGCCACATTGAGTGGCACAAGGCACTTTTGTGGCCCCAAAGTAGTAAGGACAAGTCACCTCCAGCTCCAATTGAACACTGAGCTGCTTAATATAACACACCCTGGATGGCAGGATGATGTCACCTGCATTTTGTTCAGCATGGCCAAGTGTCGTCATGACTCAGTGTGAGCATGACCCAGAAGATCATCCTCAGTTTGTTTCTCCTGGTTTGGAAGGGAGAGAGGTATATAAAAAACGTTTGAAACACTCTCTACATAAAATATCAAGATTAGCACAGCTCCTGAATCTGAACAAAAAGGAAATATCAATTTTCTACCCTCTGAAAACATGTCTAGAAACAGCTCGCATTTTCTAGATTTCTCTCGAGTGCCACCCAAGGATATGACGCTTCAAATAGGGTAGAGGGCGAAAGGGAAGAAAACACAAGTGTCTGTGTAGAGCCTGAGCCACTTTGATTGACAGGGTAGCCAGAGGAAAGGGCAGGTGCCAAGCAGAGGTGTCAGCCTGCTGCCCTCTGCTGTCTATGAGTCAGGCCCCCTGCTCTGCAGTCAGATTAACAGTTTGCAGAGGCTGGGGAGAAAGTCATAACCCTGAGATTGTTTCCATCCGTGATACAGCTTCAACTCAAAGGAAAAAGAGAAATGTCCCAGCTCTGAGTGCAGAAAGCAGAGCTGCAGCAGGTAACCTCAGGCAGAGAGCTCTGGCTCCTGCCTCCCTGAGCTGCAGTTTGCAAGGCTGAGCCACCAGGGGGATTGACAGGAGGCGCTGCCACCCTGTTCCTCAGGAGAGCTGTATGTAAGCAGGTATGATGGTGGCAGACAGGTAAGGTGTGCACATGTTCTGGCTGAGGACTGTGGGTTTTTAATGCTGTCATTTGAGTCTTGTAAAATGAGGGCTTATGGATGATTTCTTTGTCATCAGCAGCCCCAAGCTGCTAAGGTCCTAAGCTGCTTGTTCCAGAAGCTGCAGCAGCCCCCCAGGCAGGTGGTCCATTAGGAATTTCTCAAACCACAAGTGGAATGCTTTTTGCGAGTGTGGGACACCTTGATACAAACCTATTATTATCAATTTTGTACTCAAATGCCAAAATATAACAAAATATTTTCAAATGACAACTAAAAATGGGCATCTTTGATAATCACCTCTTTTATAGAATCAGCTGTATTGTCTTTTCTTTTCCATCTTGAACATTATTGGGGGTGTTGTGGGCTCCTGGTGTCGAGTGGGCAGGAAGTGCAGAGCCCTCCTGGTGAGATAGAGCATTTCCTAGGTATCGCTGCATCCCATGCGGTCCCAGGTCACCCCTGGATGAGAACCTCCTCCCCATAAGAAAGAGGACTAAAGGAAGCTAATGTTACCAACAAGCCTTGCCTAGAAATTATCAAATATTTTATATAAAGAAATGCTTGTGTGTATATGCCATATTTATTAATAATTATAACTAAAGTCACCAACTTGTAGACAGTTCTTGGTTCAATATTGGGACGTGTATGGGCAGTCAGAAACGTTACTTTAAATGCCACCTGCCTATTTTGAAGCCATGTTTAGCACTTTTTAGACTAGGGTAAGTCTGAAAGTGCCTGGTGGGATTTTGTCTTTTGTTTTTGTCTGAGCTCTCAAAGTTTGTTACTGGAAATGATTTGCATGGAAGGACAGATTGGATTATTTATTTTTCTATGTAGAACAATGTCTCTAACCAGCAAAGCTCGCACTGTCACTGGTTTGTCTGTTTTCCTCACTCCTTCACCTGGACAGAACGGTAGCAAAGCTTTGCTCAGCTGAGTAAAGGCACCTAGCTGACAAACCAAGACTGTTCCTTCAAAACAGGAAGCTTATCACCAGGTGGGGGAAATGCTATGTGGAATCTGAGCACCCACCCCACCCCACCCCAAAAAGACGGGTTTTACTGTGAGTGGTTTTGATGAACAAAAATGTGTGGGGAACATTACTGGTTTCTTCAAATTTTAAGTCTTCTAGTTTAATCTAAATGCATATGGATTTGTTTGTTTTCAAAACCATGCAAGGATCTCCCCGTGTTTTAATGCCTTCAAAGCTGCTATGCAACTTCCCTTAAAAGCCCTTCCTGCTGAAAGAGGTGAACAATTGTGAAGTGTTCAGGGAAGAGGGGGACTCCTGCATTTTCTGTTCTTGAGTATCTTTTCTTGGACACCTATCTGGACCGTATTTTATTGTTCTCACTGGTTCAGGCTATTGATTGTATACCATACTTAAATGTGCAAATATTCTGCTTCCGTTCCCACGTGGCTGCTGGCAGCTCTAGGTGCCAAGAATGAACTGGCTTCTTAGAATGTTGGGCTCAGTGGTCAAGAGGACTTGCTGCTCTGTCATGGGCTTGGGGACTGGAGATCAGATCTCAGTGTCCCCAGTCTAGTGGCCCAAGAAAGGAAGAGATGGAGGGAGGGAGGAAAGAAGGAAGGAAGGAAGGGAGGAAGGAAGGAAGGAAGGAAGGAAGGAAGGAAGGAAGGAAAGAAGGAAACTCCGAATCTCTAATGAGAGGGTCACACATACCAAGTCACTTAGTCACTTAGTTCTTTCTTTTTTTTTTTTTTTTTTTTTTTTTTCCCAGAGCTGGGGACCAAACCCAGGGCCTTGTGCTTGCTAGGCAAGAGCTCTACCACTGAGCTAAATCCCCAGCCCTGTCACTTAGTTCTTAAAAGTACATTGCTCTGGACAGCCTGTTAATATGTAGCACTACAGTGGTAGTCTGAGTTTGCTTTGGAAGCTACTCCAGGTTTGTCAGGCACCAGGACGACACAAGACGCTGTCTCAGAACAACAACAGAATTGTAGTACTTGGAGCTGCAGGCAAAGCATCCGAGCTTAGCTGTATACTCAGCTCAGGCCACTGGCTCACCTCTGATCCTGTCTCAGGACAGGAGAAAAGTTGAGGTCGTATAAACTTTAGTTGAATCCACGCCCTTGTTTTATTACTTAGTAATCCAGAATGGTTTTGACTACATGCAATCCTTAGCAGCGGATACAGTCCACACTGAACCATCTTTAAGCTGTGACTTTCACAGTCTAGATATTCCCCAAGAGTGGAGTGGCTGGTAGAGACCAAGATTGTGTACGTTCAGACAACATGATCGCTCTGCACTGTGGTGATGGAAGAGGGATTGAGTCCCTCTAGTAATTGGCGGCCTAAGCAGCTGCTCTGAAACCTGTTCTCTTCTTTAAAAATGAGATGGTGTAGAGATTGGCTCAGTAGCAGAGCATGGACAAGGCCCTGGAATCCTCTGGAACACTGTGTCCAGCTGACCCGTGACACAAGTTTATCAAAGGTGACAACTCCAGGGGGAGGTTCAGAAAGAACAAATGCCCACAGGGAGCACATTAATTATTTTAGCTCTTTCCAGCAGTGGCCAAACCAACTAGGTGACTCACAAGAACACTTTCTTCCTTTCTTCTTTTCTAATCTTAGGCATTGAAGTTGACCGGGGCCTTGGTCTAAGCATTCAGTTGGTACCACTGAGCGACATCTTCCGAAATCCCTAGCCCCTTTGCTTTCAGAATAAAACGTTTTGATTTTCTTCTTGATTTTTAACAAACTCTCATATAACCTAGACTAGCCTCAAATTGCTGATCTCCCTGCCTCTAACTGAGCGCTGTGGATCACAGCTGTGCACAGGCTTTGAAGTGTAAACTTGAACTTAATTTCCTGCCACCTCTGTTTTTCCATCCCACTTCAGGTGTCTGGATCAGATAATTTTCTGGGGTTTGTTTTATGCATATGAGCGTTTGCCTGCATGTGCCCCATGTACACACCTGGCATCTGAGGAAGCCAGGAGAGGGCTTCAGATCCCCTGGAATGGACGTGAGAGGGTTGTGAGACACATGTGGGTGCTGGGAACTAAAACCCGGGTCCTCTGCAGATGCAGACAGTGCTCTTAACCACTGCACCGTCTTTCCGGCCATGGTGTGTGAAGTACAATCCCAGCCCTTGGGAGGTCTATGAGGCCAGGGAGGTGGGGAGTTCAAAGTCATCCTCAGCTGTGTAGAGAGTTTGAGGTCAGCCTGTGGTCATGCACGAAACTCTGCTCTAAAAAAAGTTTGTGTGAATTCAATATAATATATAGATATGCCTTTTGCAAATTATTCTTTGCCCAATTGGTTAGACACGTAATTTTAAATCTACCATATTGTGAGACACATTGGTTTAAGTGTTTAGTCTCATCAGGAGGCAGAGGCAGATCTCAAGGTCAGCCTGGTTTACAGGATGAGTTCTAGGCTAGCCAAGGCTACTCAGTGAGACCCTGTCTTTTTTTTTTTTTTTTTTTTTTTTAAAGCAAGCACCGACAAAAGCTGTGCAGGTAAACCCTGTGAAAGATATTCCATCACTTCCTGTAGGACTGAGATCCCTGACTAGACTTCTCGCCTCAGCCTTGCACTGACTTCTCCATTCCATAGTCACTCGGCCTTGTGGCTCTGTCACCCTTCTGAAGCCACAGAAGACAAAAGGTTCTCTGGGAATGTAGACTTCCACACTAGTCCGTGGTATATCCATCCCTACGTTTCATTTAACAAGCATTGCTGAATGATCGCAAAGGAACTTGTAGGGCCTGCAAGATGTCCCAGCAGGCAAAGGCACGTGCAGCCAGGGTTGACTACCTGAACTCAGCGCCCAGACTCCACATGGTAGAAGTAGAGAACTGCCACCCAGAAGTTAGCCTCTGAGCACTCCTGCTAGAGCACCCACTCACAGTGAAATGTATGCGGCGGGGAGACACTTGTAGATTCGGTGGCCTTATACCCTCTATTGCCCAGTCAACCACAGCCTCTCTTTATGAACTACTCTGTTTCTCCTTTATGTGTGTGGTTGCTTTACCTGCATATATGTGAGCTACATCTGTGCAGAGGCCTGGAACAGGAGTTGGAGGTGGTTATGGGCTGCCACATGGGTGCTGGGAGCAGGACAGGTCCTCTGGCAAAGCAGCCTCAGTTCCTGCTCGCTGTGCTGTCTTTCCAGCATCGGACTTCCCGGGCAAACAACTGTTTAAAGGCCCTGCCCGTGTCAGCTCGGGCAGGTGAGTGTTAAGGAAGCTGGGCTTACCTCATTTCTCAATGAAAACTTAGACTTTAGTTTGGGACGGAAAATATTGTCGGTCCCTCAATAAGATAAATCACAAAATGAAAGATTAATCTTTATTGCCAACAGTAGATTAATAGCCTTTTTATTATTTTAAATGGGCAGAAAGGTTTATTTCTGAACATTACTGACTATTCATTTCTGTATTTACGATTTAAGCATCTCTGGAGTTTTTAAGCATGTTTTGGGCAGTTTTGTTTTTATTTTTTGTTTTTTGTTTGTTTTTGCTTTTTTTGTCCTTGTTCTTTTGACAGAGTCTCTCTGTGTAACTCTGACTGTTCTGTAACAGATCTGTAGCCCAGGGTAACCTCAAACTCACAAGAGATCTACCTGCCTCTGCCTGGCATCACCACCACTGGCTGCATCTTGCTTTCTTAAGGTCCTTACACATTATAGCTGGAGTTTTTCTCCATTAATAAACAACAATTGCATTAAAAATTAGCAAGAGTGCAGGTGTGGAGAGGTGCTCAGTGGTTCGAGCATTGACTGCTCTTTTAGAGGCTCTGGCTTTAATTGTCCGCACCCACGTGATAGCTCACAGCCTTCTCTAATCGTAGTACTGTGGGATCCAGTGCCCCTTTCTAGTGTCAGATGTACATGTAGACAAAACACCCATATACATACAATATAGAAATAAGTCCTAAAAATTAGCACAATTCCGCTTATTCAAGAACACACTAGGGTCTGGGGATTTAGCTCAGTGGTAGAGTGCTTACCTAGGAAGCGCAAGGCCCTGGGTTCGGTCCCCAGCTCCGAAAAAAAGAACCAAAAAAAAAAAAAAAAAAAAAAAGAACACACTAACATTCAAACTCAGTGGAAAAGACCCAGAGAGAGAGAGACGGGTCGGCTGGATTTTCCTGAAGTGACTGTCCCTGTCACTCCATGCTGTTTTTTGTTGGCCTGTGAGATCAGCTTTTCAAACCATTCCCTGAAAGCACCTCGCTCTCTGTGCTGGGCTTGGCCAGATTATGTAGTTGCATGGCTCCCGCCCCTTGTTTGCAAGTGTGTTGAAGTCACCCGTGAGGACTGGTGACTGTGAACTGTAGGGACTTGAGTGTCTTGCTCTCAAAGCTGCCCTTTACAGTCAGGTGCCGATGACTGTGTTTTATCAAAACCAGCATATGGTAATACTGCTGTACATCGAGTGCGGGGGGCCAAAGACGGGCTTTCCTTCTGTTGAGTCCTGTTAACACGGGTATTTTTTACATCTCCTTGTTGGTGTTTTCTGATTTAGTAGGATTCTGGAGAGAGGAAAGCTGAGGTCTGTGTGATCTCAGTATGGGATACCAGTGTTACTGTTAGTCTGTCGGCCGAGGTAAGCCTGCAGGCCCCAGTGCCCAAACAACCCTCTTCTTCATGCCAGATCTGAAGTCTTACAGAGCATAACCTACTTTCTTCCTCCTGTGCACACTCTGCTAATGCCCATGTACATGTATTTGTTCTCTCACTACTCATTCTTGTTAAGTGTAAAGATTTAGAAAGCTAGCTTAAGTGAGGCTGCTGATTAGCCCAGAAGAACGCTTGCCTGAATACAGGAAGCCCTGAGGTCTATCCACAGCACCATAGAAAACCAGATGTGGCTGGCCACATCTATAAACCCAGCACTCATTTGGAAGGTGGGAGGTGGGAAGAAGCCATCCACAGTTACATAGTAAATAACAAGCCAGCGTAGGCATTCGAAACTGCCCCTCAAAACAAACAAACACAAAAACCTCAACAACAAAAATATCCCATTTGTACCAACTGATTGTTTTGGTGTTGTTTTGGGTGTTGCTTTTGTTTTTCTTTTTATAATCCTTTATTTGAATGAGACCTCTATACAAGTCTTATTTAAAAATTTTCAAGTCTGGGGTTGGGGATTTAGCTCAGTGGTAGAGCGCTTGCCTAGGAAGCGCAAGGCCCTGGGTTCGGTCCCCAGCTCCGAAAAAAAGAACCAAAAAAAAAAAATTTTTTTTCAAGTCTTCTGGCTACCAAATCAAAGACCCATGACATAAAACAGAGCAGTCTGTGTTCTTTTTAAAAGGCTTTATGTGTATTCTCTCAATATAGATGCTTAGACAACACTTCCCTTGGGTTGCACATCGACATATAACATTGTATATTACAATGAAAATTTGTAACTTAAGGGTATTATATAAATATATATAAGTATATATGCCTTTGTAACCTTTTTATTGTAAATAAAAAGTTGCTTTTAGACATTGTCTCCTGTGTTTTAAACTGTGGTCCTAGTTTCAGACTTACAGGAAAGTTTCTAAAATCAGAGAAATGGGATGGTGGCTGGAGCCCCCAGTCAGAGGCTGAGGCTGATTGCTGCAGAACGTTTGAAATATGTGTTTCAAAAACCTGTCTCCCCTTCCGCCGTCTTTCCTAATTATTAGTGATTTTCACAATTGTTCCATTATCTTAATGTCTGTTTTGGCAGGCACTCTTAGATTCAGGAATGTCTATGTTACCATACAAGGCATTTTGGGTGGCCGCAGTCTAGCCCTCCTTGTCAGGAAACCAACATGACTAACCCCCACCCATCCCATGCAGGGCCTGTCATTGCTTTCTGGCCTCCTAGTATCATGTCTTTGTTCCCTTTGTCTCTCCAGTCTCCAGCCTTGGACAACTCAGTTACTTCCTACTCAGGGCCTGAGAGTTAAAGAACATGGGCATGCGGGCCAGGGGAGGTGCTCAGCGGGTGCCTCCAGTGCTGATTTGGGTTCCCTGACATCCCACATAACAGGGAGAAAAAATGACTCCCAAACGATTTACACACATGCACACCCCAGAAATAAATCTAAGGAAAAAAATTAAAAGACGCCTGGTGGTGATGGTGCACACCTTTCGTCCCAGCACTCAGGAGGTGGAGTCAGGCAGACCTCTTGAGTCTGAGGCCAGCCTGGTCTACAGAGTGAGACAAAACTACAAAAACAACAACAATGGGAAGAGAAAGGAAGAAAACCCTCCCCACAGGCGTGCCCGGCCATCCAGGGTTTAGTTAATTTCAGACGTAGCCATCACATTTGCTGACTATAAGTAGTACCTCAGCCTCTGAAGCCTCCATCCCCACTCCCTGTCCACCTCCTGCACCTGTCCACCCTCGCCCTCACCCCAGGACACCCCACTGCCTCTTCCTTGGAACTGGAAGTTTGAGCAGCAGGGAAGGTGAATACAGGAGCAATGGCACAGTTGGTGAACAAGTGGATTTCTTTCTTTTTTATTTATTTTTGGTCTTAGTTATGAGTGTTCGGGAGCCACCGGGTGGGTGCTGGCTACAGCTTCAGGTCTTCTGCAAGAGCAGCCCGTGCCCTGACTGCCAAGCCATCTCTCTGCCCCAGCCTCACTCTCAAAACTAGTTTTGGAGCTGGGCACAGTGGTACATGCATTAATCTTAGACTCGGGAGGCAGAGCAGGAGGGTCTCTGGGTTTGAGTCAAGCCTTGTTTCGTTCTCACGGACCTGGCTTTGGCCCCTTTCATTACTGAAACTAGTCTGTTGTTTGGTACAGTGCTGGATGTCAGCCTGGAGGTCTCGCCAATGCTAGGCAGGCACTCTACCACTGTTGTTTTGATACAAGGTCTCTGGGGACCAGGTTGACTTCAAACTTGTTGTGATCCTCCTGCCTCTGGCATTACAGGCCAAGGTTAAGAGCATGTGCCTCAGTATGAACCCTAGGACACCACTGCTTTTGTCCTCTCAGTGGTCGTATTGGCTACTTGAGGTGGCTCACTGGTCCAAGCTTGGGTTTGTCAACATTCTTAGAACTAGCAGAATCCAGTCTAGGACAGAGAACTGTGAGGAGGAGGAGGAGGAAGAAAATGGAATCAACTGTGCCTTTCCAAGTCATTCCTGTTCTGCTAAAGGTGTGGGAGCTGAAAGTCAAGTTTCTGCTACAATGAGGAAGAATGTAAAGTTCTCAAGTCTAAGCATGTCGTGTGGGCAGCCCCCCAAAACTTAAATTTAGCTCCTGCTCCCCCCTTTTCCTCCTCCCCTTCCCATCCCAGCCCTGACTCCAGAACCCAGGGTGTCTCCTCATCTGAAGTCAGGCTGTCGCCTGAGAGACTGCTGAGATGGAACACGGTCCCTCAGAAGCAGCTGTGTGTGACAATTTTCTTGGAATGTGTGAGGGTGAGGTGTGTTTCCTGGGAAGCTCTCTGGACAGCAGGCTCCAAGAACAAAGCAAGTCACCAGAGAATACCAGGTAGGTGGAATCAAAAGAAGGTGACCAGCCTTCCTGCAGGCCTCAAAAGCCGCGCTTGTCACCCACCGAGCAGTGTCCTCTCAAAATTCATATGCTAAATCTCAGAATGTGATTAGAAGGTCTTCAGGGAGGGGATTAAGTTGGAATGAAGCTTTTAGAGTGGGCTCAAGGAGCTAGGGAGAGAGCTCAGTCATGAAGAGCACTGGCTTTGTCTCCTAGAGGACCCACGTTCAATTCCCAGCACCCACATAGCAGCTCACAACTGTCTCTAACTACTTCAGTCCCAGGGGATCTGACACCTTCACAAGCGTGCACATAAAAAATAAAATTAGGGGGTTGGGGATTTGGCTCAGTGGTAGAGCGCTTGCCTAGGAAGCGCAAGGTCCTGGGTTCGGTCCCCAGCCCCGAAAAAAAATTAATTAGATAAGTTATTTAGAGTGGGCTCTATTCCAATATGGCTTCTGTCCCTGTATGATGAAGAAATTTGGGCCCAAGAGGGCTAAGGGAAACCTTTTCGTCAGTGTCTGAAGTGGTCAAAGTGACCTTGTTCTTGCAGATGCTCTGTAGACTGTGCTGATGTGGCGGAATTACTGGCCACCTTCCTCCTGTGAAGATATTGAAGGAGAAAAGGAATATAGGCCTTGGAAGGTAAAGAGGGTATCAGTTAGAAGCTAGGCAATGCGGCCTCCAGCAAGACTGTATTTGCATAAATCTGCTGCTAATAGGCAAGATGCAGCAGACTCGGGCATTTCCTGAGTAATAAAGTTTCCAAGCTCCCACAGAGTCCTCCTACTGTCTAGTATTTCCAGTCCTCTGAGGCCTGGGATTTGAGTAACCAGTGCATACTTGTAGAGGAAAACCACAGGAGAAGGCAGGAAAGAGAGGTTCGCCATTACAAGTCAAGGAGAGACCTCCAAAGAAACATGCATGCTCACCAGAACTGTGAGAAAATGACATTTCTGCTGTGAAAGTCACTTTGGAGCCAGGCGTGATGGTGTGCGCCGAGCTAATCCTAGCTCTTTTTTTTTTTTTTTTTTTTTTTTTGGTTCTTTTTTTTCGGAGCTGGGGACCGAACCCAGGGCCTTGCGCCTAATCCTAGCTCTTAGAAGGTGGAGGCAGGCAGAGCTTTCTGAGTTCCAGGCCAGCCCGTTCTACACAGTGAGTTCCAGACCAGCTAGCGCTATCCATAGGGAGACCTTGTTACAAATACACACACACACACACACACACACACTCTCTCTCTCTCTCTCTCTCTCTCTCTCTCTCTCTCTCACACACACACACACACACACACTCTCTCTCTCTCTCTCTCTCTCTCTCTCTCTCTCTCTCTCTCACACACACACACACACACACACACACAGTTGGATATTTCCTGGTGGTACCTTTAGCCATAGCACCACCTCTTTCTAATTATGTGACTTTAAAATTTTACCTCTGTTTTCAACTCCTGATGTGTGGGGGATGGTGTTAATGCCCCACCTCTCTCACAAGCTCTTTCTTTAGGTAACTCACTAATGATTACTACATGCGGTAGATAGTGTCTTGTGCTTGAGTCCAAACAGTAAAGACTCCACCCGTACCCACACCCACCTCCGCCCGCATTCTATGGCTACCCAACCCTAGTCTGGCTGCAGAGCAGGCCAGATAGATGGAGAGAGGAGGAGGTAAGGGAGTGGTTACTGGAAAAGCTGGCTAACTGGAGGGATGGAGGATGGAGGTCCGATCCAGTTTGCAGGGAAGTTGGTTTAGGAGTGGCTCACACAGCCAGTTGGTGGTTGCATCTCTCACAGGGGGACCCTAATCCCCAAATCATAGATTGCTTTCTATCAGTAACTCTCCAAAGCACAGGTTATTTTCTTTGAGCTCTCATTGCTGATTTGCACTTTCTGGCACATTCTATGATAGGCAAGTCAGAAGGGGGCAGCTAGCTGCCCTGAGGTTCCTGTACTGGTGACCAAACACAAAAATGATACTCTACCTGGCTATTGTGGAAGGTGGGGGTCAGATGAGGGGTGGGCAGATCTGATCACCACGCTGTCTTCACCATCAGTGCCTAGGACACTTGAGTGGAAACAGAAGCCATGATGATATGAAATGTACTCTGCAAGGCCCCTTCCTGTGCCAGAGTCCACAGGGATCCTCCCTCAGACCCACATCAAGGCCTGCTGGCTCCCTGACTTGGTGTGTCGTGAGCACCCCATCTCCCCCATACTTCGGTTCCGCGGTTGCCCATGTCTTATTGCCTGAAATCGCCACCTGAAGTCAATAACAGGCCCCTCTCTAGCATACTGCTGTGCTCACCATAGGACCCTCAGGACCGACTGACAGACTGCTCCATCCACCTCCCACTTGCTGGGTGTGGTCATAGAGCCCTCCATTTCTCTTCTGATGAGTACCTTTCCCTCTGGAGTCTTCCCTCATGTTGCCCACAACTGAGCACTGAGAAGAAAAGCCCAAAGCAAGCTGTGTACCCAGAGGGTGCCAATTACAATCAGGCCTTCCTTCGGCTGCTCACTTTGGATCTCTTGATATGACTTTAAACCACTTGCCCTAGTACCTGTGGGAAGCATTTCTGGCCAAAGTCATTGGTACCTTCCCTGTCACCCTCTGCCTTCTTGATTGCATCAGATACTGTGGTCCCCACTCTCTGTCAAGTCTCTCACACCACCTGAGGCACTCCTCTGGTTGTGTTCTCTTTCTTGTCTTTTCCCCATGTATTTGTGTGGCACTGGGGTTGCAACCTATGAGCTCACCCATGTGAAGCACACATTCCTACCACTGAACACTCTGGAACTCTTTACTTTTTTTTTTTTTTTTTTCCTTTCGGAGCTGGGGACTGAACCCAGGGCCTTGCACTTGCTAGGCAAGTGCTCTACCATTGAGCTAAATCCCCAACCCCTCAACTCTTTACTTTCTATTCTGAGACAATCTCTCTAAGTTGCCCACACTAGCCCAGTTTGATAGGCTACCCACAACCTGCCTGATAGGAATGTAGATATTCTAAAGACACCTGTGCCTGTCCCATCCTGTTACCAGATTATTGAAACAATTTCCCTGTGAATTTCATGCTGGAAGAAGGACAAGGCTGGCTCTAACTAGAGTGGGGAGAGTGAGGGGAAAGGGAGAAGGGGGGAGGGTTATCTCATCCCAAGGAAGAGTTCCAGAACTGGAGGCTAGACAGTGATAGGCAGAACCTCACCAGACCTGGGGTGTTTAGCTATGCACAGCTCCATTCTTTATTCAAATCTAAGCCTATGTCGGTACCCAGAGAATGGACGCTGAATCTCTTTGTTCTTCCTTTTTTAAAAGATATATTTATTTTTATGTATATGAGTACACTACAACTGTCCTCAGACACACCAGAAGAGGGCATCGGATCCCATTACGGTTGTGAGCCACCATGTGGACACTGGGATTTGAACTCAGGACCTCTGGAAGAGCAGTCAGTGCTCTTAACCACTGAGCCATCTCTCTTTGTTCTTCCTAATGTGGCCACATCAGATAAAGTTCCTTCCTCTGATTTTCTACTATTTCTTCTCTGTTTAACTGGCTGTTAAGGACCTGTGACCAAGCCTTGCTTGTTAGGGTTCCTTTGAGTTCCTGGTTTATGTTTCCAAATGACCAATATTTGATGGATTGGGTTTTTGTCCTACTGGTTTTTGCAGTAGTGGAAATAAGCCAGGGCTCTGTGCATGCCAAGCAAGCACTCTGCCGTTGAGCTATAGCCACAGTTTCAAGGCAGGATAGGACCGGAATTATGAGGCCATGAGAAGGAAAAGGGCTTCCTTACCCTGGAGTCTGATTGAAGCCTCTTCCTGTGTGAGAAGCAAGAAAAAATTCTGGCATAGTTAATAATATTCACTGTTAAAAAAGGAAAGAAAGAAAAATCCTGTGCCAATCAATTCTTCTGAATTTAGATTCTTTATATCACATGAACAATGATGTCTGACTGTATTTGACCTTGGGTAGAACCTCTTGCCTTTCCCCAGACAACACCCTGTAATCTTTGTTTACAGTAAAGATGGATCCCTACTTCTGAGGATCTTAACTGTAATCCTGCCTGATGCTTTCAAGAGCTGCCTTGCGGTCCCCAGAGTTTCCCTTGTCACCTTTTAAAGATGTTTTAATCCCCACCACAAGTCCTGGGTATGACCACATAGAAACCAGCTGTGTGACGGTTTGCATATGCTTGGCCCGGGGAGTGGACCGATTAGAGGGTGTGGCCTTGTTGGAGTAGGCGTGGCCCTGTTGGAGTAGGTGTGGCCTTGTTGGAGTGGGTGTGTCACTGTGGGCGTGGGTTTAAGACCCTCGTCCTAGCTGCCTGGAAGCCAGTATTCTGCTCGCAGCCTTCAGATGAAGATGTAGAACTCTCAGCTCCTCCTGCACCATGCCTGCCTGGATGCTGCCATGCTCCTGCCTTGATGATAATGGACTGAACCTCTGAATCTGTAAACCAGCCCAAATTTATGTTGTCCTTTATAAGGCTTGCCTTGGTCATGGTGTCTGTTCACAGCAGTGAAACCCTAACTAAGACAAGCTGTAACTCTCTTTGCAAAGTCTGTACCCACACTTGAGGATGTATAACTTTCTGAAACTCTATTCTCCTCTCTCTCTCTCTCTCTCTCTCTCTCTCTCTCTCTCTCTCTCTCTCTCTCTCCAAGGTATCTCTGTGTAGCCCTGGCTGTCCTGGAACTCCCTCTGTAGAACAGGCTGGTCCTGAACTCACAGAGATCTGCCTGCCTCTGCCTCTAGGGTGTTGGGCACACACACTTCTTGTGATTGTGTGTGTGTGTGTGTGTGTGTGTGTGTGTGTGTGTGTGTACAATAGCATTCATGTGGAGGTCAAAGCACGACTTTCCTTCCATCATGGGTCCAGGGGATGGAGTTCAGGTGACCAGGCTTGGTGACAGGTGCTTTAACCTGCTGAGCCATCATGCTGGGTCAGCAGCTCTCTGAGAAGCCCACACTCGTGCTCTCAAGTGTGTCCTCCTTCCCTCTGAGTATCTCGCTTTCTCAGAGCCCTCATGCTTAAGCCTGCATTTGAATATTCTTATTGTGGGCCTGAAGACATGACTCGGTACTCGGTGGCTAGTCGCTCGCCCTTGCTGCTCTTCCAGGGGAAATGAGGTCCGCCCCTACCATCCACATGGTAGCTCTCAGCTTCTTTTCACTCTACCTCTATGGGACCTGACATTCTCCCCTGACCTCCATGCTTGCCCCTTCAGTCTTTGTGAGCCTCTGTGAGTCCTGCTTAGTTGATTCTGTGGGCTATGTTCTCCTGGTGTCCTCTACCCTCCCCCTTGCTCCTACAATTTCTTCCCCTTTTTCTTAGGAGTTCCCTGAGATCCAAGGAGAGGGACTAAGTGGAGATTTCCAATTTGGATTCTCTCTCTCGATCTCTTTCTGCCTAGTGTTTGACTGTGGATCTCGGCATCTGCTCCCGTCATCTACAGGAGAAGCCTTTCTAATTGTGATTGGGCTAGGCACCCTTCTGTGAGTATAGCAGAATATCATTAGGAGTTGTTTTATTGATTTTTTTCTTCTATTCCATGCTCTCCAGCTTCTGGCTGTTGGCCATCCAGGCAGTGCTGGGTGTAGCCCCCACTGTGGCTGCGACCTCAGATTACACTAGTCTTGGTTGGCCACGCCCACAAGTTCTGTATCTCCACTGCCTACCCAGCCTTGTGGGCAAGGCAGGTTGTAGGTGGAAGGTTTCGTGGCTGGGTTGGTATACCAGTCGCACCACTGGAAGCCTGGCATGGTTACAGAAGATGCTCTGAATCCTATATTACTAGGAGACCTCACTAGGGTTGCTCTTAGAGAATCCTCAGGGGTTTCTACTGCCCTACGTTTCCATAGCAACCCTCCCCCCAACTGCCCTCCAATTCCAGTTGTCTCTCCCCATACTCTCCCCCTCTGTCCTTCCAAAAAAAATCTTTACTAAAATCTAGATGTATCTTTTTTTGGGTCCTAACTTTGTTTCAGAAACTGACTAGCCCTAAAATTCTTTTATTTTTTTCATTGACACCACAATTCCAGTTGGTCTGAGTCAAGGGAAACAAAGTCTAAGGACCCCCAAGGGTGCTGAGGGTGACAGTGGGAGCTGTGCCTACTGCCAGCCCAAAGTATTGACAGCCCCACTGGATATATATGTGTGTGTGTGTATATATATATATATATATATATATATTGGTTCTTTTTTTCGGAGCTGGGGACCGAACCCAGGGCCTTGCGCTTCTTAGGCAAGCACTCTACCGCTGAGCTAAATCCCCAACCCCTATATTTTTTTTAAAGATTTATTATGTACATAGTGTTCTGCCTGCATATATGCCTGCATGCCAGAAGAGGGTGCCAGATCTCGTTCTAGATGGTTGTGAGCCACCACGTGGTTGCTGGGAATTGAACTCAGGACCTCTGGAAAAGCGTTCAGTGCTCTCTGAGCCATCTCTCCAGCTTCCCACTGGAAATTTTTTAGGGATATTTCAAAGGTCCCTCAAACTCAAAGCCTCCTCATCCGCTGCTGGTCCCTCACGACTCTATGGAACATTTGCATCTAAGTAGCCCAGCAGCAGGAGGAATCTGTCATCCCTGTGAGCTCTCCCTGGAGCCTATATTTGGCCCATCTCTCAATCCTTTTGGTCAGGTCCAAAAGGACCAAAGGCTACAGTGATGCCTATTAGCACACCAAATCGAATGCTAGTCCCAGGTTTTCTGAGCATCGGAAAAAACCTGTTATAGGGTCCATGACAGCTCTCAGCCCCACCCACTACCCTGAACTTCTCTAGCTCATGGCCTTCGCTCTCCCAAACTTCTCATCCTGTATAACCCTGCCATTTTAGTCATATACTCTTTGGGCCTCTTGGCTTTCTCTTTTTGTTCAGTCTGTCTGTCCTCTCTTGCCTCCCATCCCTGTCTTCTTTCATGGTCAAGTCCAGTCAGCTGGCCATGTTTCCCTCCCTGATCTGGACTCTTCCAGATACCTCTGGCTATACACTCTCTCATTTCTTCCCCTCAACCATACTTTGGAGTGATCATGTCCTCAGCCTTCTTCCAGAAGGCTTCTTCTTCTTCATCCCTCCCTGTCTGAACTGGCACAGCCATTCTTGCTAACTGTTTCCTAAATTAAGGCTACATTCATCTATTTAAAATGCAAAAAAGGGGGGAGGGAAGAAAAAGAAAGAGAAAGAAATAGAGAGAGAAACCCACACCAAACCTTGGTGTGGCGTGTGGTGCCGATATTTGGGAGACCAGGAACTCAGGGTCATTCTCAGCTATATTAGGGGCTCCTGGCCAGGAGGAAAAAAAAGAGAAATAGTCTTGCTTTTTCTTTTTCATAATTTTTAAAAATTATGAACATTTTTAAAAGTTATTTGGGCTGGAGAGATGGCTCAATGGTTAAGAGCACTGACTGCTCTTCCAGAGGTCCTGGGTTCAATTCCCAGCAACCACATGGTGGCTCACAATCATCTGTAGTGGGATCTGATGCCCTCTTCTAGTGTAGCTGAAGACAGTGACAGTGTGCTCATATAAAAATAAATAAATCTTTTAAAAACTTACCTTATTTTGTGTATGAATGTTTTGCCTGCATACATGTCTTTGTGTCTGGTATCCATGAAGGCCAGAAGAAGGTCTTGGGTCCCCTGGAACTGTAACTACAGAGAGCTGTGAGCCACCATGTGGGTGACTCAGGTTCTCTGGGAGAGCAGCCAGTGCTCTTAACCACTGAGCCGTCTCTCCAGCCCCTGGCCTTGCTTTTTCAAGTTCAGTATCATTTTTAAACACATAAGAAGATTAAGGATGGGGCTGGAGAGATGGCTCAGTGGTTAACAGCACTGATTGCTCTTCCAGAGGTCTTGAGTTCAATTCCCAGCAACCACATGGTGGCTCACAACCATCTGTAATGGGATCTGATGCCCTCTTCTGGTGTGTCTGAAGACAGCAACAGTGTACTCATTAAATCAATCAATCAATCTTAAAAAATACTAAAGAAAATATTTCTAAAATTTAAAAATAAAAGATTAAGAATTGGACAACAGACTCTTTCTCAGAAAAAAAATAGGCCAGCTTTGGGTTGGCCAGATGGCACAGCATATAAAGGTGCTTGCCACCAAGCCTGCCAACCTTAGTCTGAGCCCTAGAGCAAACTGACTCCTCTGTCTGCATGCAGACAGACACACACACACACACACACACACACACACACACACACACACCACCAGATAAAATCTTTGTTTGTTTGATTGTTTGTTTTTCTCTTTTTAAAAGAATTATTTATTTATTTTATGCATATGATTAGGGTTAGGAAAGACTCATGGAGGGATGGTCGTGTTATGTGACATGATGGAGTGTCAGAGGCTGGAGTGATGGATCCACAAGTCACTGGAACGCCCAGGGTGTCCAGCAACTACTAGAAACCAGAGTAGCAAATGGGGATTCTGCCCAGCAGGCTTCAAGGGAGCATGGCCTTTCCAGTGCCTTAAGTTTTGGACCTCCAGACTCCTCCTGGAGTCTTTTTATTTCTCGGCATAATTTTTTTCTTCATGTGAACTCAGGACCTCTGGAAGAGCAGCCAGAGCTCTTAACTGCTGAGCCGTCTCTCCAGCCTCTCTCCAGCCCCCTGACTGGTTTCTTGAAACAGGGTCTCTGTAGTTCTCTCAGTTTGGAGCTTGCTTTACAGTTCAGGCTGCCCTCAAACTCACAAGAGATCCTCTTGCCTCTGGCTCCTGAGTGCTGGTTATTAAAAGCATGTGCCCCTGTGATGTGGCCTTTATTGTAGCTATGAGGGAGAGAACAGCCAGAAGCATCTGGAAGAGTCTGAGAAAGAAAGTCGTGGACTGAGCATGGACAGATGACTGGATCTGAGGAGGAGCAGAGAGGGAGAGATGAAGACAAGACCAAGAGGGCACAGAGCTGAAGTCACAGGAACGTGAGGAGAAATGAGTGGCTGGGGAGGGAAGCCCACCAATCAGTGAAGGCTATCGGAGGGAGCACCTGGAGGCTGGCATGCTCTTTGCTACCCTGCTGATGGCCATTTGTTCCTTCTGCCAGTGACAAGGGAAATGGCTCCTTTGATAGAGGGTAGCAATAAATAGCTGGGCATGGTGACCCACACATTTAATCCCATCAGCAGCAAGCAGATCTCTGAGAGTTCGAGGCCAGCCTGGTCTACCTAGTAAGTTCCAGGATAGCCCGTGCTGTCTCAAAAACCAATCAAAACCAAAAAACAAAGGTATATACTGGGTGCATGTCTGAACAGTGCATGTGGAGGCATTGGTTCAGAAATACGAGGTCGGGGTTGGGGATTTAGCTCAGTGGTAGAGCGCTTGCCTAGCAAGTGCAAGGCCCTGGGTTCGGTCCCCAGCTCCGAAAAAAAAAGAATTAAAAAAAAAAAAAAGAAACAAAAACAGAAATACGAGGTCATCCTCAACTACCTAGTGAATTTGAGGCCATACTTAGCAAAGAATGAGAGAGGGAGAGAGAATATGAGAATTTTTACTGCTGAGGGTTTGAGGGTTGGTTCAGTGGCATTGCTGAGGGAGGCCCTGAGTTCAGTTGCAAGCACCACAAAAACAAAACAGAATGAATAAAATACTAATGTCCTAAGGGGAAGGTAGAAAGGTTAACATTTTTTTTTAAAGATTTATTTATTTATTATATATAAGTACACTGTAGCTGTCTTCAGATACACCAGAAGTGGGCATCGGATCTCTTTACAGATAGTTGTGAGCCACCATGTGGTTGCTGGGAATTGAACTCAGGACCTCTGGAAGAGTAGTCGGGTGCTCTTAACCGCTGAGCCATCTCTCCAGCCCAAGGTTAACATTTTAAACTAAAAATTTACATTTATTTATTTTATTGGGTGGGCAGGAGTGTGGAGATCAGACAACTACAAGAAGTCTGCTCTATCCTTCACCTGGCAGGAATTGGAGCTGTTAACTCATTTTTCCTGTGCACAAGAGCCATCTTCTGAAAACTTCTGAGCCATCTCACTAGCCCAAAAAGGTCAACACTGAAAAACTAGCACAAACCTGGTGGTGGTGCAAGCCTTTACTCCTAGCCCTTGGAAGGCAGAGGCAGGTATATCTCTGAGTTCGAAGCCAGTCTGATCTATAGCCTGAGTTCCAGGACAACCAAGGCTACACAGTGAAACCCTGTCTTGAAAAACAAAACAAAAATAATAAAAACTATCACAAAAGTGACTTTAGAATCATTCTATCATAACAGTTACCAGGGATTGAACCCACAGTGTGGCATTCACTGTGTATACACTAGCTCATTCATTGCCCCCTAAAGTCAGACAAGGTAAATACTAATTAATAGAACCTATTTAAATAGCCGGAAAACACAACTCCAGGGAGTTTACTTTTTTTTTTTTTTTTTTGGCTAGGTTAACTCAAGTGGTGTTCCCTATGCCTTGCCGCTCACCTCTCTCACAAGACGCGCCCTTAGTCGGCCCCACCCGTCTGAGCCCCCACTCCGCCCAGGACTCCCATCTTTGCTCTCGTCCGGATCCACCATGCCTCGCCCTTGTTGGCCGCACCCTTCGCTAGGCTCCGCCCTTCACCCAGGTTCTTCTAGCCTTTGGGCTGGCCCTTCCCCGCCCATCAGACCCCGCCCCCGACAGGCCCCGCCCATCTTGGAGGAGTGATGCCTGCAGTTGCGGGCCATGGCCGCAGAGCGGCAGCCGCGTGACTCGGGCTGGGCCGCTCTGGGCCGCGCTCCTCGTTCACCGTCGGACTCGGCTCCGACTGCTAGTGGCAGCCCTGCCCGCGCCGAGAGTCGACCTGCCAGGCTCCTGAGCAGCGGACCTACCACCTCGGCTCCTCCGGGCCGGACCGAGGCCGCAAGCAGCACCGCGGGGTGTGGGGCGGACCCAGGATATGAAATGACAACGTCAACCCTCCAGGTACTTGGGTGCGGCGCGCCTGCGGAGGCCAAAGGCGGCAGGGCCTGCGGGCCGCGGAGCGGGCGGGCGGTGGCCTCCTCGGAGCCCAGCCTGGCGGTCCCTGTCAGGCCGCCTCATCCCACCTGTACTGCAGCCTCTCCCGCGCTCAGAGCCCGAAGGACGTCCCCACTGGGCCTCGGCCCAAGATGAACCGGCGGGCGGGAGCCCAAGTCGCGCAGCCGAGGCTGAACTGCCGCCTTGCAGCGGCGCCGCCTCCCCCTGAGCGCGCCCGGGTCCGGCTGGTCGCTCTGGGAGCGGCGTTCACTCGCTCCTGCCAGGCACCCTGGCAACTCCCTGAGCTTCTTCCAATGAGCCCCTGGTTTCGCGGCCAGCTACCCTTCATTCATTTCCTCCGCCGTGCAGGGCGACGCTGGGGTGGCACCGCCCGGATGAAGGAAGGGCTCATTCTAGAGCTGTCAGAAAGCGTAAACATGTTCAGGCCTCAGGCTTATGTTTAAATCCCAGCCCTGCCACTCACTAGCGTGCCTAGGTTTTGGATGTTGGATTTCTTCATCACTAAAATAGGCAGTGCCCTTGTAGGGTGGTTGTCAGCCTAAGACAGAATAATCCAGGGAAAGCATTTGTAACATAGGTTCAGCATATCATGTTCTTGGCAAGCCTTTGCTAATAAAGTAAGCTCTTGGGCAGAATCAGGTAAGACTATGAAGGAAGGGACTTTAGCCAGAGCATCAAAGAGTAAGCCATACTCACATACCTGGTGGGGGATGGGGGAATGGCTGCTCCAAATGGAAATACAGGAGTGGGAGTAAATCGGAGTTCAAGATTTGAAATTAGATGGAATTCAGAGCCAGAACCTACCATTCACTGGCAGAAACTATTCAGTTTGTTCTTAAGAGTTAAACCAACTTCAGCCCAACCCCACCTGCCTGACCAGAGTTAGCACTACCTGTGAACCAAAAATATTTTTTCAACTTTTTGGGAAGAGTTTTATGAAGAGATAGCACTCGTGCTGTAACAGTCACCTATTTAAACTGTACCATCCAGTGCTTTTAGAGGTTTGAATGTCACCAGAGAAACTCTATGCTTTTAATGTTCCTTAGCTCTTCTGTCCCATGTAGCATAATCTGTGGCATGGCCTATTCTAGACCCTTTATTTGTGTGTTGTTGTTGGGGTGTGTGTTTATGTACGATGTGCATGTGTATGAGCATGTCAGTGTCAGCACACCCATTCCCATCCCACTGCCCGTGTGGGGAGGTCAGAGGATAGGCATCAGTTCTCTAATGGATGCTGAATTCAGGCTGTCAGGCTCCATTAGGAAGTGGATTTTTTTTTCCTGAAATTTCCTTTATTCTTTGACGATTCATACATGTAAACAATGAGTCTGGGTCATGTGTGCTTCCAACTCCTCCCCAAGCCCACCCACCCCCATCCTCCCTCTCTTTTGTTTATTAATAACCCACTTCATCCAGTTAGTGCTCCTAAGTGCTGACTGGTCTTAGCGATTCATCGTGTGCAGGTAAGCTGCATTTCACAGCACCCTTCCGCTTTTTCCTCACCTCTTCCTTTTTTTCCTTGTGCCTGGGGTCAGCGGTTGATACAGTCCCACTTAGGGCTAAGCCCTCAATACACTTACTGTCAGTTAGGAGTCTCTGCATTAACTGTTAACCTCTAAGAGGAGAGAAGCTTCTCTGGCCTAGATTAGATCTGTGGATATAAGTATAAATATTTAGAAGGCAGTTCAGCATCGTGTCACCTAATAAAACAACACTGATCCCTAAGCCATGGGTTTCTGACCAGGTCTCAATTCTTCCCTATACAGCAGGCCTCAGATCTAAGCCAAATATAGTTGAGCATCCCCATAGCCTTTGTGCTACTGTTGGACCAATGAGCTCGGCTTGCCTGGCGGTCAGTACTGTAGCATGCAGTTGACTTCGGGAATACTATGATGTCTTTTCTTTCCCAGAGACTAGTACTGTGAAAGGCAGGCCACAGGCAGTTTCTGCTTGGTTTCTTTTTCTTTGTTTTTTGTTTTGTTTTGGGGACAGAGTTTCTCTGGGTAGCCCTGACCGTCCTGGAACTCAGGTTTTAAACTAGGCTGGCCTCAAACTCAGCGATCACCCACCTCTGCCTTTGGAGTGCTGGGATTAAAGACAAGTGTCACCAGCACCTGGCTGAAGTTTTCTTTAAAAGGACTCATAAAATACGTGGTTCTCTGTGACTGACTTGGTTGGCTTAGCCTCATATCTCAGTTTACATTGTTTAAATGACGTGGGGAAAGGGACTTTCAGGCTTTCATGACATAATTTGAAATTCAGATTTGGTGCCTATGAATAGTTTATTGGCCGCTGTCCTAGCTCATGTCTGTAACTGCATCGGTGCTGCAGAGATTATATGGCTCACAAACCCAATACACTTGCCGACTGGGCTTTTACAGACATCCTGTCAGGTCCCTGTGAACACACATTTGTCACACCTTTCCTTCATCTCAGCTTTTGCTATGGGTGTCACTAGAGATGTGGCAGGGCTGGCAGTTTAATTTGTCACCTTACCTCCTGTTATGCAAAGCTGTTTCTCTCCTATGAAACTAAGGCCTCCTTAGCAAGCAAAAAACAGCATTGGTGGTCAGAAAACTGTAGTCCCCAGATAGGTGCTCTAATGGTGTTTAGCAGAGATGAGCCGGGTCTGCTGTGCCTCGGGGACAGGAACCTCAGGTATTGTTCTGAGACTCCATTTTGCTGTTTTATTTTTATGCATGTGTTTGCCTGTGTGTGTGCACCTTGCTTCATGCCTGATGCTCTCAGTGTCCAGAAGGATGTGTCGGATACCCTAGAACTGGAGTCACAGACAGTATTGAGCTACCACATGGGTGCTGGGAATCAAACAAGGTCCTCCGCCAGAGCAGCAGGTACAGCCAGGCTTGGAGGCTGAGGCCAGCCTCGTTTACATTTGGAGTTCCAGGCCAGTCAGAGCACAGAACGAGACCCTGTTTCAAAACAAAACAAAACAAAAAAAAGAATACCATTAACCAGAGTCATCATTCCAGACTCATATTTATTTTGTTGGGAGTGTTTTGCCTGCCTCTATGTCTGTACCAGGGTTTTTGTTGTTGTTTTGTTTGTTTTTGGGGGGTGGGGATGCTCTTTCAAGACAGGGTTTCTCGGTGTGGCCTTGGCTGTCATAGAACTAGCTCTGTAGACCAGGCTGGTCCCTGACCTGCCTCTGCCTCCCAAGTGCTGGGATTAAGGTATGTGTCACCACCACCTACCTACCTATCTATCTATCTATCTATCTATCTATCTATCTATCTATCTATCTATCTATCTATCTATCTTCTGTTACTACTTATTTACTAGGTGACTGGGGAGGCCAGAAGGCAGCATCTGATCCCCTAGCAGAGATTCAAATCAGATTCTCTACAAGAACAACAAATGCTTATAACTGCTGAACTATCTTTTTTTTTTGCCTTATTTTTTAAGTTTTATACATTATTTATTTGTGTGTTTTGAGGTCAGAGGACAACTTTCAGGAGCAGTAGGTTCTCCTTGAGTGTGGGGTCTCTCAGGAATTAGGTGTCTCCTTCCTCCATGGGTTCCAGGAATTTAACTCAGGGCTCCAGGTTTGCACAGTAATTTTACCCACTGAGCCATCTCAGCAGCCCTCTGATCCACTATACTCCATTTTAAAAGGGCAGACCTAAGCAAGTCATACAGAGTGGAAATTCCTAAGAACTGAGAGTGTTGGTTGTAGAGAAAAGAAGCCACTAGGACCAGGTCCTGTCTCCATGGTTTATAAAGAACTGTGGGGGGTGGGGATGTGTGTGGCAAGTATGCTCACCTGCAGGATGGGTCAGCAGGCCATGCCATGTGTGTAGGCAGCAGGGTTCCAAGCATGGCAGTCATCCACATTCTCACTTTTCCATCTCCTCATTCTAGTAAGTTCCTCGCGTGTAGCCTATCTCCTCACTCCAGCCTGGCAGTCTTACAGAGCTGTCTGTGTGCCTTTCTTACAGATGAGGATGGCTAAACAAATGCCCTGGCCCTGCCAAGAGCTGGTCAGGAGGTTGTTGTTTGCAGTGGCTAGAGCGGGGTCTGCAGTGGGATCTGCCTGCCAGGCAGCTAGTGCCACACCAGATGGAGAATTCTGGCCAGGTTTTGTGGATTTAGGAAGCTGTACTTTTTGAAACTGACTTGTATGAAGCTGATGGTTCAGCTCAGAGTGTGGGCCTGCAGAGACTTGAGCTTCCCAAAGGTGTCACTCAAGAGTTCTTAGAGAGCCAGCAGGCAGTTCCCTCCACGGCGCTTTTGTTCTGGGAGTTACTTACTGGTTTTATCATGTGGTTGAGCTTTCCTTCTCAGGCATCAGCTTTAGGCAGTTCAAGAAAATTATTTTCTTCTGCCCTAGAGTGACCTGGGCAGTAGAGAGGGCTAGAGGTGTCTTTGAATCTTTCTCTTGGATTGAAACTATCAGGTTCATGAAGGGCTTTCTTAACTGGCTGCATTTTGTGGGGAGGAAGGGTCTGGACCAATTATGGTTTCTGACTTTGCTAAGCAAGTCCATCTTTCCCTTGGAGCATTGAGATAGACTCGGATTTGTTCTGTGGGCCTGCCTTTGGAGCCCCAGATCCAGACATTAATGTCAGTTTCCATTAGCCAAGCTCCAGAACAGGATGGAGGAAGGGGTGGCATCTGACCATTGAACTCCCTAGGAAGGCCAGCTGTCTTTTCAAGCCCTTCTAGTTGGTGGCAGGAAAGTAGGGCAACGTAATGGCCTGCAACCAATAAACCACAGGCCTGGCACTAACTCCCATCTTATCTCATCCTACTGCTTGTGACTCCAGAGGCTTTTTGGATCCCTCAGGGGAGCACTAGCTATATGCCTTGCCTTTCCAGAAAGCCATCGATCTGGTGACAAAAGCCACAGAAGAGGACAAAGCCAAGAACTACGAGGAGGCACTTCGGCTCTACCAGCATGCTGTGGAGTATTTCCTCCACGCCATCAAATGTGAGTCACTCTGGGGTCCCCTGGCTGCAGTGCCCTGGAAGAGAAGGGCAGGCACATGGGGCTCAGGGAGGCCACTGGGTTTCTCTTTTTGCAGATGAAGCCCACAGTGACAAAGCCAAGGAGAGCATTCGAGCAAAGTGCATGCAGTACCTAGACAGAGCGGAGAAGCTGAAGGATTATTTAAGAAACAAAGAGAAACATGGCAAAAAGCCAGTCAAAGAGAATCAGAGTGAAGGCAAGGGGTGAGTGTGCGGGACTGTACAGCTCATGGGGCCAGAGTTCCCAAGTGCGTGCTCCTGTTTCTTGGGGTTGCTGTCATTCTTGATGCTAGAGCTGTCTTGGACTTCTATTGCACCCTTCTTAATGGGGTATCTAGCTACTCGTGATAAAAACACCAGCAGTTGCTTGCTTGCTTGCTTTTTTCTTTCTTTCTTTCTTTCTTTCTTTCTTTTTTAATATTTTAGCTGTTTAATTTTTTTCCATCTTTATTAACTTGAGTATTTCTTATTTACATTTCGATTGTTATTCCCCTTCCCAGTTTCCGGGCCAACATCCCCCTAATACCTCCCCCTCCCCTTCGTTATGGGTGTTCCCCTCCCCATCCTCCCCCATTGCCGCCCTCCCCCCAACAATCACGTTCACTGGGGGTTCAGTCTTAGCAGGACCCAGGGCTTCCCCTTCCACTGGTGCTCTTACTAGGATATTCATTGCTACCTATGAGGTCAGAGTCCAGGGTCGGTCCATGTATAGTCTTTAGGTAGTGGCTTAGTCCCTGGAAGCTCTGGTTGCTTGGCATTGTTGTTCATATGGGGTCTCTTGCCCCTTCAAGCAGTTGCTTTCATTGAGCAGAAAACAGTGTCTGATTTCCCAGGATGGAAGATGGATTGAGAAAGGGACAGGAGATGGGTACACAGGAGCATCTGAGGATGGAAAGAAGTGAAGGCTGGGCAGCCACTGGCTGGTGGCTGAGAGCGCATTTCCCTTTAGCAGTTTTGTGTTGTTTCGAGACAAGCTTTTGTTATGTAGTTTTGAATTTATTAACTTATATATTTTTTTTTAGTAAGTCTTTTTTTTTTTTTTCTTTTCTTTTCTTTTTTTTCGGAGCTGGGGACTGAACCCAGGGCCTTGTGCTTGCTAGGCAAGCGCTCTACCACTGAGCTAAATCCCCAACCCCTTATATATTTTTTTTTAATTTTAAACTTCATGTCTTCTTTGCCCTTTGAATTCTCTGGAGTGGCGATTCCATGTTATTTGCCTGTTTTTTGAGTTCATCTGAAATTACAGTGACTTGACTTGATGTTCTTTAAGTTCCCCTGAAACACATTGTCCTCATTAGCCCTTAGGAAAAGGTAGCTGCCAATGTCCTTATTTCTTTAATGAAGAATGGAGAATGGGTTTTAAATGTTTTCTGAGGGATTGTGGCACTCACATGTAGATATCTCTTTGCTTGTCCCTCACCAGTGCTGAACCAGCAATGCTCACACAAGTGCACATGCACATGCACAGGTGTGTGTGCTACTAGAGCTAGAGACTCCTTGCTCCCAGAATGGAGAGCCAACTTGATCTTTTGTTTCCTTTCTTAGTAGTGACAGTGACAGCGAAGGGGATAATCCAGAGAAAAAGAAATTACAAGAACAGTTGATGGGTAAGAGGCCTGAGGCCCATGGTAATAGAAGCGGTGTGGCATGGGTTCTTTCTGGGGTCTATTTGTGCCCATGGGTCAGTCTGGGGTCCTCCTCCTTGTAGGTGCTGTTGTGATGGAGAAGCCCAACATTCGGTGGAATGATGTAGCTGGACTGGAGGGAGCTAAAGAAGCTCTCAAAGAAGCTGTGATTTTGCCGATAAAATTTCCACACTTATTCACAGGTAAGAATATAGCATGTTGCACACCTTTGATCCCAGCATTCAGGAGGCAGAGGTAGGTGGACCTCAGAGTTCAAGACCAGCCTGGTCTACATATTAAGCTCTACAACAGCTAGGGCTATTCAGAAAAACTATGCCTTAAAAAAATAAAAATAAATAGAATATAGTCACTAGCCCTACCATAGGTAGGTATAAAACTACCAGCATGAGGAATGTAGCTTGGGGTTCCACCCTCAGTGTCTCAGAGCATGTGGTAGGTAGCCTCATATCCTCAGGGGACAGCTTCCCTCACAGAGGGCAGATTCTGGTCTTGCTGCCTGTGTGTCTGTCCTGCTCACCACAGCTGTCTACCATGTGACTTGTTTTTTTCCTTTTGTTGGGATGGAATATGGGACCTAGGCAAACACTATAACCCTGAACCTGACCCTAATTCTTCATTTTCCTAGCATCAAAAATGATGTTTTTGTGAGCTGGGAATATAGCTTTAATGATAGTTTTTCCACCATGTGTAAAGCCCTGGGTCTGGTTCTCAGCATCACAGAAATTGGATGTGGTGTATCTCACTGTCCTTCCTGTGGGCTCAGCATTTGGAAGGCAGGATGATCGGAAGGTTGGGGCTGTTCTTGGCTAGATTAGGAGTTGTAGGCCAGCCTGAGATGCATAAGACTTGAATTCGGGGGGTTGGGGATTTAGCTCAGTGGTAGAGCGCTTAAGTCCCCAGCTCCAGGAAAAAAAAAAAAAGAAAGAAAAGAAAAAAAAAAAAGACTTGAATTCGGAATAGACCATCTTAGTGAGCAAGCAGAGTCAGGAACCAGAGCTGGCCAATTCCCTTGTCAAGGACATGGCACCAATTAGCAAGATGAGATCTGAGTTCCCAACAGGTGTTTGGACTCTCTCTTCTTGTAGTGACTATGACTTTATTTTTTATAACTTTGTTTCGGGATTTGTTTTGTGTGTACTGGTGTCTTGCCTACATATATGTCTGTGTATCATGTTTGTGTAGTTGCCTTGATGGCCAGAAGAATGCTGGATCCCCTGGAATTAGAATTAGTTATGACCTGCCTTGTGAGTGCTGGGATCAAATCCAGGTCTTCTGGAAGAGTATTCAGTGCTATTAACCAAGCCATCTCTCCAACCCCACAACTTGATTGATTATGTATACGTAGTATGTTCGTGCATAATTATATATATGTTCCCATGTGTGGGGATACATTATGTGTACATGTATATGGGGTTAAGAGGATGATGTCAGGTGTCTTTTTCAGTTGCTCTCCACCATATGACAGAGAGATGGGGTTGGTGGGAGGCAGGGCCAATACTTACTTAACCCCAAAACTTGATGATTAAGTTTGTCTGGCCAGCTTACTCTAGGTATCCCCGCTCTGCTTTCCAAACACGGGGTCACAGGCAGGCTACTTCTCTTGCCTGGTATTTATTTTCCCAGATGTGGGAAGGTGAACTTTAATGCTCATGCTTGCAGGACAAGCATTCTGCCTCCTGAGCAGGCTTCTCCTGCCCTGCCTTCAACTTTTCAACTTTCCTTTCTTCCTTTTCGCCATCAGGAAACAGCTGAGTTCTGTTCATTCTTTAATTACAGGCAAACGTACTCCTTGGCGAGGCATACTGCTCTTTGGGCCCCCAGGCACAGGCAAGTCCTACCTGGCCAAAGCCGTGGCAACAGAAGCCAACAACTCTACCTTCTTCTCTGTGTCCTCCTCGGATCTGATGTCTAAGTGGTTGGGGGAAAGCGAGAAGTAAGTCAGCCATCAGCTACGCTACAGCAGCTTTGGCAGCTGCTGGTAGTCCAGTTTCCTAGCCCCTTGGAAATCACTTCCCAGAGGAGCTGCTGTTGGATAATCAGGGATACTAGTCAGAAGAAGCTCTTACTTCTTGAGATGCTGTCCTGATACACAGATGTCTGGAAACTTGGAAAAGATGAGACATTCCTGTAATCCTAACACTCAGGATACACAGGCAGAAGGATTACAAGTTCAAGGTCAGCCTGCTCTGTATAATTGGACCTTGTCTCAAAACAAAGGAGCAAGAAAGATGGCTCAGGGGTTCAAAGGACCTGGGTTTAACTCTCAGCACCCACAACAGGCAGTTCACAACTGTCTATAATTCCAATTCCAGGGCATCTGACATCCCACACAGACATACATGCAGGCAGAACACCAATGTAAGTAAAATAAAAATGGGGAAATGAACCAATTGTAAATATGTATCATTTTGTTTGTTTTCTTTTTGGTTTTATGAGACAGAATTTCATGTACCCCAGGCTGGTTACAGTCTCCATCAGTAGCAGAGGCTGACCTTGAATTTCTGATTCTCCTAGCACTACCTCCTAAGTGTTGGGGTAACAGACATGTGTCGTCACACCTGTAGTCAGTTGTATATCTTTTTGGGGGCATCTCATGGGTTTAGCTTATTCCTCAAGATGACTTCCGCTCTTTGATATAAATCTGAGGCTCAGAGAAAGGGAAAGGATTCTTCCCAAGTCCAGAGCTAATGAATGGGGCTCCCCTCCCAAGATTTGAGGCTGATGCCACAGCAACTTCTTGAGGACTTGTCTGCCCTGTTTTTCCTGTTGCCATTTTTTTTTTAGCCTTCCTGTGGGAGAAACACCAGGTCTAACTACTGAGTCTCAGGGTGGGCATGTTTGGGTGGAGTGTCCATGTCTTGACTCCTTTCATACTCTCACAGGCTAGTCAAAAACCTGTTTGAGTTGGCCAGACAGCACAAGCCTTCCATCATCTTCATTGATGAGGTGGATTCCCTCTGCGGGTCACGGAATGAAAATGAGAGCGAGGCAGCCCGAAGGATCAAAACAGAGTTCTTGGTCCAAATGCAGGGTATGTGCTTGTGCCTTGTCACTCTTTGGCTGTCTTCCACCTAAAGGCAACCCAGGGCTCCATTATGTTGCTGCACTGGACACAATGGAGGAGTTACTCCTGATGTCATATCTGCTAGCCTCAGTCAGGCTTGCATCAAAGAGAGAGAAGGTTCTGGGGCCTTTTGTCATATCACCTTCCCATCTCTCAGAACAAGTGCTGCTAGAGGGCCAGGGAAGCCCCAAGACATGGTTTAGTTTCTCATGGGGCCTGGCTGCTCCTGCAGACATTTTCAGTTACTTGTCTCCCGTTCTCCACAGGAGTGGGGAATAATAATGATGGGACTCTTGTTCTTGGTGCCACAAACATCCCCTGGGTGTTGGATTCAGCCATCAGGAGGAGGTGAGTCTCCCCTAGGTGTTGGTATTCTGTCTAAGCTCCACCCCCACAGCTACCTGCAACAGCCAGGTATGCCCCGCCCCACAGTTGCCTGACTAAAAAAGCAGCCCCCTCTTCTTCCTCTTACACCTCTCTTGCTCTTCCTCTTCTTGTGCTCTCTTCCCTGTCCCTTCTCTCCCCACCCCTTCTTCCCTCACATGTCCATGGCTGGCCTCCTTTCCTCTCCTCTTCTACTCTTCTTCTCTCATTAAACCTCTCCACGTGGAACCATGTTGGTTTGGTGTGCTCTGTCCGGGCGCGAGCCGAGATTTAAACCCTAACATAGGAGTCTGTTATCTTTGTCTAGCTATGGTCAGTTTGTGACTAGCCATCTGCCCCCATTTTTCTGGAATCTTCCCAAGTCTATATGTCAAGCAGAGCCCTTTGGTAAAGCTGAGTATTGGGCCTGGATCACTCATTCCAGCATGCTGCCTTTTCCCTCCTACCATTCTGCAGTCAGCTTTCATTTCATGTCATGCATCTTTCTAGGTTTGAAAAGCGAATTTATATCCCATTGCCAGAGGAAGCGGCCCGTGCCCAGATGTTTCGGTTACACCTGGGAAGCACACCTCACAACCTCACAGATGCTAACATCCATGAGCTGGCCCGCAAGACAGAAGGCTACTCAGGAGCAGATATCAGCATTATCGTGCGGGACTCTCTCATGCAGCCAGTCAGAAAAGTACAGTCAGCAACACACTTCAAGAAGGTGAGTGGCAGCAGTGGCTTAGGCAGTGTTACCAGTCAGGAGGTATAGGCAGCCTCTTCAATAGCTTTCTGGCTGCTTAAGGGACATTCTCTGTGGGATACAAGGGTATGTATTAAGTACCCTTGGGCTCTAGGACCAGAGCAGTGCCACACATCCTGTCTGTAGTTACTATTCTGTAGTATAATGCTCTTCAGCTATAGGAAACAAGATAGGCAGGCATCATCATGCTGGAGGGCAGGTACACACAAACCAAACATTTGCACCGTGCCTTACACAGCAAGTAGAAGCAGGACTTGCCCACTCATTGAAGCACATCTTTGCTGAGTGTTTGCTGTGGGATGTACTGTGTGCCAGCCCTGTCCTGAGTGTACAGGAGGCAGTAAAGGAGACAACCAATTAACAAAGTGGAGTGATCAGGAATTCCAGAAGTTAGGAGGTGAGCAGTTTGCTCTAGTAGAAGACAAATTACACTGGAGTGACCTGAGTCAATTCTCGAGGGTTTGGTATGCTTAGGGGGTTTCCCTATTGAGGAGACTTCAGTGAGAGGAACATATTTGCTGCAAGTACATTTATGGGATGAGCCTTGGGGAAGATGAAACATTTGGGGCTACAGGATGATCTGGAGGCCACTAACAGGAAGATCCTACTGTTTATTCAGCTCTGAAACCAGACCAACCTCTTGGATCTCTCAGCCTTTGTTTATTGGTGTGTGTGTGTACACATAGAGATGAGTTTTCTGGGAGATCCAACTCCAGTCATCAGGCTTGGTTACAGAGGCCTTTACCTGCTAAGCCATCTTACTAGCCCACGAGAAACATTTGTTTCTTTTTTTTTTTTTTTTTTTCCTTTTTTTCGGAGCTGGGGACCGAACCCAGGGCCTTATGCTTGCTAGGCAAGCGTTCTACCACTGAGCTAAATCCCCAACCCCGAAACATTTGTTTCTTAAGATGGTTCAATTAGTCCAGGACAATCTCCACAAACTCATCCTATAGTTGAAGATAACTCTGAACTCAAATATCCTGTACTCCTCCTAAGTGCCACAGGCGTTTGCCACCAGGTTTCTTGTCTGACTTGTTTTAAATACTGTGGGGGTGAGGAGGGCAGTATATGCAGGTGTCATGGCATGTTTTGGAGGTAAAAGGACAACTTTTTGGTGTTGGCTTTCTTTTACTTTTACATGGGTTCCACAGACGGAAATCAGGATGACAGGAGACTATCTTTCAGGTCCTCAGACTGCTTTAAAGGCACTTATGCTCCTCCAACTTTGATGACTAGAACCTCCATATCCCCTTCAGCCATCCTTAGGTCCTGATGTACTCTACCACCAAGAACAGCCAGCCTCACTCTCTGTTTGGTTTCAGGTTTGTGGTCCTTCTCGAACCAACCCTAGTGTTATGATTGATGATCTTCTGACCCCATGTTCTCCAGGAGATCCAGGGGCTATAGAGATGACTTGGATGGATGTCCCTGGTGATAAACTCTTAGAGCCTGTGGTTTGCATGGTAAGTGACCCACTGGGAGAGACCAGAAAGTCCAGAGTAAAGACAAGTGTCTTCCTGTTGTCCTGGCTCACAGCCCTCCCAGAGAGTAGCCTTTGTGGTTGTAGGCAGCTGAAGTTCTTGCTGAGATCCTGAGGGTCTTTAAAAGGAAGAGTAGGGGGTTGGGGATTTGGCTCAGTGGTAGAGTGCTTGCCTAGCAAGCACAAGGCCCTGGGTTCGGTCCCCAGCTCCGGAAAAAAAAAGAAAAAAGAAAAAAAAAAAAAAAAAAAAAAAAAAAAAGGAAGAGTAAATTCAAGACACTAATGATCATTCCAAGGCTTGGCTTTTTGGTCCAGAAGGAAGCCAGTGAAAATCTTTTTCACATGGCTCTTGCCTGAATAGTCTAGACTCTTCTACTCTCTCCTGGCAGCTGCCTGCACTGTGGGGTGAATACAGTAACGGAACTACTGCTGGGATGGGCTGAGTAGATGGGTGAAGTAGTCGTTCAGATGGAAGGCACACCTCTTGTCAGTCTAGACAGCATGACAGAGGGGAGTGCTGAGACCCGGAGTCAGCCTTTTCAGCTGCATGCTTGTCTCTGCAGTCGGACATGCTCCGGTCTCTGGCCACTACCCGGCCCACAGTGAATGCAGATGACCTCCTGAAAGTAAAGAAATTCTCTGAGGACTTTGGACAGGAGAGTTAAAGCTTCATGTTGATAATGAAATTGAGAGTCTGACTGGAGCAAATTCATGGGACTTCCCACACCAGTGGCCAGGCAGGGCCTGAAGTCGTGAAGTCAATAGTATTCCCTCTACTGCCTGGCTGCCGACCTAGTAGGATGAAGGAGGGGCCTCGGCAGCTGCAGAGATGCTTCACCATGTAGGACACGTGACACTGGCTCTGCACACTTCACTACTGGATGCTCACACTCTGCCCTGATCTGTTTTTGTCTAACTTTTGTTCCCCTAAATTAATGCTGCTTTGATTTCTGTCTTGTTTATAAATAAAGAGGAAAATCATCTGGAAAGTGTTAAGGAGTGGGAGCCACCAGGCCCCTGCTCTCACTCCTTTCCTCTTAACTTTGGCTACTTGTGAGCTGACTGTGGTAAAGTAGGAAAAGCCATCCCACCCTCCTAAGCTTGCATCTGGAGCTTCAGGTCCTCCTTGCAGGAGCTGATGGCTTCTGTGAGCACAATGCCGTTTCTATCAGGAGAGACGGCAGACAGGCAGGTCTTTATCGCTGCCTTCACTGAGAACTGAGAACTGAGCCCAGCCTCTGCTGGTCCTGTCCTGGAGATGTCTAATAAACCCTTTCCCTTCTTGAGCTACTGGAGTCTTCTTATTTTTGATTCTAGTATGGAGTTCTTGAGAGTAAAGCTTACTTCTGGTAAGGCTCTCTGGATTGCTCTCTGCTTTTCTTAGGAGGGCAGGAAGCAGGGGTGCTCATAAGGCCTGCAAACCCTAAGGCTCAGGCAGACCCCAAACTCCTGATCCTCTTGCTTCCAGCTCTGAAGGGCTGGGATTATAGGAATGGCAATGTTAGGTCTATGTTCCCATGAGACAACCTAGTAACTGCTACTGAATACATAGATGCTGCCCAGTTTAGATGGGCCCCACTGCGTGACACAGATCACAGTAACCTCCAGTAGCTGGTATTCTTCTGTATTTTACTTCCTGATGTTAGGAATCACCCAGGTCCCTCCACTTAAGTACTGTTCCATCCGGAGCTATATATACTCCAGCTGTAAGTTCAAAGCTTGAAAGGGCCAGAACTGAATCTGCAGCCAAGGTTATGTTGGCCTTTTACTGTTTGCTCTGCTCTGATTGAAAGTGGCTACTGGTAGACGCTTTGTTCTTTAGATTTTAATTATATCTCTGTGCAGGGAACAGTGCCTGCGGAGGCCAGGAGGAGGCACTCAACTCCCTGGAGCTGGAGTTACAGGTGCAGTGAGCTGTCTGATGTAAACACTCAGAATTCAACTCTAGTGATTTGCAAGAGCAAATACTCTAGCCTAAGTGCCTAGCTATCCTCAATCATCAGCCTCTCCGCGCACAGAGGACTGGAGTTAAAGATGTGCCACCACACTTTAAAACAGCCTTCCAGTCTTGCAACAGTTCGACACACCTCAGTCCCACACACCTCAGTCCCAACACTCAGGAATGCAGAGGCAGTTAAATCTTTTGAGTTCAAGGCCAACCTGGTCTACACAGTGAGTTCTAGGACAGCAAAGGTTACACAGAGAAACCCTGTCCCAAAAAACAAAACAGAACTTTCAGATATCTGGACTACCTTCTTATCAAGCATTGGCTGTGGGGGTAGAATGTGTTGTCTCACGAAGTCATTTGCACCGAGAATGTTTACCTGCCCACTTCTCTCCGTGGGAAACTGTGAGGAAGTAGCTGCGCCTCCTTCAAGGGGCTATCTGTACTCGTGCTGTAATCATTCCGTCAGATCTGATTTTAGGGCAAGAATTTCTATCACTTATCTCAGTCCAGCACACACCAGCAGTCAGTCCACTGTTTACTGTCAGACTGGAGCCAGTTCCCAGCTGAAGCACAAGATGTGACCACCTTGGCCTGGATGCTGGGTTTCCAGATTCCAATTCAAGAAGAGCTTCAGTCATTCACCTCCATCCAGTGAAGATTGGTAAATGTCCCACTGTCCATCTTGTCGATGAACAAGCATCCATGCAAGTGATCCATCTCATGCTGGATGATTCGGGCTGTCCAACCACTTGCTGACCACACCACTGGCTCTCCTTTTGGGTCCAGTCCTGAAAAAAAAGTTACAGACTCCCAGGGGTGAGGCTTTGCTGAATTCATGTCAACCTCCTGTCCTATTTATAGCCTATCTACAGAGGCAACATCCAAGAGTGAATGTGAGCAACAGCTCTAATCCCTCCCAGAAAGGATACCTCATCTTGGCCCAGTGCCAACTTTTTATTCAGCGTTGATTCCCAGCTCTACTACAGGGCAAGGATAAATCATCAAACTCTTTTCAAGTGTGATTTATCAAAGCTATTGCAGCTTGACACTGTAGCAAATAGTAACCATATATCCTAAACCAACGTAGACTTTAGCGTGGAATAGCTTGTTCCCAAATCCGGGTAAATTTGAGTCCCACTTTCTTACACAAGCCTCCACCATGACAGGTAAACTGGAAAAATCATGTGTGCAAATACAGACAGACACACGTATATGGAAATCTATACCTACCTATGAGTAAAGGAAGAGACAGACTCCATATCTAAGGAATCTACCCTGTTGGCACCCTGTGACCCATCTAGGCAGGGCTGCCCTGCCCTTCAGAAAGTTGTCAGCCCAGAGTTCCGTGTGTTCCTGAGAACTGCTAAGTTTGCACTGTCCCCAGCCAGGAAGAGCAAGGCCACCCCTCTGCCCCAGTCCCCTGCACCTGAGATCTGCACTGCCTGGAAACGAGGCACACACGCCAGAAAGCCGGCGACACTCTCGCAGCCCTCGGGGAAGGTGACTAAGCGGCTGTCCAGCACCCTCAGGCTGGGGTTCACCAGCACACGAAGCGGAAAGGGTTCCATCTGACGCAGCTCGCGCAGGCGTGGTGAGAAGGCACGGAAGAGCCTGTCCGGGAACTCGAGCACCAGCACTTGCAGCGGCACTCCCAGTTGAGGCGCACTCAGGCCCACACAGCCACGCCGTCGCATGACCTGCACCAGCTGCTCCACCAGCCGCTGCAGCTCCGGCCCCGCCAGCTGCTTGGGTTCCACAGGGGCCGCCACGGTGCGCAGCACCGGATCCCCTACCTGGCACACGCGTGTATATGGCGGCTGCGGCGCTCCCCGCACAAGGCGCCTCAAGTACCGCCAGTAGGAGCGCGTGCGCGCGGCGCCCTCTAGACTGGCCGATGAGCTGCAACTCTGCCCCCGGCTCAGAGTGACCCACGCTGGCAACAGCAGCCTGCCCAGCAGCGCCATGGTGCAGGAAAACGCCGCAGCCCGTCCTCCGGCTAGCGCCAGGGACGCTGGGAAGCGTAGTTCCCGCATAACTTCCGGGCACCCATCATCCGGGACAGCAGCCAGATGGCGACAGTCGTTCGGTTTTATTAAAGCTCTCAAGTTCCACAGGTCTCTGCTTTATTCTAGGCAAAGCAGTCCCCCAACTGCACACACCTTCCCTCTCCAGAAGCCGCCGGCAGCGCCGTGCCCTTAGTCCGCTCCCCAGCCTGGGGACAGGGAATAACTGCCTATGGCTCCTCACTCGGTGGCTCGGCCGGCAGCGGCTCCCCCTCCACGGGCTCCTGAGGCAGCGGTTCCCCTGATTCTCCCTTCTCTGACCCGCTCTCGAGGGTCGCTGAAGCAATAGGCTCCAGGCTGCGCTGCTCCGCAGGAAGCTCTGGAGCTGGGGCCACGAGGTCCGGCACTAGCTCCTGGTCATCTAAACAGAAAACTGCCTCTCTCTTAGGCAAGATAAAGGCGAGAGGTTCCTGGATGGCGCTGATATTCACATGTCCAAGGTTTCCGTGCTTGGAGAGCTGGGTGGGTGAAATGCCTGACCAAGATGGTAGGAAAAACGAAATGAAAAAGAAAAAAAGTTATTAAATTCAATGCAGAGATCTCGGGGGGGGGGTGGAGGAAGGGGACACTAGGTAAAGAAGTGACACAATTGCATATTCCAATACAGCAAGAACATCTTTACTTTTTGAGATTTTTGTTATTTCGAGACGGTCTCACTGTGTAGCCCTGGCTGTGCTGGAACTCTGTAGACCAGGCTGGTCTCTTACATCACAGAGATCCTCCCGCCTCTGCCTCCCAAGTGCTGGGGTTAAAGTTGTGCCAGGCTAAAAGCATCTCTGTAATACAGAAACACAGTTAAACTGGAGTCCCATTGTAAGGCTGGGTGGAGCCAGAGCCAGGAGACACTCAGTAAACACTAGAGTCCAGGGACAGACCCAAGGGAAAGGCCTAGTTCAAAGTAGAGCACGGCTACCCTTAGGCAAGGTCATCACTGACCCAGTGCCTGAGAGAAGCTGTGCTTCCCCTAACCCCGCTCCATAAGAGATCTAGAACTGAGAGAAAATTTTATTTTTTACTGTTTATTTTTATTATTTTTGTTTGTTCTTTGTGACAAAGTCTCTACGTAACCCTGGTAGTCCTAGAACCTACTGTGTAGACCAGGCTGGCCTCAAACTCATGGCCACTTGCCTCTGTCTCCCAAATGCTGGGATTAAAGGCCAGCACCACCAAGTCCAATGAGAAAGACTTTTTTTTTTTTTTTTTTTTTTTTTGAGCTGGGGACCGAACCCAGGGCCTGCCCTTGCTAGGCAAGTGCTCTACCACTGAGCTAAATCCCCAACCCTGAGAAAGACTTTTTTTTTTTTTTTTTTTTTTTGAGCTGGGGACCGAACCCAGGGCCTTGCGCTTCCTAGGTAAGCGCTCTACCACTGAGCTAAATCCCCTGCCCCAAGAAAGACATTTTTAAAACCACTTCTCTGCCAAGCCTGGCGGCAACACACGTACAATCCCAGTCCTTAGGAAGCTGGGGCAGACAGACCAGGAGTTCAAAGTCATTTTCCAATACACAGTAAGGCCTGCCTAGGCTGTGTGAGACTCCTACCTTAAAACAAACAAAACCATGTCTCTGAACATTTTATATATATAAAAAAGCATACAACGGGTAGTTGAGGAATGTCTACCAAGGCATATAAGGTGACAAGACTTCTAAAGGCAGGTGCTAGTGATGGCTACCACCTTTGTATTTTTTCAGAAAGGCACTAACTTACGCTAATACACATGTTATTTAGTTACATGAATATAAAAGTTCTTACTTTATGTGTGTTTACTTTTTTTCCTTCCTTTCATTGGATATTTTTTATTTACATTTTTAAAGATTTAATTATTTATTTTTATATATTTGAGTACAATGTCACTGTCTTCAGACACACCAGAAGAGGGCACTGAATTCCATTACAGATGGTTGTAAGCCACCATGTGGTTGCTGGGATTTGAACTCAGGACCTCTGGAAGTGCCCTTACCCACGGAACCATCTCTCCAGCCCCCATTTACATCTCAAGTGTTATTCCCTTTCCCAGTTTCTCCTCCGGAACCTCCATCCCATCTCCCCTCCCTCTCCTTCTATGAGGGTGCCCACACACCCACTTCCTCCAACCTCCCCACCCTGGCATTCCCCTACACTGGGGCATGGAGCCTTGACAGGACCAAGAGGCCATCCTCTGCTACATATGCAGTTGGAGCCATGGGTCACTCCATGTGTACTCTCTGGTTGGTGGTTTAGTCCCTGGGAGCTCTGGTGGTCTGGTTGTGTGATACTGTTGTAAAACTTCTTACTTTTAAGAGTAGTGGTCCATGGGCTAGAGAGACAGCTGAGAGGTTAAGAGCACTGACTGCTCTTCCAGAGGTCCTGTGTTCAATTTCCAGCAACCACATTATATATCCCATCTATAATGGGATCTGATGCCCTCTTCTGGCCTGCATGCATGTGCAGGTAGAACGCTGTATAAATAATAAATAAATCTTAAAAAAAAAAAAAAGAGTGGTGGTACATGCCTATAATCCCAACCCTTGGAAGGAGCAGGATGACCAGAAGTTTATGAATGGTGTCAACCATATATAAAGTTCAAGGTTAGCCTGGGACTTGACTAGGCTGGGTATGGCACACACTTTTAATCCCAGCTACTTGGGAGGCAGAGGCAGGAGGATCTCTTGAGTTTGAGGCCAGCCTGGTCTACCAAGTGAGTTCCAGGATACATACTGAGATCCTGCCCAGTCTCAAAACAAAAAATAAGGGCTAAAGACATGGTTCAGTGATTAGAGGTCCTGAGTTCAAATCCCAGCAACCACATGGTGGCTCACAACCATTTGTAATGAGATCTGATGCCCTCTTCCGACAGGTATGAAGGTGTGCAGTCAGATAGAGCACTCACATACATAAAATAAATAAATCTTTACAGAGTTCCAGGACAGCCAGCGCTCCACAGAGAAACCTCTGAGGAGAAATCCCATATCAAAAACCAAACAAACAAAATTTTTAAAATGTTTCCGTTTTTTTTACCTAAAGTCTGGGCTATCTGAGCTGGTGGGAAAAGGACTTGAAGACAGCGGTTCAAATAAGGAACAAGGTCTTCCAGGAAGGCAGTGCAGAACTGGACAAAGATCTCATGCTCCCCACTGCTGAACACAGCCTCTTCTGCACGATGGAATGCTAGGATTGTTTTGGTTACCTACAAGACAAGGATGTTAAAAATCAACCACAGAGGAAGTGTGCTGCTGCTGTGTGGAAGAGCAGACTTGCAGCATGAGGAAAGTTCATTCACAGCGGGGGTCGAGGGGAGGGAGGTCTTTTAATCCCAGTGCTTAGGGCTAGGGACAGAGGCAAAGGCAGGCACAGCTCTGTGAGCTCCAGGCCAACCTGGTCTACAGTACAACTTCCAGGACAACCAGGGATAAACAGAAATCCTGTCTTGAAAAAACAAAGAAAATTATTCCAAACAGATGTTTAATTGCTATCTTGTTCAAATTCAGAACAATAAACACAATTGTGTCATTTCACTGGTAGATTTCTTTTTTTTTTTTCTCTCTCTCTCTCTTTTTTTTTTCCCCCAGAGCTGGGGACCAAACCCAGGGCCTTGCACTTACTAGGCAAGCCCTCTACCACTGAGCTAATCCCCAACCCCTCACTGGTAGATTTCTGACCCAATGGTTTGTGTTCTGTATGGTTCCCAGTTTTAGTAGATGGGGTGTAATTAAATAATTCAGGAGAGATGCTCTCCTGATAGCCTTGAGGAAGAAACAGCCATGTCGTGTGATGCCTGTGGCAGATGGCCTCTAGGAACTGAGGGCCTCAGTTCTGCAATTTTCCAATGGCACAGAATGGCACCGGATAACTGAATGAACCTCTAAGGGAACCCAGAATTCTAACTCCAACAGATGCCTGGACCCAGCTGACACCCTGAATATAGCCTGTGAGACTGAACACCTAACCCAGCCACTATACCTAGATTCCTAGCTCATTGATAGTAGCTGACATATATAAGGGATTTTAATCCAGCAACAGGGCCACTCTGGCTGGAATACAAACACGCCCTTATTACACATCTTTAATCCCAAACACTGAAGGTAAAGTTAGATTGTAGAACCCATGTTTGGAAGCAATGTTTAATTGAGAGGCAGACAAAGTGACAACTCAGAGAAAAATATGACAGAATAGGATATGCCCAACTCTCACAATAACAAAGAAAGAGAGATACTTAAGAGAGAAGGGGTGGGGGGATGGGCAGTTTTACAGTTGACAGTCGTACAGAGACAGGTTACAAAGAGAGAACAAGCCAGAGAACAAGGAGCCAGAAGATTAGAATACATTGCCAAGGGTTGGGGATTTAGCTCAGTGGTAGACTGCTTGCCTAGCAAGCGCAAGGCCCTGGGTTCGGTCCCCAGCTCCGAAAAAAAGAAAAGAAAAAAAAAAAAAAACATTGCCAAAGTTAGTATGAAGACAAGCAGAGCAATTCAGTCAGAAGCTGAGAAAAGCCAGTTTGAATCAGTCAGCAGTGGAGAGGAGCTTTGAGCAGAACAGCTGAGTTAGAGTTTGAGCAGAATCAGCCAGAATTCAGAAAGAGCTAGAAAGGGTGAGCTTATTTGGCAGTAAATCCAGAGGCTGAAAATATCCTAGATCTTTAAATAAGAGTATACTAGAAGCTTCCAGGACTAGGCCTAGGTTAGCAGATGTAGACAGTAAGCCTCAGAGAAGACAATTACATCAGGCAAATAAAAGATACTTTTACAGCTATCTGTTAACATTTTAAGCTGCTGAACTGGGGCTAGAGAGATGGCTCAGCAGTTAAGAACACTGACTGGGGGGCTGGAGAGATGGCTCAGTGGTTAAGAGCACTGTCTGCTCTTCCAGAGGTCCTGAGTTCAATTCCCAGCAACCACATGGTGGCTCACAACCATCTGTAATGGGATCACATCCCCTCTTCTGGTGGGTCTGAAGACAGTGACAGTGTCCTCACCTACATACATATAATGCATATAATAAATAAAATCTTTAAAAAAAAATCTGCTGAATTTCTGGAAGTTTAGTATCAAGCAACAGACTGATTGTCACAGGTACTGTACTTTATAGCTTCTTCCAGGATCACCCCACAAACGGTGATCCATCAGAGATCACGGTAAACCTCTCAAAGTCAGCAGATACCATGGTTATATGGACTGGTTCTATACAATAGCTTGACTGGCTGTTACCAAGGGCAACCCAAGGTAGCAGAAAATTACTCACCTTCATAAGGGCGTCCTCCAAGGCCCCAGTTACATCCTGTGCTAGGGCCACAGGGCAACAGAGACGTAAATCATTGAAAGCAACCAAAATGTTGTTGAGGAAGCAGGCGAGAGGTGGGAAGTCTAAGAGCACCATTGGTGGCTGCAGCGTCCCTGGCTGTGTGGCTGGCACTGCAGCAGGCATGTTGCTGCTGCCCAGGATGGCTGCAGCTGAGATGAGGGTGTATGAAGTCATCTCATCCTGGAATTTCTCCACAGCTTCTTCAACTGCTTTCTGGAAAGTATTGATTGCCACCCTCTGGAAAACAGGAGCCAACTGGCCACGGAAATCAGCCCCCACCCGGCTAAAGGACAGCCCAAAGTACATGCACTGTCCAAGCAGAGAGTCCAGGCGGCCACCTATACCCCGGTAAAGGTCGGTCTCCAGCACCTGCAGGAACTGTGAGATTTTCTGTAACACCCATCCATGGAAGATGGCACCCTCATTCACAGTGTACTGGCCCATGGCAGGTGGCAGCAGGGGGTCCTCATCTGAGAAGATGGCACGGTACTGTGTGATGATATCAAAGAGATGGACGCGGCAAGCCTCAATAGTCTTTGTGATATGGAAGTAAGGATCATCATTCGGGATGGCAGTCAGGATGGAGCGAAGCCAAGCGTCCCGGGCCTGAAGAAATTTCACCCTCAACTCAGCCTCAGTGAAGACATCCATGCGTCGAAGATAGCCAATGACACGCAGGCAGGCTGGGAGCTGGATGCTGGTCCTCAGCTGTTGGATCAGCTGGCTTAGCATCAGCTGCATGGACTGGCGAACTTCATTCACAATGCCCTGGCAATAAACACTGAGTCGTTTAACACTCTCAGAGAAATACTTTGGAACCCATCCTATTAACCCTGGAAGCCAACATTCTTGTGGCTTTCCTGACATATAACATGGTTTTCTAAAGCTGACACCTGCAGGTTTACAGAGATCTGATTACATAACTAGTTCTCCTGCTCAAAAATCGTCCTAGGATTTCCCGTCACAATCAACAAACTACAACCATTCATCATGGTCTCCAGGCCTGCCTGATTCTACAGCCCTACCCAACTCCTAAAGCCCCAGACTTACCTATCACAGTCCAATAACAGGGGCTGCTTTGGGACCCCCGAAACACGCCAACTTCTTCCCACCTTACCTGTTTTGCTGTCTCCCCAGATCTTTAAGTCCTGTTTTTTTTCTCATCATTAAGGTCTTGGAAAAGCCTTTCCTGACAATGATAGTGCAGCTGCACTCTAGTAACCCTTGCCAGATCTCCACCCTTGTACCTGGTTCTGTCTGTTTGTTTCTGAAATAGAATCTCAGATAGTTCAGCAAGCTTGCCTCAAACTTACTAAGCTGCTAAGGATGGCCTTGAACTCCTGACGGACCCTTCTGTCCCTTTCTTCCAAGTGCTGAGTTTACATACACACCCCACCATGCCTGCCTGGCTTTCTCTGGCTTATTTCTTCAGACATTTACCAATCTCTGCAATACTGTTATTTATTAATTACAAATTCTATTTATCAATTTATCAATTATATTCTCTAATAGAAGCTTCAATGAGAACCAGGGTCCTGAATGTTTTCTTCACAAGGTATTCTTAGTACCTAAGTGTCAGGCACATGAGGATCTTTGAATAAGTGCATCAATATCTTCTGTTCAGCTTACTGGCTGGCAGAAAAGATATGAAATATGCAAGGGTTTCTACTGAAAGGTTTAGTCACAATCACAGAATTAGCCATAAGATCATCAGTTGAGGGCCCTCTGGGCAAGTTGGCTACCTGGATAACAGGGATGGAGGAGTATTTCCTTTCCAGTCGCCGTACATAGGCTGCAAGCTCCAGTGCCTCTTCATAATAGCTGTTTCGGACACAGGTGTCCATAAGCTGGGGAATCTCTAAAATCTCCAGGATTTCCGTGTGCCGATTTAGAGTCAGGGTATTCATCCGGCGGTTGGAGCTGATCTCCTCAGCTTCCTTCACGAAGTTCCTAGAGCCAATCAGGAAAATGTGTGTCCTTACTGTTTTGCACAGCAGTTTGTAACAAAGCACTTACTGGACCCTGGGCTAGCTGGTCTACCTAACCTATTTCAATCTTCACACAGGGCTGGCTGTGATGGGGTACACCCATGGTCCCAGCCCTCCAGTGGCGGAGGCAGACCAGCCAGGGATACATAGTGTAACCCTATATAAACAAAAATCCTCACCTTAAACCTACAACTCCTATTACACTTGAGAAAACGTTTAAGTTGGAAAAGACTTTCCAAGGGGCTGGAGAGATGGCTCAGCGGTTAAGAGCACTGACTGCTCTTCCAGAGGTCTTGAGTTCAATTCCCAGCAACCACATAGTGGCTCACAACCATCTGTAATGGGATCTGATGCCCTCTTCTGGTCTGAAGACAACTATAGTGTGCTTATATATAATAAACAAACCTTAAAAAAAAAAAAAAGAAATAAAGGAAGAAAGAAAGAAAGAACTTTCCAAGATCACATCATTAATAGATGGCTTGCATGGGAGTCGTCATGATGGCTCAGGGGGTCAACAGTGCCTGCTGACCTAAGTTTAATACCCACATCCCTCCAATGGAGAGAGAGAACCCACTTGTACAAGCTGTCCTCTGACTTCCACATGAACATGGAATTTTAAAAATGGTTGATGGATTTGGATTGGCTGCATAGACTGTCACATTTAGGACTGAACTGCTCTAGGTCTCATAAAGAAGGACAATGTTATGGCAAAGTACTTGGCTTCTCTAGACCTGTCTTTTCATTGGTGTGAAAGTTCGAGACAGGCAGGATGACATGTACACAGGACCTCACACAAAGTAAACGTATGGAAAGTATACAAGTCCCTCACCAGCTAGAATTAAAGCTGGAGAGGTGGCGCTGTGATCACTGCTCTTGCAGAGGACCCCAGTTTAGGTCCCAACACACGTATCTAGTGACTCACAATCACCTAGTCCCAGGATATGTGACAACCTTTTCTGGCCTCCTTAGGCACATATGGTGCACAGACATATGTTGTTGTAAAAATAAAAGAAATAAAAATGCTGTCTTTTTTCGCTACTAGGATCAGCACTGCAGTGCCCCAAGATATCTGTTGGATATCTTAATTCTCAGTCAGCAAAGCGTCTCACCTACTCTGCTCCATCCCATATCACACTGCCAAATGCCTCTCTCTGAGCCTGGCAACACTCTCTCTACCTATCTAGTTCCCGAGGCAGGTTTCCATGCCAGAAACACACGTCCCAATTCCACAGCGGCCCAGTGTCTCCAGCCGCTGCACCTTCCTACATTCAAACCGTCACATAAAAGAACACACAACACAATAACCTTTGACCCAATTGATAAGATGTAAATGCCCAGCTAAACATACAAAGCCCAGTACACATCCATCCCTTAAGAACATTAATAACAACCTGTAAACAGAGTGGAATCTTAACTTCAGCTTCCATTTTCTCTCCTCCGAGACTACTACTCTCTGTCCCTCCTGTCTCCTCCTCTTCCTTCCAACTGGCAGCCGTCCTTGGGGCAGTGGAATTAGCATCATATAGATAACTCCAGGGCAAACCACAAGAGACATACATGCAAGCAAACACTCATACACATTTTATTAACATTCTTTTTTTTTTTTTTTTTTTTTTGGTTCTTTTTTTGGGAGCTGGGGACCGAACCCAGGGCCTTGCGCTTCCTAGGCAAGCGCTCTACCACTGAGCTAAATCCCCAACCCCTTAACATTCTTTTTAAAGATTTATTTTATATATGTGAATACACTGTTGCTGTCTTCAAATACACTAGAAGAGGGCATCAGATCCCATTACAGATGGTTGTGAGCCACCATGTGGTTGCTGGGAATTGAACTCAGGACCTCTGGAAAAGCAGCCAGTGCTCTTAACCGCTGAGCCATCTCTCCAGCCCCTAATAGTTTTCTAATAGAGCACTAGCCACCCTATAAGCCACACTCTTGCCCTAAGACCCTCCGGTCCTAATGTTATGTGCTGCTATATAACTTTCATTCTCCCACTTAAACTTTCTCCACTTTTCTATAATAATTTCAGAAACTAGCTTTATGAAGTTCTCAATCTCTTTTCAGACATACAGGATACAAAACCTTTTTTAAAAACCAAGCCTCCGGGCTGGAGAGATGGCTCAGTAGTTGGGGGCACCAACCTGCTCTTCCAGAGGTCCTGGGTTCAATTCCCAGCAACCACATGGTGGCTCACAACCATCCCTCTTCTGGTGTGTCTGAAGACAGCTACAGTGTATTCATATAAATAAAATAAATTAAAAAAATTAAAAACAAAAACAAAAAAAAAAAACAAGCCTCCGGGGTTGGGGATTTAGCTCAGTGGTAGAGCGTTTGCCTAGCAAGCGCAAGGCCCTGGGTTCGGTCCCCAGCTCCAAAAAAAAGAAAAAAAAAAAACAAAAACAAAAAACCAAGCCTCCAAAGAAAAACTGATCTGCTGGATAATAGCAGAACTAAGTATATTAGATTGAGGATCTAGAAAGGTAATATAGATTATAAAGGAAATGCTTTTTGACAACCTACAATGTCTTCAAATAGGATTTGTCAGCTTCCTATCAATGGAAGTTTTGAAGCTGAGCACCTCCAGCCCACCATGGGTGTGTGTGTGTGTGTGTGTGTGTGTGTGTGTGTGTGTGTGTCCGCGCGCACGCGCTCACGCGGGTGTGTGTGTATTTATATAGGGTTAACTATGTCAGGCCCAATGAACTGCCTCACACAGACTTTTTGGTTTGTTTTGATACAATGTCTCATGCATCTCAGGCTGGCTATGAATTCAATACTCAAACTAGGATGATGACCTTGCGACTCAAGTGGTGGGATCACAAATGTCAACATGACTGGCTGAACTTTTATTATCTTTGAATACAACAGCCTATGAGGGAGTTGGCTTTCAATTCTGACTTGGAAACTTACTGTGTTCTTGGACAAGTGACTTCACTTCGACTTCCTTGTCTGTAAAATAATGACGATACCTACCTAGATGGCTGTTGTGAAGTTTAAGTGGATTCATGAGGCAATCAGAAGAGAGCTCTGTGCACTACGTGTGGGTGACCTACGTCAGATACATTTATGCACCGCTCAGTATTAGGCCAGCCTCACCTGCAGCTCTGCTGGAAGCTGGGTAAACGGTCGAGCAGGTGCCCGAGGGACGCCTCCACGTCTCCAAAGAGACGGTGTATGCGCTCGGTGCATTCCGCACCGCGAATGAACGTCTTGTAATTGGCGAAGGCCAGGTCCCGCGTCTGCTGCAGCAGCTGGGCCCGCTCCTCCGCCAGGCGCTCCGGTTCGCGACGCAGCCGGTCCAGCCCGGAGCCGCTCAGCTCCCGGAGGTAGCGGCCCACGTCGGGTTTCTCACGCCATTGGGCCTCAGGGAAGCGGTCGCGGAATAGCGACGCCAGGAGTCCTTCATCTTCCACCTCCCCCAGCGCAGCTGCTGTGGCTGTTGTCGTGGCAGAAGCTGTCGTGGAGGGCTGGAGAGACAGAGCAGCTGCCATCTTTCCACGACACCGTCACTTCCTCTCCAGACCCGTGAGGGCGCTGTTTTCGCTGGTGGAAACGGAAACAGTTGGGAAACATTTCCTGTCTCTATGGTTTCTCACCTAGCCGACTTTCTGTCCCCAGAAGTTCGCCGTTAGGTGGCGCTAGCGCAAAGAACACGTAAAATTAGGCTAGAGAGGCACGCTTTGGTGTACCCAGGAAGTAGAGATAAAGTGACTTCCACTTCCGGCTCTCCAGGCACGAGGATCCGGAGAGCCAAGCTAGTGGGAAAATGAGGCCTTTGACTGAAGAAGAGACCCGCGTAATGTTTGAGAAGATTGCGAAATAGTAAGAACCCGAGAGGCGGATGAGGGACGGGCGTGCGGGGAGTGGGGATGCGGCACTGGGGCGGGACGGTTCCTGCTCAGCTGCCAGTCTTCTTCTTGCCCTCAGCATTGGAGAGAATCTACAACTCCTGGTGGACAGACCGGACGGCACCTACTGTTTCCGGCTGCACAACGACCGAGTGTACTATGTGAGGTGAGGTGATATGGGGCTTGGTGCTCACTGTGTATCGGGCTGGAGGCCGGCATCCATCAGTGGCCGTCACCGGGTACCTTCCTCCCACGCCCCTGTAGTGAGATGATCCTGAAGCTGGCCGCCAACATCTCCGGAGATAAGCTAGTGTCCCTGGGTACGTGTTTTGGAAAGTTTACCAAGACCCACAAGTTCCGGTTGCACGTTACAGCTCTGGATTTCCTTGCACCCTACGCCAAGGTATGTGGACCTGGTCTCCATTTTGCTATCCGGGATGAAGTCATGAATGGCGGCCAGATGAGAACAGTTTCTGACAATATCAGTGCAAGAAACTGTTTGTAGCTTGCGTTTGAACATGGTTAGGGAGCGTTATGGCTCCGAGAGGGCTGTGGAGCTGCATAGCCTAGTTGTCTACAGGAAAGCAGGCCTCCACAGTGTCAGCTGGGTATCAGAAAGCAGAGACAAGTGGCAGTGGTGTGGATGATCCTAGGGTCCAAAAAAAAAATTGTTACCTATTATGTAAATTGCTTGTAACCTAAACGTTGCAATGTAAAGTTGAGGATGGGACTCCATGGTGAAAGGTCAAAAATCGGGGTCCAAACAACTTAAAGGGAACGGTTTCGGGGTTGGGGATTTAGCTCAGTGGTAGAGCGCTTGCCTAGGAAGCGCAAGGCCCTGGGTTCGGTCCCCAGCTCCAAAAAAAAAAAAAAAAAAAGGGAACGGTTTCCTTCTCCCCACCGGTCTCCTTAAACACAGGAGCAGCCACTAATCCACCTGCAGAGATAGAACCTAGCATCTTTGTCTCTTGGCTTTTAACTCTCTTTCAGTATAAAGTGTGGATAAAGCCTGGAGCTGAGCAGTCCTTCTTGTATGGAAACCATGTGTTGAAATCCGGTCTGGGTCGGATCACTGAAAACACGTCTCAGTACCAGGGAGTAGTGGTTTATTCCATGGCAGACGTTCCTTTGGTGAGTAGCGGCCATTGCAAATGCCAAGTACCTACTGAAAAGGATGTGGTTCCTATCAGCACCTCTGAGACTGACCTTGGCCCCTACACATTTCTCAAAGATATAACTGCTTCAACATAGGTTTTTGGTTTTGTGTTTTCTGTAAATGAGCGAGTGTCTGTTCTTTCAATTCCAGGGTTTTGGGGTGGCAGCAAAGTCTACCCAAGACTGCAGGAAAGTGGACCCCATGGCAATTGTGGTGTTCCATCAAGCAGACATTGGGGAGTACATACGCCATGAAGAGACGTTAACTTAAGATGGCCATCCCAAGAACATTTTGCTGTGTGAGAGGACTTAGCTTTGTTTCCTGTGTGCCGGCCATCATGTTAAATCTGGATAACACTGAGATATGCAGCTTGGATTCTTATCAACAGAAATGGCTCAAAAATAGGGTTTCTGGCCCTCTAGAGCCAAATGCAGGTGGATCACAAGGATAAGGCCAGCTCAGGCTACTTGGCAAGTTCAAGGCTAGCCTGGGCTACCTAGTGAGGCTTGTCTCAGAAATCTAAAACAGACAAATCAGAACCTATGAGCATTTGTGTGAGCAAATTGAGTGTTTCTATTTTATGTCTGCATCATCGTTGATTCAGAAGCCTTGTTCTGAGTGACGGTTTCTAAGTTACTTCACCGAGGACAGGGATAATCTTACTGTTATCTGTGATAACTCTTTTCCAGGCTTATAACAGCACAGTGGACTTTCTAATGTTTGTTAATATTAAAGTTAGAAACAGCTATATAAGGACAGTAGGCCATGCCTATGGTTTTATATATGGAGTTTAATAAATTGTAATGGTTTTATTTTCTTTATATGTGTAATTGTTTTGTCGGCATGAATGGATGTGCACTGCATATGTGCCTGGTACCCAAGGAAGTCAGAAGATGGCTTCAGATCTGGAACTAGAGTTACTGGTTATAAGCCACAATGTAGGTGCTGGGAATTGAACCCAGGTCTTCTGTGAGAACAATGGTGCCCTTTTTTTTTTTTTTTTGTTCTTTTTTTTCGGAGCTGGGGACCAAACCCAGGGCCTTGCGCTTCCTAGGCAAGCGCTCTACCACTGAGCTAAATCCCCAACCCCCAACAACGGTGCTCTTAACCACTGGCCATCTCTCCAGCCCCTAATAAATGTAATAGATGCAGTTTGACTATTTTTCTTTTTGGTGAGCGGTGTATAGTGTGGAAGAATCTACATTCAAGCCTCAATTCTGCCACTTGCCGGCTGGACAAGTCACTCTGCTTAGACAAGTTTCTTTTCTTCCTTTCTTAAAAGAAAAACAAAAACATGAAACTGCCTTGGAGAGTGGGGCAGAGGCAGATGGGGCTCTGTGGGTTTGAGACCAGCCTGGAGGATCTACATACGGAGATCCTGGCCAGCCTTAAAATACAAACTCAAAACCCACAAAACTGAAATAATACCTCTAGTCATCAATGTAACAGTAGTATTCAGAATTGAAAGTAACAGTTGGAAATCACCCAGCCTAGGATCTCGTAAACAGTAGAAATGCCCTGTCTCAGAACAGAAAATTGTGTGTGCGTGTGTGTCTGCGTCTGCGTGGGTATCTTCCACGGATATCAGTGTCCTCAGAGGCCAGAAAACAGTGGGGATTCCTTGGAGCTGCCCATTGTTGGTGATGGGAACCCAACTCTAGTCCTCTGTAAGAGATTGCTCTTTCTTTTTTTTTTTTTTTTTTGGTTCTTTTTTTTCGGAGCTGGGGACCGAACCCAGGGCCTTGCGCTTCCTAGGTAAGCGCTCTACCACTGAGCTAAATCCCCAGCCCCCGAGACTGCTCTTTCTTAATTGCTGAGCCATCTTTCCTGGCTGTGTTGAAATACTTTTGTTACTTTTTTATTGCAACAGTTTATTCTAACTATGTATCCCTGACAGGCATAGAATGTGCTGTGTAGCCCAGGCTGGCCTGAAACCTGGATCCATCTGATTCTGAAGTTCTGGGATTAAATAGGTGTACCATACTGCCTCAAACCCCCGTGTGCCCTAACCCCCACCCACTTTGAGACAGGGTTTCTCTGTAGACCAGGCTGGCCTCTAACTCAGAGATATGTCTGCCTCCCACATGCTGGGGCTAAAGATGTGCCCACCATGCTCAGCTTCAGAATAATTTCTTAATATCTGTTTTTGCCAGTTTAGGGGGCATTTTTATTTTTTGAGACAGGGTGTTAACATTATATCTAAATTGGTCAGAAACACTATGAGGCCCAGGCTGTCTTAACCTCTCAAGTGATGATGGTATCATAGGTCTGTCACCACACCAGTTTCCAAAGGTAACATCTTTTAAAGTAAAATATTTTCAACCACTGAAGGGCACTATAGGGCCAGCAAGATAACTCTGGGCAGGCTGGTAGAGTGGATAAGGGCATGTGCCACCAAGCCTGACATGTTCAATCCCTGGGACAAGGTAGAAGGTGGGGACACTAACCTTTGTAGTCCTATTACGATGGATTAAAAATGTTTAAACTCCAAAAATTGTCTTTGCCTCGTTTCCAACTCTTATTTCAGACTTAACTTACTTTGAGATATGGTCTTGCACTGGCTGAGGCTGATCTTAATGCTTCCTCCTTGGCGGTGCTAGAGTTCAGATCGGAGTGCTGCCACTCTTAATTTATGTGGTATCAGGGATCAAAGCCCAAACTGTATACAAAGCAGGTACTTACTCAGGTGAGCTTCATCCTCAGAACCCCTTCTCTAAGTGCAGTCAGGGAAGCTTAAAGGACAGCAGTACAAAGATAAGGACGGTGGTGCACACCTTGCCAGCAGTGGGGTCACAGAGGCAAATGAGTCTCTTTAGTCTGAGGTGAGTTGTGTCTACCCAGCAAGTTCTAGGCTAGCCCCGTCTCAAAAAAAGAAAACTTTTAACTTAATATATATTTTAGAATAATCAGCATCAGAACTCACTTTTTTATTACTGCCATTGCCTTTATTGATGGACTCAGAGACGGGATTTAAATTGACTTTTTCCACCCCAATAACTTAACAAAGCTGATTTGATCAAATCTTTGACATATAATGCTCTATGTTAGCATCTTGGCTTCTTTGTGTCAGTTGAGATGGTGAAAAGCCGTTTCAGGAAATAGAGCTGGAGGACCCCGGAAAGAACAATAGCAAGGCTCTGAGCTGTGGACCACCAGTTCACATAGCTGTAGTTAGACTGCAGGAGGAAAAAGTCAGCCACCTTCCTCATCCTGGCAGAGTTGTAGAAGCGCCACATGTGGAAAACGTGGTTCTGCACCCTCCGGGTACTGTCCTGTGGGAAGGAGGAAAGCCACGCTGGCTGCTGTTCGGGTCTCACCCGCCCTGAGTGACCTATACCACTCAGGATTATGAGAAACAGTGCTATGGCAGCTGCTAATAAATGCTACTTTGGCTGTGCTTGAAAAAAATTGCTGGGGTAGTTTAAAGTCGGAAGGCATGGATGGGGCTTGGGATGTACCCCCATGGTAAGAAGGATTGCCTACTAGCCACAAAACTGCCTGCACCCTAAACACAATAGCCTTGCATGCTCAAGGTAAACACTCTCACTGAACTATTTCTCATGTAGCCCAGGCTGGCCTCAAACTCAATGTGTAGCTAAGGATGACTTTGAACTCCTGATCTCCTACCCTGTTGAGGTTTCGTGTATAAGCTGCTGTCAAGAGACTGGAGAGATGGTTCAGCAGGTAAGAGCACTGTCAGCTCTTCCAGAGGGCCTGAGTTAATTCCTAGCACCCACAAGGCATTTCCCAACTGTCTGCGTTTCAGTTTCAAGTGAGTGTTAACTCATACATATGTGCAGCAAAATGCCAACGCACATAAATCATTTTTTAAAAAGCCACTATCGAGAGACTTTGAGATCTTTTGATTGAGATATGTGTTCAACATGCCATTACCCTCCTAACTGATACCTTGTCCCTGCAGATTCTGTTGGGCTTATGAGCAATGTCTCTGGCAAAATGTCTCCTGCAACTACCAAATACCAAATTTTGCCATGGTAGCACAAAAGCTGCCATAACTGATGGGCAGTTGTCAAACAAACGTGTGCCGAGGAGGCAGAGTGATGGGAGAAGGCTTCTATAGGTCGGGTGTCAAGTCAGAAGTGTGCCCAGAATGTAAAGAATTCTTACAAGGAGGTTTTAAGAAAAAGATGGCCTCCCCCAACACCTAACACCTTTTTTGTGAGGGAGGGAGTTTGTGTTTGTACACACCAGGCAAGGGCTAGCTAGTACTGAGTTACATCCCTAGCCCTGAGCAAAGGATCTGAGTAGACATTTTCCCAAAGAAGATACATGGTCAATATGCATATGAGAAGATATTTAGCCTTTCTGCCCTCCTGCTGGACCAGTAAGACAGCACAGCCTGGACATTCAAAACTGCATCAGGAAGTTCTGGGCCTGTATGTGCAGTGGAGATGCCCCAAGAGCAGCCACATCCAGGTGAATGCGACCAAGGTGACAACTCACAGCTGGTTTAATGGTGAGTTTAAAAACTATACTATGGGTCTGGAGAGATACTCAGTGGTTAAGAGCAATGACTGCTCTTCCAGAGGCCCTGAGTTCAAATCCCAGCAACCACATGGTGGCTCACAACTATCTGTAATGAGATCTGATGCCCTCTTCTGGTGTATCTGAAGACAGCTGCAGTGTACTTATATATAATAAATACATAAATAAATCTTAAAAACTATACTATCGGGGTTGGGGGTTTAGCTCAGTGGTAGAGCGCTTGCCTAGCAAGCACAAGGCCCTGGGTTCGGTCCCCAGCTCTGAAAAAAAGAAAAGGAAAAAAAAAAAAAACAAAAATAAAAATAAAAAAACTATACTATCTGTGGGGGCCACTCACAGGATGGGCAAGTCAGATGGTTCTGTTCTCTGATTAGCTAAGACCGGTGAGATTGTCTCAGAAACCTTTTGACCAGAAGAGATCAGGAAAATGTCACAAGTAAAAATGAGAAAGTTGAAAAAAGAAAAGATACTTAATTTTGCTTGATTTTGGTTTTTCAAGACAGGGTTTCTCTGCGGCTATCCTGGAACTTTCTCTTTAGACTAAACTGCCTTTGAACTCAGGAGATCTGCCTGCCTCTACCTCCCAACTGCTACATACACATAAACATACACGTAAGTTTATGTGTACCACATACATGTAAGCACTGGAGTTAGAGACACATGAGCTGCCTAACACGAGTGCTTAGCATTGAACCTGGGTACTCTTGGAAGAGGAGAGTGCTCTTAACTGTTGATCCAGCCTTTAATGTTTATGTTTTATTGCAAATTTTATTTGTATAGCAATTTGTTGGCCTTTCCAATAATGAGAATGCTTAAGTGTAATTCAGAGCAGAAAATCTATTTCACAGCCACCAGGACAGCTATCATCAACCATAATACTTTAAGATGGGTAGAAATTACAGTCTTCATAGCTGCCTAAAGGTCTTATCCACTATGGAAAACTGGCAGGTAATTCACACAAAACCAAACAGTTTAAGTCATGCCCAGAAATTCCACTTGTAGGTACATGAAAACACAAAAGCTTGTTTGCAAATATTATCACCAGCACTGTGAGAGCCAAGAACTCTCAGTAGGCAGCTGCTGAGTGGATAGTTGCCAACAAAACTGCCCTTAAACAGTAGGATGCTCAGCTATAAGGAAGGAACCAAGGACCAGCCAGAAAGGGCCAAGCATACTATGTAAATTAGGTGTGATAGTTTGGGCCTGTAATCTTAGCACTCACTCAAGCTGGGGCAGGAGGATTGCTGCAGATCAAGGCCAGTCTGAGCTACAGAGTGTAAGACTCTATTTAAAAAACAAACAAACAAACAAACAAACAGGTGGCAGTGATGCATACATTTAATCCCAGCATTCAGGAGGCTGAGGTAGGTGGATTTCTGTGAGTTTGAGGCCAGCCTGGTCTACAGAGTGAGTTCCAGGACAGCCATGGCTACACAGAAAAACAGTCTCAAAAGAAAAAGAAAATTAGACTGGACACAGTGGTGCATGCCTTTAATCTCAACACTCAAGAGGGAAATAGGTAGATCTCTGTGAGTTCAAGGCCACCCTGGTCTAATAATGAGATAAAGCCAGTCAAGACTACATATTAAGACCTTGTCTCGGGCTGGAGAGATGGCTCAGCGGTTAAGAGCGCCCGACTGCTCTTCCAGAGGTCATGAGTTCAATTCCCAGCAACCACATGGTGGCTCACAACCATCTGTAATGGGATCTGATGCCCTCTTCTGGTGTGTCTGAAGATAGTTACAGTGTACTCATATACATAAAATAAATTTAAAAAAAAAAAAAAAGACCTTGTCTCCAACAAAAGCCAGGCTATGTGAAAGAAGCGACCATATAAAGCCACAAGCATGATTCTGTTGTCAGAAAACCTACAGGGACAGTACAACTGCTTCTAGGATTAGGACATTCTAGAGGGAATTGGAGCAGTAAGGAAATTTCTTGCGGGGACATGAGATTTTGCTCTGCTTTAAGTACCTGGGTAGCTGCACAAGTTTGTGAGTGTATATTACAAACAGGCAGTGCACTAGACGGACCTGTTAGCCATTGTTTGCCCAGGCCACAGAGGAGCGCCACGCGGTATGATGAACTAGAGGGTTCAGCTCCTTTTGCCAGCTTGGTTTTTATGACTCCTCCCTCATTCGGGCCACCCAAGAACACCAATCCCATTACCTCTATGGCGTCCAGAGTATCGTTCAGCTGTTTTCTTTGACTCTGTTTATGATCCATCTCGGGCCCCTCATAGAAGACTCCGAAGTTGAGATACACTTGTATAGAACTGAAGCGATTCTGCTCATTTTTTAGACAAAGCTGATAGAAACCTGTGGGAATTCCCAGATCTCGTTACCACATCTTCAGTGCCCCACCCTGTCTTACACTTCCCCATAGACATAACTGATCATCAGTTTATTTTAGTTTTAATTCGAGGCAGGGTCTCACTATATAGCTAAGCGGGCTTGAACCCAGAATTCTCATGCCTCAACCTTTGAAACGCTGGGATGAGGACCACGCACTACTACTTTTAGTTTGTTCCTTGGTTTCAAATTGCTACTACAGACCTGTTTATGTAGGAAGTAACAGGCCCATTTTTGATGCAAAGGGTGCTGTTCTTATCACCAACTAACTAAATATTACAACTACATTTTGCTAAATGATAGCTCCTATATTAGATAGGAAAAAATGTTTTTCTCTTCCAATGCTAATTCCTACTTTGTTTTTTGCTTTGTTACCATGTAGCTATGAAGACCAGTGTGGTAGTTGGAATGAGAAAGGCCCCATAGGCTCCTATATTTAAATGCTCGGTTTCTAGTTGGGAAGAATGTTTGGGGAAGGGTTAGGAGGTGTGGCCTTGTTGGAGGAGGTGTGTCACTGTAGGTGGCAAGGTTTCTCTGTTTAAGAGTCCTGGCTGACCTGGAATGGAACTCACTCTGTAACCAGGCTGGCCTCGAACTGACAAAGATCCACCAGCTTCCTGAGTGCTGGGATTAAAGGGATATGCCACCACTCCCCAACCCTTATTTCTCAAGTTCATAGAAATTTATGACTATTATTATAGCTTTGGAGATGAATACATACCTGTCTCTTGTGTAGCAAAGTTAATCTGGCCCCGAACATCCTGGGAGGTGTCAATAAGGAAACCCTGTGGGGTATGTGCCGTGGCAACAATGTGGCGGTCATGTGACATTCCAAGAGTGCGCTGAACCTTCCATCACCATTAAAAAAGAGGGAGAGAGAAGGGTACCTACTGCATCACTCAAACAGCAAGACTGGTACTGTACCTCAAGTCCGAGACCCCCCACAACCTCAAAAAACAACCGGTTACCTCTAACTTTCGTATTACGCTCCTTGGGAGGCATTAGCCCCTTTGGGTGTACTTGCCTAAGGAACAGGCACCTTCCAAAAAGAAATAGAATTGTCTAGTTGCATAGAGAAGCTTCTTGCTGGTTATTCTCCAGTTTGCCAGAATTAACACAAGCAGGAGGGCTGACACTGTTCCCACCCCAGTAACTGAAGTGATTTCATTTGAAATCTATTACAGAGCTCTTACTTTTCTGTCTCTCTCTCTCTCTCTCTCTCTCTCTCTCTCTCTCTCTCTTTCTTTCTCTCTCTCTCCCTCCCTCTCTCTCTTTCCTGACAGGCTTCTCTATGTAGTGCTGACTACCCTGGAACTCACTCTGTAGACCAGGCTGGCCTTGAACTCAGAAATCCCCCTGCCTCCTGAATGCTGGGACTAAAGATACATGCCCCATAAATGTGACTACTTTAGCAAATATTGTCTTCCCTCAAATCAGAGGAAAGGGGGAGGTTTCCTCTCCTGAAGGAGCATGGTTTTGTCCATTGGATTGGAACACACTTCTTTCTGAAGCTTCCAGTTCCAGACCAACCCATCTGCTTTGGCTCCCGTTGTTGGCTGCTCGTCCAAGTCTCCCCAGAGCTGCTCTCTAACTGAAGGTCCATTTGACTCACAAGTGACAGACATGGCTATATAGAGACCTAGACCTTGGCTTCATAAAAAACCTGGCTCACTTTATAAAAGGTATGGACAGAGGCCTTTACGCACCTCATAGCTGAAGTACAGGTATCCCATCTGGTCAGCAAATTGCCAGAAACATTCTGTGTTTCCCGGATGGACCACGATGGCAAAGTCATGTCGGTCAGCTCCACGGAGGAGGGGCTGGTCCTTGGAGCCATGTAGGGGATCTGTCCTCTGGCTCTTAGCAGAAGTCACTAGGCTCAGAACCACCAGCCCAGCCTCAAGAAGCAAAGCGAACATGCTGCCTTCTGTGGATTCTTCTGCAGGTGAGTTACTCACAGTCCCGGGGAAAAGAAGTCAGACAAGCATCCAGCTAATCATTAACTACACAAGTCACAGTTAAGACCAATTTCAGGGCCATTGTAGATATTCTGCACTACAGGTGCCGTGCACCACTACCCCCCTCCCCCACCGTGTTGACCCACAGAAGGATCTTTCATCTCCAGAAAGTAGCTTGCCAGATATAGATTATGGGTGCTAGAAAAGTACCCAACCACAAGAGAACTTTCCACCCATCCACCCATCCACCCATCCACCCATCCACCCATCCATCCACCCACCCACCCATCCTTCCATCCATCCATCCATCCTTCCACCCACCCACCCATCCACCCACCCATCCACCCACCCATCCACCCATCCATCCACCCACCCATCCACCCATCCATCCTTCCATCCATCCATCCACCCATCCACCCATCCATCTATCCATCCATCCACCCATCCACCCATCCATCCATCCATCTATCCATCCATCCACCCATCCACCCATCCATCTATCCATCCATCCACCCATCCACCCATCCATCCATCCACCCACCCATCCACCCATCCACCCATCCATCCACCCATCCACCCATCCATCTATCCATCCATCCACCCATCCACCCATCCATCCATCCACCCACCCATCCACCCATCCACCCATCCATCCACCCATCCACCCATCCATCCATCCATCCACCCACCCATCCATCCTTCCATCCACCCATCCATCCACCCATCCATCCTTCCATCCACCCATCCATCCTTCCATCCACCCATCCATCCATCCACCTGCCCATCCATCCACCCAACCATCCATTCATCCTTGAAGGTGTTTTCTCAGTTCTCGCTTCTTGTAGATTAAATATGTGGCAAGTTCATTTACAGCCACTGTGCATAGTGACAAAAGCTAGCTGGGATGAGGTCTCTCTTACAGCAAATGGCTAGGTACGTACTACTGGGCACAACATCAGGGCAGCATCTGGCCAACAGATTTCCTGGCCTAGAGCAAAGCACAGAGCATACATACCAAAGATATTTTTCTCACTTTTTGGGGGTGAGGTGGGGTGCAGTACAGGGTCTCTTATGTAGACCACACTGTTTTGTAAATATTTATGTATATAGGTGTTTTGTCTGTATGTACATCTGCACACCAGAAGAGAGCATCAGATCCCGTGGGACTACAGTTATAGAGGGTTATGAGCAGACATGTGGGTTCAGTTCAATTCCCAGCACCCAGGATCTCCAGAATAACAGCCACTAGTTTTAACCACTGAGCCTCTCTCTAGGCTGGTCTTGAACTCAAAAGTCTGCCTGCCCCTGGGTGCCACCACACCCAGCTACATAAAAATTTTAACATATGAAGAAATGCTGGATACATTTACATCAACTTGACATAAGCTGTACTCATCTGAGATGAGGGAGCCTTGATTGAGAAAATGCCTCTATAAAATCAGGCTGCAGGCAAGTCTGTAGGGAATTTTCTTAGTGATTGATGGGGGAGGGTCCACTTCACTGTGGGTGCTTCTCGGCGGCTGGTCCTGGGATCCTTAAGAAAACAGGCAGAGCAAAAGAAGGAACAAAGTTTCATAAACAGCACTTACTCCTCCACGGCCACAGCCTCTGCATCAGCTCCTTCCTGCAGGCCCTTGTCCTGCCTGAGTCCTGTCCTAGCTTCCTTCAAAGAGGAGCTGTGATGTGGAAGTATGGGCCAAGTAAACTCGTTCCTCCGAGAGGTGCTGGTGGTCACGGTGCTTATCACAGCTATGGAAACCCAGACTAAGAGTGAACAAGGTGGTCCACCCCTCCACTCTGTCTCTCCTGCTAACTTCCACCTGCCTGGTTGGAAAAGTCTGAAGTTCTCCAAACCCTGTGAAAGAGGACGTTATTCAAACTTTCCATCTCTTCTTTACTCACGACTTCTTTGGCATCCACAGGAAGGGAAAAACTATCTGAAATCCATGTTGAAACCGTTATCTATTCCAATTCTAAAACTATGACATATCCCAATCTCTGATCTCTAACTCACGGCTTCAACACCCACTGACTGTGACAGGCACTGGGCTCACCATTTCACCAACATTTCCTTTCATCCTCACAATGCTGTCATCAATTATATTAGTGTTGAGGACACTGCCACAGACCTGAGTGGCTCATGGTCCCAGAGGAATAGGTGGCACAGCTGGAGTCCTCATGTTCTAAGAGTTTCTCAAGCTGTTGGTTTCCAAATTCTGAATCCTGTAACCTAACCGTGTGTGTGTGTGTGTGTGTGTGTGTGTGTGTGTGTGTGTGTGTGTGTTGGGTAGTGTTGCACCCAACTTCGACCAGCAAGGAAGACACGACTAGCAGAGATCTTCTTTAGGCAGTTTATTCAGGATCCTTGATATAAGCTTATTCTCTCTTCCCGGGGAACGTCCTGCATCAGCTTAAATACCTAACGCTGACCAACCTCAACGTGCCACGTGGGTCATGCAGACAGGCTGTCATTATGGGGAAGCTAGCAGGCCAGGCAGACATAGCCAAGTAAGGACTTATTACAAGGAGCGCTCACCGTCGGGAGGGTGGAAGGCGGAAACCAGTGCCGTCTTTGGGGCGTGGCACGTCGCAGCTCCCTACAGGGTAGGAGGCAGGTAAACTAGGATCTCCAGTTTAGCCCAAGATGGCCCAGCATTAGCCCAAAAGGCTAGCATTTTTATGTCAGGAAGTCTGTAGTGGTCCGGCCCTGAGCTGGTGGTGCTGTGTGGAAAGGTTTACCGAGTATGGCCTTGCTGGAGGTGTGTCACAGGGATGGGCCTCTCCTAGTTCCTCTATGTATTTTTTTTTCCCTTTTCTTTTTTTTTCCGTAGCTGGGGACCGAACCCAGGGCCTTGCGCTTGCTAGGCAAGCGCTCTACCACTGAGCTAAATCCCCAACCCTTCCTCTATGTATTTTAATTCATTTTTGTTCCTGGGATCCAATCTATCCTGGAATTCACTATGTAGACCAGGGTGGCCTCTACCTCTGCCTCTGAACACTGGGATTGAAGACTATGCCCCGCTCTTTCTTTGTGCTTTTGGTTCAGGATGTGAACCCTCAGCTTCCACTCCACTGCCATGTCCTCTGCTTGCTGCAACACCTTCCTTCCGTGATGGACTCCCTACCCTTAGAACCAAAAGCCCAAATAAACTCTTCTGAAAGTTGCTTGGGTCATGCTGTTTTACAGCAACAGAAAAGTAGCGGAGTCTTTAAAAAACAACTTACAGAGCTGCTGCACACCTCTATCTCAGCACGAAAGAAGCAGAAGCAGGTGGATTTCTGTCAGTTCTAGGTCAGCCTGGGCTACACACACACACACACACACACACACACACCCCAAAACCCTATGGCCTGGTTGCTCTTGCGAAGTTTTTAAGTCAAGGAACCCAGAACTACCTCATTTCACAGGGACACAGAGGTCTCCCAGTCAGTGCCACGGCCAGCACTGTCTAAACATCACTTACAAGCAGCATCTGGGTTGACAGAGCACAGTGCAGTTGTTCAGGAGCCCTGCATAAACACACTTAAGCCCTGTGGACACATGGCACATGCTAACGAGGGTATTTTGCCTCTTTAATTCTAATCAGCCTTACCCATCTCCTTGGAAAGAGCCCTCTAATGATGGAATTTAGGGTAAGAGAGAGCAGGACTCTAATCGGGGCTGGAGGGAGGCCACCTGTGGTGACAGCTACAAGGCACTGCAGAGCAGCTCTGGGTCTCACTCCTGTGGCTTCTTGTGGCTGGTGAGACAGCAGAAGTATCAAATGCCAGATTCGGCTGACAGGCGCTGAACTGCACTCTCCTCATTTCAATCAAGTTAAAGACAAAACGCAAACTTCCACGTCTTTAAATTTGCCTTTCACTCACTCAGCAGAAAGTCAGGATTCTTTAATCCCTAGATAAAGCGGTTCCAGGGATAAGGGACAAACTGAGAGGAAAAGTCTACAGCATGTATGGATGGCACCCAAGGGCCACAAAGTGGCTTCATCAACTCAACAGCACCGTGCAGCAGCCTGAGCGGAGTCCATGCTGCACTTCGATGAACCAGCTATAGAAACGTGAGAGAAGCAAGACTTTAATGAAGAATGCTACAAGTAGGAACAAGTCATTCTCATAGTTAAAAAAAGATTACAGAAAACACTTTACTCAATTTGTGTGTGTGTGTGTGTGTGTTTTTCCAAAAAGACAGTTTGTAAGGGTGTCTGAGAGACAGCAAGCACAGCACAGTACAAAAGGAGAAGGGTATGTCAGAGTTTGGGCAAGACACAAACAAAGCAAGACCAGGGAGTCGGGGGAGCAACTGTATCACAGAGGTCGAGTTAGGCATTATATTCAACAAATGATTTTCAAGGTTCAAAAGTCCAGCATACGGAAGGCTCTGAGAAAAGGGTGGGTGGGGAAGGGCTAAGCTTATTTACAATCACCATTTAACCAAAATCCACTCGTCTGACTCCCGGGAGAAGTGTGGCAGATGAACCTGCCATGTAGCCCCGGCAGTCATCGGTGTGGGTGTTGAGGCAGGCAGGCCCAGGGTGGACGAAAGTGGCCGAACAGTATTTTAAAAGGAATCTCTCATCTGGGTTCAACACACGGAGTTCCTTTGTATTTGAGTCAGAGTCCAAAACTCAATGAGGATTAAGTTTATTCCCGATGACTCTCATTTCTGGTTTTAACAGGTCATGAGAGCCTATGTGCTCCTAATGGATTCCGTCATTTCTTAGAAGACTTCTGGGTTACTAGGGATTCAAACTGAAGCAAACCACTGAAGGGAAACACTAATGATGTTCCGGCACTGTACAAGCCATGTGCCTGCCCGCGCCTCTGCCGCAGCCATGGGTAGACCTGGCTTTGCCGCTTAGCTCCATGATCTCCATCAACAGTGACAGGAGTGTCCCCGGACCTCCCAGCACAGGAGGAGGTTGCCGCAATTCTCCAGCTTTTGAAGGAGACATCACAGCCTCAGGGACTACTGTTGAGAATCATGTTCTTGTGAGTCCTGTGGCTCTGAAAACCTTTCTCAGTTCAAGCCAAGTTTTTTCATGGTCCGCCAGCGATCTTTAATCATCACAGCTGTTCGGTTAACAAAGGGGTAACTTTTAGAAATGGCAACCCAGTTTCCTTCCCCGTATTTCTGCACTCCATCCTTCACCCACTCGCTTTCTTCTATGGTCCACTTCTGCAAAAGAAAACCAAACGACCTGTCAAAATGTGCTGTGGTTTACCTTTCCCAACAAACTGACCAAACCAAAGTCAAAGTTCCTGCGCATGCTCTGAGCCCAACAGCAGGGAAAGTTCCTGCGCATGCTCTGAACCCAACAGCAGGGTTTCCGATGAGGTACAAGCCAAGTGGCGCCACAGCACCTGGGAGGCAGAGACAGGCGGATCTCTGTTTTAAGGACAGCCAGAGCTACATGGAGACACGGTCCAAAGCTACAGTACAAAGAGCAGCACCGAGAATCTGGATAGTTTGCAACTATAATGTTCCGACATATCATTCTTTACTGATCATCGTGCTGTGGGGCTGGACAGATAGCTCAGTGGTCAGGAGCACCTGATGATCTTGGAGAGGACCCTGGTTTGGTTTCCTATACTTGCATGGTGGATCACAACCATCTGTAAACTCTAGTTTAAGGAGATCTGATGTTCTCCTCTGGCTTTCTGGGGCACTGTATACATGTGGTACACAGACATACATGCAGGCAAAACACACAGGAAAAAATCCCCCCCAAAACTTAAAAAAAAAAAAAAAAGAGGTCCTGAGTTCAAATCCCAGCAACCACATGGTGGCTCACAACCATCTGTAATGAGAACTGATGCCCTCTTCTGGTGTGTCTGAAAACAGCTACAGTGCACTCATATAAATGAAATAAATAAATCTTAAAAAAAAAAAAAAACAAGGGCTGGAGAGATGGCTCAGCCGTTAAGAGCACTGACTGCTCTTCCAGAGGTCATGAGTTCAATTCCCAGCAACCACATGGTGGCTCACAACCACCTGTAAAGAGATCCGATGCCCTCTTCTGGTGTATCTGAAGACAGCTACAGTGTACTTATATATAATAAATAAATAAATCTTTAAAACAAACAAACAAACAAAAACCAAAAAAACCCAAACAAACAAAAAACAACAACAACAAAAAAACAAAAACAAACAAACAAACAAAAAACCAACCAAAACCCTGAAACCATGGAAACGTAAAAGGAAAGTAAAAGGAGAAGGGTGCAGCTCGTGGCACAGTGCTTGCCAAGGATGTGTGAGCCCTGTGTTCCCCCCTTGTGCCAAAACCCAAAACATCAAAACCCAGTGTTGACCCTAGTCTGAACTACCTTGAGAGGTATTTTTGCATGGGTAAATTCCTGAGAAGGGGACCTGTTTTACTGGTTCTCGTGAAACTCCTATGAGAAAAGTCTTACGGGCTGGAGAGATGAAAGGGCAGTTAGGAGAGGGCCCTGGCTGTCTTCCCAGAGGACCTGTGGTTTCAGCATCCAAACGGTAGCTCACAACCATCTCTGGCCTCTGCAGACGCCAGGTGCACACAGACCAACTCTGGCTTCCAGCACCAGTAAGAGGTGGCTTCCAACCATGTAACTGCAGCTTCGGAGGATCTCTGCTCTGGACTCTATGGCACTGCAGTCACATGCAGAAGCCTCCACACACACATGATCAAAAACACAATCTTAGTGTAGGCAAAACATCCCCACATCCAGTTTTAAATTACCTGCTTTCTTGCTAAATTGGATGACTTGTCTTCACCTGGTGCTGTTGGAACACATGAAAAGTATATTCAGTTTAGAGTTTACATGAAGAAAACAGAGTATCCCCCAAAAGAAAACTAGGTTTAAATTTTTGCAGCTCAGACTACCACTGACTGAAGGGTAACCTTTCTGTTCTTTGCAGTCACCTGAGGCTCTGAGAGCCTGAACAAAGAAACGCTTTACAAACAGGCTTCCAACAGATTTTGAGGTTTTTTGCTTTTTGGTTTTGGTTTTGTTGTTGTTGTTTTTTTTTTTCCAGACAGGATTTCCTGGTTGTCCTAGAACTTACTCTGTAGCCCAGGGTGGCCCCAAAGTCAGAGATTGGCCGGCCTCTGCTTCCTGAGTGCTGGGATTAAAGGCGTGTGCCAGTTCTGCCTGACTGCAATAAATTATGATTAACAACAAGACTTCAAGCTCTATACCAAAACTATCATTTTCTAAATCCATTGAGGAACTATCACATATAAAAGTTCAGTAGACAGCTCAGTAGTAGTGTGCCTGCCTAATATGCAAAAGGGACTAAATTCTGTGGCCAAAAGTCAAAGTAAAGATTCAGGGCTGGAGAGATGGCTCATCTTTCAGAGACAACTCTGTTTTGCAGTCCCTGCACTGGGTAGCTGTCAATCATTTATAACTCCAACCCTGCGAGGTCCAACAGCTTCTGTGTCTCATTAGCACTGAGGCCATGTGTACAAGTCCACACACTTACATAGTTAAAAATAAAGCCTTAAGAATTACTACATATGGGTATAACACACACACACACACACACACACAGACACACACACACACAGACACACACACACACACAGACACAGACACACACACACACACAGACACACACACACAGACACACACACACAGACACAGACACACACAGACACAGACACACACACACAGACACAGACACACACACACACACACAGACACACAGACACACACACACACAGACACAGACACACACAGACACACACACACACACAGAGACACACACACACACACAGACACAGACACAGACACACACACACACACAGACACAGACACACACACAGACACACACGCACACACACACACACATTTACAATCCGTTGATAACTATTGTTCTGGAATAATCACTTTATTGTTTTCTGCTAAGAATTTAAAATCCTTAGGAGCTGGGAGACCAAGTGACCAAATCTGCCTGCCCAAGTTCAATCTCCAGGACCCACATGGCAGAAGGTTCCCCCAATTTGTCCTCTGACCTCCACACACAACCCATGGCTTTTTTCCCTTTTTCTGAGACAGGGTCTCAGTATGCAGTCTTGGCTAGCCTGAGTGAGCTCGGAGAGTGCCTTCTGTCCTTACCACAGGAATGCTCAGATTAAAGGTATATACCACCAGGCCCAGCCTCTATGAAGGTGTTTAAAAACTCTTTTTTATTACAATAAGAGCATATTTTCATTTTCTAAGTACATGTGTACTCAAACTGAGGCTTGTGTGTGAGCGCTGGTACTCTCCTTCCACTGTGTGGCTTCTGAGGCTGAGCTTGGGTCCATTGGCTTGGCAGCTGGCCTTCTTGGAGGATACTTAAGGACAAAACTTTTGGAATTTCGGAAAGAATTACTGTTGTCATTCCAAGTCTTTACAGCCCTCCAAATGAAGATTTAGCTCTTTATTTGTATGAGAACATACCATATGACCCGGGCAGTGTGACGCACACCATTAGTCCTAGCACCTGGGAGGCAAAGGTAGATGGATCCCCAGTTTGGGGTCAGCCTGGTCTATATAATGTTTCAGGCCAACCAGGGCTACGTACCAAGAGGTCCTGTCTCCAAAACAAATAAACAAAAAGGAAAAAATAGGTGTGACAGTGGATGCTTCCAACCCCGGAGCTCTGGAAGCAGAGGCCAGGAGTTCTGGGTCAGACTGGACTGTATGAAACCCTGCCTCACCACCAAGAAAAACAAAAGGGAAATACAGGGAGGCAGACGTGGTTACATGTCCCTGATCCCAGCACCTGGGAGGCTCCTACAATTAACACCAGCCTGGGCTAGCAAGACCCTGTTTGCAAACCAAACCAAACGATCGATCTGATTCCTAGTGATTCCAAATGAGATCAGGTAGAGCCACTGTCTCCCCAGGAGGCAGAGGCTTTTGCAACATGAACCCGACTGTTAGGTAACATGCCTCACACTTCAGCGAACATCTGCAAGAGGCCTTACCCCGCACTTCAAACAGCTGGTCCTCTTCCGACCAAACTTCCTTTTCTTCAAGCCCGTTAGGGCTGTTCCACTTGTCTTTCGATGCTCTAGGGGAAAACAGTAAAGTGAGCCACGAAACGCTCCCTTCCCCCACACCCCGACACTGAACTTGGCTCCCTTTCAGAACACACTTGGGATTCAACACACAACGCTTGGATTCACTGTCCCCCTTCCAGGCATCTCCTTGCATGAACATGTCCCAGCCTGCAGGGCCAAGTGTCAAACTGGGCATTGGGTGAAGTCCATCACCACACTGCCATCTCCCTCAAAACTCATTTTCTAACTTGTTTAGTTCTTCATTTTGTTTTAGGCTGGTACTCTGAGCTCTCAATCCTCCTGCCTCACCTGAGGGCTGGGATCCTCAACAGGTATTCATCAACATAGCCAGTCTTTTGGGCTCCTTTAAAGATCTAGCAGGTTCAAAGGTGCAAACTTCCCCCTCCCCTTTGCAGGGCCACGCTCAATCTGACTACACTGACTTTGGTACCCTCCTTATTTCTGGAGCTAAGCTCAAGATAACTTTCATCAGTTATTACACTAGCCTTTTCTCCTCACTAAGGTGACACCACAAGAGTGTATGATGAGGCACAGTGGTCCACACCTGACAGCATATGGGAAACTACAATGGGAAAACCACAAGTTCAAAGCTGGCTCGAAATGCAGATGCTCGACTCTTCTTGAAACACCAAAACCAGCACATCCTCCTCCATGGTCTGTGAATCCAGATTGTTTCCTACCTTGACTACACCACATGCTACACCTGCAGCAGTGGCTCTCAACTCTCCTAATGCTGAGACCCTTTAATACAGTGCCTCATGTTGGGTGACCCCCTCGTGACTGTAATTTTGCTACTGTTATGAATTGTGCATATCTGATCTACGACCCTGGTGGAAGGGTTGTTTGACACCCCCTGCATCCCTGAGTTGAGACCCACAGGTTGAGAACTGCTGACCTATAGCAACCCAGGTTGCTTTGCTCCTGTGAGTGAACAAAGTCCTCTGCCTAGAAGTTTCTTCCTGGATCTTCCTCTTATGGGTCTTTCAACACCATAAAAATAATTTTTTTCGGGGGTTGGGGATTTAGCTCAGTGGTAGAGCGCTTGCCTAGCAAGCACAAGGCCCTGGGTTCGGTCCCCAGCTCCGAAAAAAAAAATAATAATAATTTTTTTCTTTTTTTCCTGTGATAGGGTTCAGTTGCCCAGGCTGGCTTTGAATGTGCTGTATCATCAAAGACCTTAATTTGCCAATCTTCTAACCTCCACCGAGGGCTGATATGAGTGTTACCAGGCCCTTTTTGGCTGAGGACCAAACCAAGAGCTTCATGCACGTCAGGCAAGCATTCTACTAACTGAGCTACATCCCCAGCCTAAAGCTACCGATCCCAGTACAGAAAGCCTCTTCGGTCAGTTTGGGGCCACATAGAGCTAGTTACAGCCTGGCTTAAAATAACAAAGCTAGGCAAGACATACCCCACCCCCATTCCTTTCTTGTAGTTTTCCTAAGAAATTATCAAAGTCGCTGAGACAAATGGTAGACAATATATACTGTGCGTAATTGGTTAAATTGTGAATAATTTACTTGAAACAATATGACAAACATTTACAAGCCTCTTTCTTTTTAGTTTTACTGTGGATCAGTGTTTACAAACAGGTAACAGCCTACTAAATTCTCTACTTTTCCTGCCCTCACAGGAAGTCAGCTTGCACCTTGATCCCTGGCCAGTCACCATTTCCCGAAACTGCTGTTCTGTCCTCTACAGAGTTCACCGCAGGCTGTTAGGGACCTGTCCTTCTCCAACTCTCAGCACTGCCTTTTCTACACATGTTTCAGTAGGTTGCCTGGAGCCTACCCACCCACGTAACATGCCCTGTTCACTGCAGCTGCTCTTCTCCCATGTGGAAGGGACTGAGAATAGAGTCCTCCTAGCTGTCAAGTGGCTGTGTGGCCCCGGACAAGTCAGGTCACTTCTGGATCCTTATGTTCCTCACTGGTTAAATTTCGAGAACACTGGTCTAGCCCAGTCTTGTGAATTAGCCTGTGACTGCTGGGTTTTGTTCTTGAGGCTTTGGTTCCTCCCCTCTTCCAAATGAACAAACCTTAACCCTCAGATGGCCTACACACATTTGGGGGATGGTAACCCTTAAATACAAGGTCTAAGAATCCCTTTTACTTGATCAACAAACGCCAAGCACATATCTACCAGGTACAAGATGCCTTAGGGAATAAAATAAATCTAGGTGTTATGGCCTTTCCTTTTGGTAATTTCTCCTAGCTGCCTGTCCCTTCTGAATCTTTCTGTCCCTGTTTTCCCAAAGCTTTCCCTGCAGCCGTCATGAGCTTCCCACCCTCCCCTCAGTGATGCCTCACAAGCTAGGGACATACACCTTAAAAAAAAAAGTCTGTAACTGTGACCCTCAGTTTAAGAAGCTGCCTGCCTACCAGCCAGACTCCAAGGCCCTCCTCAAGATCTGGCCCATCCCTGCAACTCTGTGCTGCATTCCCCCAACACTACTGCCAGAACTGTTCCCCACAGTATACCTGCTGCCTTCCTACCCTTTCAGGTCAGCCCCACATTTGTTCCACAGAATGTAGTCCACCCAAGACTTGTATGAGCAGGCTCAGGAACTCTCCCCTAGCTCCCAGGGTACCTCACACTTCCTCAATATAGACTCATGGGACAGTGTTTTCAGCTTTGCAAGCCTTGCTGAGTCTGTCACCACTCCTTGTTTCACAGCCATAGCACCACAGCAGCCACGGACAAGTCCTACCTTCTGCATGTGGCTAATTAACCTCTCCTGACAGAAACAAGTGGCTGGTGGATTTGTCAGCCCTTACCGCAGGTACACTTCACACCCTGGACACTGACAGCACTGAGCGGGCCCACAACCTCCCGACAGACTCCACTTACAATCCCACTGGCTGCTGATGCCCACGGTTCTTCAGCTGCTCATGGGGGTGGGAGGTGGAAGGGGACAGTATCTACATCTCACAGGGGGTCTGTGAGGTATCAATGGATCATGGATCAAGGAAGGACGAAGTGTGAAGAGACGCAGTGACTTGTTTCCGAATGCAGGAGCACACACAGGTTAAGGAAACCATGCTATCACATGCCATGGCCTTTCACAGTGCACGTCAAAACAGGGTCTCTGAACAATCATAATACACAACAGTGTGTGGAGATGGCCATGGCCTTGGGAGATCAGTGTGGCAGAGGACTTACAGCAGGGACAGCTGTACAAGAGTTCATGGAGAAGGGAAGTTTCAGGAGAGGTAACTGGTATATGTGGCTTCAGCTGTTGTGTCAACACCATGCAGCTTAAGACCCCCAAACAGCCGTCTGCTACTTCCTGCTGTGTAACATCAAGTGACCTAGTAACTTTGCTGAGCCTTTCTCATCTATACAGTAGGGCTAGCACCATCTCCTGGAACGAGCTGCAGATTCCGTAAGGTAACACCTGGAAGTGCCTGGGCCCAGGAAACACTTCAGTGTCTCTCCCCTGCCAAGCACCACTGGATTCTGACAGGCAACAACAGAGGGATGACAGTCCACTGTGGGGATGAGAGGAAGGGAATGTACAGCAGGAGAAACAAACAGCATGTTCAGAGCACAAGCAAACCAGTGCCTGGAGGGTGGATCCACACAGGGCACGAAGGGCAAAGACTCAAAACCTGGGCTTGACATCACGATGGTGATAAAGTTAATACAATTAACATATTCTAACCACCGACCCACAGAAGCTGCACAACATGGAAGATTAGGGAATCTTTGCTGAATTTTCTGGGTCTCAAATGCTCATGAAAGGTACAAAACTAAGTACTCACTGGTCTTTCATTAATACCAAGTATAATGAGGCCCAACTCAGACAAACGTCCCAAATAAGACTAACTTTTAGTCATTGAGGCACTTAGATCAACAGGCAGGAGGCTCAGAAGCCTGCCCTCTTACTCACGCCCTCGGGCAGTGCCCTGCAGCCTCCGGCAGGCTTGGGAACTGGGAAGGACTGCATTGTCCCTCCCTGCCCCAGTCTCATTCTAGCAGTTTGAGCAAGCCTTGGTGGAGAGTAGCTTAGCTGAAGATTACTTCATTCATGGAAGTAAAACCAGGCCCACCAGGACCACCAACCAGCCCCCAAACTGCTACAAAGAAGGTCTTCATACTTGGGATTCTTCTCCCCTGTGTGGGGTTGGTTGAGAGCTCTGGGCTTGGATGGTGATGCTGATAAGGCCTGCCGGGAGGAATTGAGGTCTGGGCTGGGCTCAGAACTCTGGCTGTCCTCCTCCAACACCAATCTGCTTATTGTCATGCGATTGTTCCTGGGCTGTCGTTCTGAGCCTCCCTCACCCTCAGCAGGAGCTGAGCTTTCATTTTCATCTTTCCTGGGTCTCTTGTTTTTGTGGGTCGGTGATGATGGGGATGCTAGGTTAGGAAGTACCAGATCTTTCTGGTCCAGTTTTGCAAAAGCCGCTTCTGAGTCTTGTGCAGTAGACAGAGCTTTGAAAGCTGCCTTCACTGTCCTGAGTCCGATGGTGGTTGGAGGGTTCCGAGGCTGTCTGCAAATAAAGCACACGCAGGATACTCAGTCTCCCAAAAGTAGAAACACACCTAAGTAGGCAGGACTTTTGTGAAATATAAGGCTTCAAACAGGACTCTTCAAGACGGTCCATCAAAATAAGACAAGCCAATACAAAAAACATGGGGGGAAGACAGGCTGCTTTCGTTCAACAGCTCTTGTTTATAAAACCCTTCACTCACTGAACACAAATCTAAGTGGTATCAAGTTTAAGTTCCAAACAAGAGAACCTTACAGGAACCAAGGCCACCCTAGTCTGTGCCCTGTCAGCCCTTTTAGTCTCTATGATCAAAGCAATGTTTTCCATCCCGTAAGAGCTCTGGGCAGCACCTGGCAACCTCACATCTAGCTGGGCAGCCAACTGACAGCACTACAGACTCACTGTGAATCTCTACTTCCTGCCATCCCAGCCCAGACCTCCTGTGAGATGAGCAGCTAGTGGGCTACATCCACAGCATGTTTAGAGTCAGTGTCTTGAGAAAGCAGTGTGCCATGGGCCTGGGAGCAATGTGACTAGGTTTTACAAAAACTTCATCGATCCCTGGGAACAACTAGAGAGTTTACGGTAACATCTGTCAGGAAAGGGCAAACCGGCAGCCTGAAGGCCAGCCTCCCCAGACTGGTCATGACATGTCATGCTGTCTAACACATGCAAAGTTGTATTTTAAAACCAACATCCAACATGCAGGGGTTGGAGATTTGGCTCAGTGGTAGAGCGCTTGCCTAGCAAGCGCAAGGCCCTGGGTTCGGTCCCCAGCTCCGGAAAAAAAAAAAAAAAACCAACATGGAGAAGTTGGGAAATCTAGCTCAATGGTTAAGAATGCTTGGTGCTCTTGCAGAGGAGCAGAGGCCCAAATTCAGTTCCCAACCCTACATTAGGTGGCTTGTCATCAGCTGGATAAACCCAGCTACAGCTACTCCAAATCCCTTTCCTGGATTCCATAGGAACCCATAGCCACCATGCACAATTAAAATAAAAAAAAAAAAATAAAATAAAAAAATGTCTAAAACTTGAGAAATCTAACCATAAAGAAAAGGAAGTATCACACACAAAATCTGAACACACTGTGGAATGCTTACACTCTTTATAAAGTAGCAACTGAAAAACAGAAAGCCTTATCTCTCCTTGCTAGTGTCCTGCTTTGGAATATCTTATTTTAGGACCCATTTGGCCCTCTGTATTTCTTTTTTTTTTTTTTTTTTGGTTCTTTTTTTCGGAGCTGGGGACCGAACCCAGGGTCTTGCGCTTCCTAGGCAAGCGCTCTACTACTGAGCTAAATCCCCAACCCCGGCCCTCTGTATTTCAAACCAGTGTGCTATGATTTAAATATGGTTTCAGTGAGTCACATGTTGACATTTAACTCCTGGTTTGAAGATAGGTCCCCAGCAAGTACTAGGATTAGAAAAGGACATCAGGATAGAGCCCCCTAGACTAACTACTTAAGACCAGGGAGACCGACAGAGAGACACACACACTCCTCCCTCACCAGCACTTGGCATGCTAACAAGAAGGGCATCACTACATATGGACCCTCGAGCCTCTAGAATTACTATATAAAAATGTTCCAGGGCTGGAGAGATGGCTCACCCACTAAAGGTTAGGCTGACAACCAAAAATATAAAAACGTACCCCCCACCCACTTTAGGAATTCGGTGGCTTTCATGTTACAAGGAGATTTGGACTTGTCTTCCTTCCTTTCCTTTGATATCTGCAACCAGTTCTTTTCATTTGATTTTGAGACAGGGTCTCACTACACATAGCTTAGACTGGCCTCTTAACTTAGAGTCTCTTGCCCCAGTACTGGAATTAAAGCTATGTGCCACCAGAGGCAGGTAGATCCGAGTTCGAGGCCAGCTTGGTCTAGAGTGAGTTCCAGGAGAGCCAGAACAACACAGAGAAACCCTGTCTTGAATGCACCCTCCCTCCATTAACCCCTTTCCCCCCAACAAAGCTATGTGCCACCATGCCCAGCTCTGACTCATTTACCTGAACACTGCTACATGAATGAATTAAAGTATCATCTATCCAGCCAGGGGCTTGGCTCCAACTGAAGACCTAACACATGGAGGCTGAAGGAGTATTGCTGAGTTCCTGGCCAGCCCGGGTTGCAAAGTCAGAAGGGGTGGGGATGGGGCTGATCCACAAGTTACAGGTGAGGCAGAGCGGTAAAAACAGAACCTTTGGGGGCTGGAGAGATGGCTCAGTGGTTAGGAGCCACGACTACTCTTCCAGAGGTCCTGAGTTCAATTCCCAGCAACCACATGGTGGCTCACAACCATCTGTAAAGAGATCCAATGGGCTCTTCTGGTGTGTCTGAAGACAGCTACAGTGTACTTATATATAATAAATAAATATTTAAAAACAAAACAAAACAAACAAACTTTTAAACAGAACCTTTGGAGGAGTGCCAATTGGGATCTTCCCAGACCCCAGGCAGCTACTCTCATTCTCCTAAGCCATGTTCTCTGCCTCTCAACCCGTGGTATGCCAATAACCTGGTAACATCAGCAAAATGTCTCCCCGACAATCACAAAGGACATGCTCACCGTGGAGGCTCTCTGAGTGGTTTCTCCACTGGCTCTGTGTGCTTTTCCTCCTTCATTGTACTTGAAGCAGCTGATTCTGATCTCAAAGCTTTTTTAGCCATCTAGGAAAGGAAGGGCGTCATCAGAAAGAGGAAGCCACAAAAGTTCACTCAGCATCTGCTTCTTCCACCAAGATCATACTCAACACATAAGCAACACATTTACAAATCAACCCAGGCACTGGCTGGAGGACACAGACAGGAACAGCATGATGGGGGCACCCTTAGACTTCTCTTCCTCATCTTGAAACAGAGCAGCAGAACCATCATGGCACCCTCCACAGACGGCTGCACTGCACCTTTGTCCTTCCTACCTCGGTCCCATCAGTTCCTCGTTTTCAAGTCTCTTTTGGAGTCAAATAAATACAAAAGTTAAATTTCTTCATCTTCTGTTTTTTCCTGGAGCTGAGGACTGAATCCAGGGCCTTGCGCTTGCTAGGCAAGTGCTCTACCACTGAGCTAAACCCCAACCCCTCCCCTACTTCTTAAAAAATATTTATTTTCACATATATGTGCATGTGCTTGCATGAGTTCATGTGTACCCACATGCTCACAAAGGCCAGACCCTAACATGAGTCCTCTGTAAGAGCAGTAAATGCTCTTAAACCCTGAGCCATTTCTCCAGGTACCTCCTGCTTTGTTTTGTTTTCTGATTTTTGAGGCAGGGTCTCAGCCTACAGTTCTGGATGGCCCAGTACTCAAAAGATAGACCAGGATGGCCCTGGACTTGCTGTGACTTTCCTGCTTGTTCCCCAGGTGCTGGTATTATAGAATGTGCCACACGACGCCTGGCCTAAACAGATTTTTAAAATGTAGGACAACTTATAGATCAGAATAACTTTGTGTATTTAATTTTTATTGACTGTATCCCCACTATATGTTGTCTGACCAACAGTATTTGAAAATCATTACCAACACTGCACAGGAAGCTCTAGGCAGGACATTCTTGTCCTGACTATTAATCTGTCTTTCTGCTAAGTATTAGACTGTCCCATTCACTACAGCTCTATCCTCTGGTGAGCAGAACACCCCCCGGTGCCCCAAAGGCAAAGGAATGCTTTGGTTTAGGTGGCACCTAGATACTTCCTGCAAGCTATCCCAGCTACCTGCTTTACAAGTGATCTGAGACTTGTCAAACAGCTGATAGGATCTATCATTGACACCAGTATAAAGGGCTTGAGATCCACCATCACAACAGGCAACTTTAACATTATCACAGTCAATCCTGGTTCCCTACTTCACTCTCTTTTTGGGGTGCTGAGGATCAGACACAGACTTTCATGGAACTGGTCCTGTACAGCACAGTGGCGTACTTCACCATGCAATCTCTTGAGTTCAACTAAAGACTGTCATCCTAAGGGAGTACAGCACAGTGGCCCACACCTTTAATCCTAGCACTCAAGGGGCACTATCACAAAGATAGGTGGATGTACGTGTGTTCAAGGGCGGCCTGGGTTACCAAGTTTTCTAGGCCAGCCAGGGGTACATGGGTAAGGCAAGAGTTACTCTCGCTGCAGCTAAGAGTGCTGGATGCCCCTGTAGAGGACCCAAATTTGATTTTTAGCACCCACATGGAGGCTTATAACAGTATCTCCAGCAGTCCCAGGGCATCTGACACCTTCTGGCCTCTACGAGCATCACACAAATGTAGTGCTCAGGCATCTGTACAAGCAAAACGCAAAATTAAAAAAAAAAAAAAAAAGATCCGCTCTGTCCAGCTTGTGCCCTCACAGACCAACTCCCATCACTGCACTCAAGCCTCTGCTGCCGCGGGAACCACGTGGATTATAAGAGCGTGCACTACTGTAAAGATTTGGTCACACGTAAAAGAATATACAGCAGGGGTTGGGGATTTAGCTCAGTGGTAGAGCGCTTGCCTAGCAAACGCAAGGCCCTGGGTTCGGTCCCCAGCTCCGAAAAATAGAAAAAAAAGAAAAGAAAAAAAAAAAGAATATACAGAGCAGGTTAGAGAAACCAGCCTAAGTTCCACCCGCCGTGGGCAGGAGGTCATCGTAGGCACTGCACAGGCATGCAGTCACTCTCTTCACTTTTACATTTCCACTTCCACCCACGCTCCAGGACCCAAACATGGCTATGGGAACTGAGGAGAGGCCAAGGCACACCGTGAGGAGGTAGGGCTCCGTGTCATCCAGGTGGCTCTCCAGGAAGCGCAACATCTTCTGCTGGAAGATCTCGTAGGAAAAGTTCTGGATAACAGGGTGAGCCAAGTTCTTTTCCCGGATAATGTTCAGGAGATCAGTTCTTACTTTCTACATGGAAGATTGACATTTGCATCAGGAGAAAGGAAGAGAACAGTAAACACCAGGGCTGAGCTGAGACAGCACACAGCAGCAGAACGTCTGTAAAGCTGCCCCACTACTCAGAGGACGGCTGACTAGCCCTGGTTCAGCCACACCGGGTCAAAGTGATAAGAGAAGAGCAGCTTCATTCTCTGTTCACAGAAACCCCTTGCTACAATACTGAGAGAACGACGTCTAAGTGTAGAGGCTGTGTCCTGTGGGCAGATGGAAGCCATGACGGGTTTATGTGCACACACAGCAGACTTGCCTGTAGATGGTTTCTCTGAAAGGGTCAGAGTAATGGCCTCTGAGAGTAGCAATGGGTGAAGGCCAGACAAGGGAAGCTTCATTCAGCTCTTTCCTCACTCTGGCTTTCTTACAACTTAGGTTTTATTATTACAATTTAACTGCATGTGTGTGGGTCCGTGTGTGCATCTGTGTGTGTGCGCGCATGGGTCAGAGGGTCCCAGGCTTGGCTTTGCACACCGTTACCCGATTTTACAACCCTGAGAACACCTTTTGAATTTTGTACTACACAGTTAATCTTCAAACATCAAAGGGCTTTGCCAAGCATGGTGGTACCAGAGAGGTAAGAGTCTGTTAGTTTGAGGTAGCCTGGTCTACTTACTTCAATAATAGCCACAGCTACATAGAGAAGCCTCACTTCAAAACAACAAAAGGGACAGAGTGGGTTGTGCATGTGTTTGGTGCCAGGATTCACACCTAGACATGTTAGACAAATGCCCTACCCTTGAGCAATATTCCACAGCCTAAAATTTAAATTTATAAAATAATCCAAGTTGTGGGAAGGGAACCCAACTGAGGATATAGCTCAAAATGAATCCACCCTTTTGACAGGAAATGGAGATAATAAATCCTTCCCAAAGAAGCCTTCCAAGCCTACAGGGCTAGCATTTATATAGACAGGGCTGGAAGTCTCATACTTTTTGTTGACTATCTGGTATCAATTACTTAAATGTTCTATCACAAAGCCAACGGAACAAGCAAAATAAGTAGCTTGAAAAAAACTAAATTTTGAGAAGCCAGTCTCAGATACTGAAGCTACAGTCAGAGTTACCTTAAATATAAGAAAAAAGATGTGAAACATGTTCCAACAGTCTAACTATGTGACTTAAGCTAGCCTTGAACTAGCTATAGCCCAAGGCAGTCCCCAGACTTGCAGTCCTCTTGCCTCTCTGAGCGACAGAAGAGGAAGGAGAGAAGTCAGGTGGAGCTAGACACTCAGAGACTGCCCAAGCAAACAGGCCAACGGCCTCATACCATGCAGATGTCTCTCTGTGTGTTTACTATTAAAACCTCAAGCAGGACCCCCCAATAGCCCCATAAGCAAAAGCTCTGAGAGGTTAGGATCAACCAAGATGTTGGGTATTTAAAAGGTAAATACTTAGATGTGGGTTTTTTTTTTCCCCCTTGAGACAAAGTCACACGCTGTAGTTTTCTGGCTGGCCTGGAACACACTATGGACATCAGGCTGGCCTTGCACCTCCATCTACCTCCCCAAGTGCTGGAGTTAATGGTGTCTCTTACCACATTTGTGATAGTGACATTCTTAACAAAGAACCCTTTCCACTCCTGCTTCACAAAAACCAGTGAGAGGAACTAAGTCACAGGAATAAAAATATGTCAAATTTACCTGAGTTGTGGGGTCCTTGGACATGTATTTTTTCAAAATTTTTGAAGCCTTTTCAAATTCTTTGTTTTTGATACAAATAATGACAGCCTATAAAAGGGAGAAAAATGTAAAAGTTCTGTAACGACAATTGTCATTAGAATATCAAATACCAAAACATACTCTACCAAAACCCTTAACCTTATAACTTCCTATGACTGTTTTTACACTGAATCAAATTTCTGTTATTTAAAAGCCAACATTACTGTTCAAGCACTATGAGGAATCATATGTGTAGTTTTTGTTTGTTTTTAATGCCTGAGAGCAAATCTAGATCCCCTGGTCTCCAGACACTTAGCCAAGCTGAGCCAGATTGCCTAAGGAAAGAAAACAGACAGGAGTTATAGCAGAGTCTGGAAATTTCAGGTCTGCAGAACAATTGATTCCAATCTTTTTTGGGAACAAGAGCTTTGAAGCGGGGTGGGGCTCAGCGAGAGAACCTAATGTGGGGATCCTAGTATTCTGCTAGTTCTCTCTATCCAGAAAGAGGCTGAGGCCTAGTCTGTACAACAAGAAACAAGCCTTTTAGACCACAACTGCCATCTAGCTACTCTAGCTAGAGCATGTGGGGAATTACTGAGATCTGCAAACAGCTCACCCACAACAGAAAAGGAAAGCGACCAAGAGCCAGGTAGGAGTGGATGCTCCCATCGGAAGAACAGAGACCCTGAGAGAACACATCACATATGGAAAGGCAGCGGTGAGTGGACACCTGAGAGGACACTTTCACATATAAGTACAGCCATCCAGGGCAGATTCTGATGCCCATCAATAAGCAGGCACGACCATAAACTCTTTGAAGAAGCAAAATTAACCATCTTCGGATGACCATGTTTATGTACATATCATTTCAGCATAAATACTATTATACCTACTTTCTTAACACAGCTTTTATTTTTTATAAACCACAACAGTTCTATTAGGTTTAACTGCATTTAACTTGTACACAGAAAAACTCTTTAGGACATATGGCATGAAATGTTAACACACATCTATATCTGCAAGAATCCAAATGTCCAGGGGTTGGGGATTTAGCTCAGTGGTAGAGCGCTTGCCTAGGAAGCGCAAGGCCCTGGGTTCGGTCCCCAGCTCCGGAAAAAAAAAAAAAAAAAAAAAAAAAAGAATCCAAATGTCCACTTTCTAAACTCTTTTTTTTAAAAGATTTATTTATTCATTTATTATATATAAGTACACTGTATTATATATAAGTACAGCTGTCTTCAGATACACCAGAAGAGGGCATCGGATCTCTTTACAGATGGTTATGAGCCACCATGTGGTTGCTGGGAATTGAACTCAGGACCTCTGGAAGAGTAGTCGGGTGCTCTTAACCGCTGAGCCATCTCTCCAGCCCCACTTTCTTTTTTTTTTTTTTTTTCTTTTTTTTTTCGGAGCTGGGGACCGAACCCAGGGCCTTGAGCTTACTAGGCAAGCGCTCTTCCACTGAGCCAAATCCCCAACCCCAGCCCCACTTTCTAAACTCTTCTTGTTGCTATTTTGTGTCTTTATTAAAAGCATAAAGTGGCACTATTTCTTGCTTTTTTTAAAGTAGGGTATCATCACATACCCTCAAGTCCCAGCCTCCCAAGAGCTGAGACTACAGACACTCGCCAGCAGGCTGTGCTCTGGCACCAGCTGTATTAAGGGTGCTTCTTTACTCTGCACAATGCGAGTCCACTGAGCTCTGGGCTGCCAGGGTTCCATTTTCTTGCTGTCGAGGACTACTGTATTGTTTGGAATATATTATAGTTTATTCATTTATCCACTCAAGAACATCTGGTAGGTCACAGTTTTTGGTCGTTATGAACAGAGATGATAAAACAGGTTTTGTGTGAACAACTCTTCAACTGTGCCATAAATATGCAGGAGTAGGATTCTTGGAGCACACTTGTTCAACAGGGTGAGTGGCAGCCAAACCTATGGTAGGGAACAGATGTACTACTTAGCATTTCTATCAGCAATGTGCAACTGTTTCAGTTATCCAAATCCTCCCTAACATCTGTTAATGCCCCGCAGGGGTTCACAGCTCCTGGAGGTACTACTATCCCAGGCTGATGCACGGAGGGGACAGAGCAAGCTCCTAGCCTATCACTGAGCAACAAAAATCCATTTAACATAATGTCCTTGGATGGAGGAGAAAGTGTTGGATACTAACTGTTAAGAACAGATACTTGAGGGGGCTGGAGAGATGGCTCAGAGGTTAAGAGCACTGACTCCTCTTTCAGAGGTCCTGAGTTCAAATCCCAGCAACCACATGGTGGCTCACAACCATCTGTAATGAGACCCGATGCCCTTTTCTGGTGTGTCTGAAGACAGCTACAGTGTGCTTAATAAATAAAAAAAAAAAAAAAAAAAAGAACAGATACTTGAGCCAGGTGGTGGTGGTGTGCACCATTAATCCCAGCACTAAGTAGACAGAAGCAGGTGGATCTCAGAGTTCTAGGCTAGCCTAGATTACAGAGTGAGTTCTAGACAGCCAGAGCTATAAGAGAAACCCTGATTTGAAAAACCCAACACCCCACTTCACTCCCAAGAGAAAAGAAAAATAGACTTTAGAGGCCGGAAAGAAGGTTCAATAGTTAAGAGTGCTTGCTACTTTTGAGGACCAGCGGTCAAGTCCCAACACCCATGCCAGGAAGCTCACTGCCTATAATACAAACTCTAGGAGGTCAAAGTGCCTTTCTGGCTTTTTTGAGTACCTGACACACAGTACATACTCACACATTTCATTCCATTCATTAATTCATACAGGTTTTTTGCATTTTTTTTAAAAAAAGATTTATTTATACAAGTACACTGTCACTTTCTTCAGACACACCAAAAGAGGGCAACAGATCCTGTTACAGATGGTTGTGAGCCACCATGTGGTTGCTGGGAATTGAACTCAGGACCTTTAAGAATAGCAACTGCTCATGAGCACTGAGCCTCCTTTCCAGCCCCCACAGAGTAAAACAACCAAAGCATGTATTGGCCATTTAGGAAGTGAAAGGAGGAGGATTGGTAGTTCCAGGGCCATCTTTCAGCTACTTATCAGTTAAACAAAGAGCCTAAGCTATAGAATATCCTATAGGGAAACAAGATAATATAGTTTCACTATTTAAAATCACAGGGCTAGAAGATATCTCTACTGTTAAGAACATTTGCTGGGGGTTGGGGATTTAGCTCAGTGGTAGAGCGCTTGCTTAGCAAGCACAAGGCCCTGGGTTCGGTCCCCAGCTCCGAAAAAAAGAAAAAAAAGAAAAGAAAAGAAAAAAAAAAAAAAAAAAGAACATGTGCTGATCTTGCAGAGAACCCAGGTTCAATCTCAGCACCCCCATGGCAGCTCACAACCATCTATAACTCCAGTTCGAGGGGATTTGACACCCTCACACAGACATGTGCAATCAAAACACCAATGCATGCATACACACACACACACACACACACACACACACACACACACACACACACACACACACACAAATTCATTCACTCACATAAAAACCCCTAAACTTAAAAACCTGACCAAACTCTCCCAAGTGGATGTTATTAGCCAGGCATGGTAGTATATGGCTTGAATCACAGCAAGTGGATCTCTGGGTTCAAAGCCTATCTAGTAAGTTCCAGGCTAAGGCCTCAATAGTCTCAAAAATAAAAACAGAAACAAACACTTTGGCTCAGTGTAATAATAATAGCTCACACTCAAAACCTCAGTGCCTGGGCTATCAGGGAAAAGGGAGGTACCTAGATTTAGACACACATATATAGTTCTTTATATATCATAGTTGTTGTCAGATATGACTTGCAAATATTTTCTTCCAGTTGTTTATTCTTCTAATATAGTATTTAGCTCAGAACAAAAGTGGGTTTTTTGTTTGTTTCTCAAGACAAGGTTTCTCTGTATAGCCCTGGACATCCTAGAACTTGCTCTGTAGCCTAGGCTGGCCTTGAACTCAGAGATCTGCCTGCCTTTGCCTCTGGAGTGCTGGGATTAAAGGCATGCACCACCATGCCCAGCTAGAACAAACTTTTTTTTTTCCAGAGCTGGGGACCGAACCCAGGGCCTTGTGCTTGCTAGGCAAGCGCTCTACCACTGAGCTAAATCCCCAACCCCTAGAATAAACATTTTTTGTCATGTATCAATTTGTCCTCTTGAAGATTCTTTTTAAAAGCTTGCTTGCTTGCTTGCTTATTTATTTATTTTTAGTCATGTGTATGAAAAGGGCATAGGATCTCAGTTATAGATGGTTGTGAATAGCCATGTGAATTTAGCCAAACCAAGGTCTTCTGCAAGAACAAGTGCTTCTAACTACACCATCTCTCCAGCAAACCCCCACCCAAATTCTTTTTGTCCAAGTAAGACTCCCTTGTAATGTATTAGATCCTTAAACTCCTAGTCTTCCAGCCTCCATTCCTAAGTGCAACACTGAAACACCAAACATGCAACACTGAACTGAACTTGATGTGCTAGCTAAAACGACCTTCTTTTATGCTTTCTTCAAGTGATTCATGGTTTGAAGTTGGGCGTGGTGACGAATACCTTTATCTTAGCACTTCAGAGGCAGAGGCAGAGGCAGTGGCAGTGGCAGTGGCAGAGGCAGAGGCAGAGGCAGAGGCAGGCATTTGAGGCCAGACTTCATAGGGAGGTCCATGAAAGCCAAGGTTACAAGGTTACCCAGTCTCAAAAAAAAGCAAAAACCACTAACAACAAAAGTTTCATGGTTTTAAAGTTTACAATTTCTTTGTGATCTATTTTGAATTATTTTTTGCTATGAAATATGTTTATGGTTATGATTCATTTATGCATACCGACACCCCATTGTTTCAACAGCAACTGCTAAAGATTGCCCTTTTTCATTTAATATTTTAGTTATTGAAATGCCATTACATTGTCAAAGATCCATCTGTCATATATGTGGCAAGGGCTTCTGGCTCTCCTGCATGCACTCTCTAGTTGTGGTTTGCCCTGAAGTTATCTGTATTTTGATGCTGATTCCACTGCCCCAAGGACAGCGGCCTAGTCTTGTACTCAGGACTCAAGTGACTTCACCAGAAACTTCTCCCCATTGAATTTGTAAAATACAGGTGAGGGCAGGTACATGATAGAAGGATGCCTGTCATTGGAGGAGAAGGAAGGATGGGCAGGAGAAAAGTTGGAAGGAAGAGGAGGAGACTGGGAGAGGAGGGAGAGGGGGAGAGAGAGGAGGGGAGAGGAGAAGGGAGAGGAGAGAGGGAGAGGAAGGGAAAGGGGAGGGAGAGAGAGGAAGAGAGGGAGGGAGGAAGGGAAGGGAAGGGAGAGAGGGAGGGAGGGAGGGAGAGAAGCCGTGGGAGGACATGGAGGCTGATGTTAAGATTCTGCTCTGTGTATTTACAGGTTGTTATCAATGTTCCTAAGGGATGGATGGTACTGGGCTTTGTATGTTTAAGTGGGCAATTATATCTTACCAATTGGGTCAAAGGTTATTGTGTTGTGTGCTCCTTTATGTGACGGTTTGTGTGTAGTGAAGTGTGTGGTGGCAAGAGACACTGGGCCACCAAGGAGTTGGGATGTGTTTTCGCCAAGATAACTAGCAGACTATCTTGGGACACTGCGGTGCTGGACCTAGCGGGATAAAAGAACCAATACCTTTTTTTATTTATTATATTTTTACAACAACACTCTCTAGCACTTACCTACACCCAGCCCTGGAGTCTCCTTACTCAACTCATCCCTATCTGTATCTTTTGTGCTGGTTACTTTAGTTCATTTGTCTTTTCTTATATGTAACAGCGGCTGATGAGATTGTAATATGAACTGGATTAATGAAAGAGAACACAATCTTAGGGACACTAAATCTTCCAACAGCCAAGTGTGTGGTGCTTGCCTTTAATCTCAGCATTCAGAGAAAGAGGCAGGCGGGTCTCGAGTTCCAGCCAGCCAGTCAGTAACAGCCACATAGGGAGACCCTGTCTGCAACCCCTAAGCACGGGCAAGCACACGCGCACGCACGCACATGCACACACGCATGCACACACGCACGCACACACACACACACACACACACACACACACACACCCTGTGCTTTGCCGATTTGTTCAGCACAGCTGCTGCCGAACAGGAGTGAAAGGATTTTCCTTCCATTATCTCAATCCATGGGAAGGTTCCAGAGGCCAGAAAGAGAAGGTCTTTTGAAACTCTTTCTGTTCATACCTGGAGTACACATCCAGGTGTCCAGGCTGCCTAACTGGAGTCCATTCTAGATAGCGCAAGAAAATGGTAACTACTCCACACTAGTCTTGGCACAGTCTTAACTTCTGATCTTCTTCTCCTACCTCACTATTTACATCTGCATCCTCAGCAGCTGTTCCCACTGTGTAAGGAGAGACAGCCTCTGTGCTTTACTCCCCAGAACTGGAACACAGGCCACCCATAATTTCATTTGTGAGGCAGGACAGGAAATGTGAATACTTTCAAATCCGAAGTTCATGCTGCAAGCTTGACTTTGTGTTAATTTCCCATAGCTGTCAGAAAAATAATCTAATTCCTTCTCTCTTGTATTTATTAAGATTCTTAGATGGTAGCCTTATGAATGGTCTCCAATTAATTTAGACACATAGGACATTACAAGCAGACTTTCAAAAACAGGTAAGGTAGATTTATAATGGGAAGAAATGCCAAACAACTAATGCTAACCAAAATAAACAGCAGCAGCAAAAAAACAGCAGCTGGGGAGAGCGGGGCCACACCACCCAGCACTGGGGACAGTGGGGCTCATCACCCAGCACTGGGAGGGAAGCAGAGGTATGCGGGTCTCTAGTTGAGGTCAGCCTGGTCTACAGAGGATTTTCTCTTCCCTGCCCTCTTTTCCACTTTACTTCTTTTTTAGAAGACAGAGTCTCCTTATACCCTGGCACTCACCATGCAGACTAGGCTAGCCTGTGGAACTCATGTTTGATCGCTGGGATTAGAGGTCTGAGTGCCTTCATGGGACAACTGTTTTGACAGCTTCTCAGACACTGATGCTCATCTATGACTTCCGACTTTTCCTTGGGTGTTGGCATTGGGGGTTCATGCGGACATGGCAGCAAAGCGATCTGCTGTGGAACTATACCATGGCCCTTAGTTTGAAATAATCTTTATTTAGTGTGTGTGTACATGGATGTGTACCAGCGAATGGTGCTTATGTGGAGGTCAGGACAACATGTTCTAGTTGTTTCTCTCCTTCCTCCAGGTTGCACTAGGCTGGGTGTAAGGTGTAAGTTCTGGCTGTCAGGCGTGGTATGACAGCAGGTGTCCTCACCTGCTGAGCCAGCTCTCTCTTTTTAGATAGGATCTCACTAAGTTTACCATGCTGACCTTGAACTTGCCCCAGCCTCCTAAAGAGCTAGGATTTACAGGCCACTCATTTACAGTCTTGCTCTTACACCAAACTTTACAAAGCAGATTCCCATTTAAAAAAAAGAGCTTTATTTTACTCCCATTACTCTCAGGCTGGCCCGGCCCACAGAGACAGCCAGGGCTACACAGAGAAACCCTGTCTCAAACCCCAGCCCCCCAAATTATTTTATGTGTATGGGTGTCTTGCTTGCATTTATGTCTGTGCACCAGGTGTGTGCAGTGCCTGAGAAGGCCAGAGAGAGCGTCAGATGCCCTGCGACAGGAGCCAACGTGGGTTGTGAGGCACCTGTGGGTACTAGGATCCTTTGTACCACTCTTCCCTGACCAACAAGCAAACTTAGCCACACCCTCCACCCTATATAGTCTCATTAGGGAAAAGAGGCTGGCACCTGCCTCTGCCACACCAGTGCTGGAATTAAATAAGCTCACTAAGCAGACTCACTGGCTCAGTGGGTAAAAGAGTTTGCCATAAAAACTGAAGACCTCAGTTCAATCCCTACCCTATGTAAAGGTAGGAGAGAACAGACTTCACAAAGTAGTCCTCTGATCATCGTAGATATCATGCACATGTACACAGACATACTTATTAATAAAAAACTTTTTAAAAAGGAACTGGCCATTTAATATAACTTGAGAGTGTATTCTGAGCGAGCCTCAGAGACCTCCAGGAATCAGAACGTGAATTGAGAAGTTCTAACTTAGTTTACTTGGTTAAAAGTTTTCTTTTTGAATTACCCACAATCTTTCTTCCACCTTACTGTGGCAGGGTTACTCAATCAAACCTAGAACTCTAGATACAGCTGGCCTCCTCAGCTACCTGTCCTGGAGATCTTTTTTTTTTTTTTTTCTTTTTTCTTTTTTTCGGAGCTGGGGACCGAACCCAGGGCCTTGCGCTTGCTAGGCAAGTGCTCTACCGCTGAGCTAAATCCCCAACCCCTGTCCTGGAGATCTTATCTCCTCCTTCTGAGGGTGTGTTATAGCACCCCCATGCTCTCCCAGCATTGACACCAGGGATCTGAACTCCAGTCAGTGCTGAACCACTGAACCATACCCCAGACCCTATTTTAATACTTTATTTTTCAAGACAGGGTTTCTCTGTGTAGCCCTGGCTGTCCTGGAACTCACTCTGTAGACCAGGCTGGCCTCGAACTCAAGAGATCTGCCCATCTCTGCCTCCCAAGTGCCAGGATTAAAGGTGTTTGTCACTACCACCCAGCATATTTTAGTACATTTTAAAATAAATTATTGTGCCCACTGTGATAGTGAATGTCTTTAATTCTAGTACTTGGGAGGCCTAGATACCAGAGGCAGATCTCTGAGTTCTAGACTAGCCTGGTCTAAAAGCAAGTTCCATATCAGCCAAGGCTACATACATAGCGAGACTCTGTCTCAAAAACAAAATAATAAATTACTGTAACAATTTACAGAGCTTAAATGAACCTAGGCATCCCATAAGATTTTCTAAGATGCCCACTAAGAGACTCTAGGAACACTAAATGAGAAATTCAGAAATTTCAGAAATTTTTCAGAAAAAACACAAGGGTGACAAGGGTATCAAAGCAGAAGTGACCCCGGTTCTAAAGTAGTCCTCTGTGACCCTCACCTCCTGCACAATCCCATTGTAATACCGCACAGCTGTCTACAGTGTGACGCAGTTCCACGTGTACACTAACCTATAGCTGGTTGACAGTGAGTCCTGCTATTAGCCACATCAGATATGGATCAGATCTTTCAGACCCTAGCAGGATCTTACCACCTGAGGCTTGCTTACAACTCAAAATCTTCCCGCCTAAGCCTCCCGAGTACTGGGATTTCAAATAAGCATCAACAGTCCCAGCGCCAGCTGAGTCTAAAATGACTGTTATTTCTGTAGTGCTAAGGATTGAATCTAAGGTCTCTCCTACGTGAGGTACATAGAATACCACCAAGCCACAGCACTGCAAGTCTGGCTGACAGTTTAACTATAGCTTTAAGAAATCCCGAGCCAGAGCCCCTTAGGTGGGCCACTAGCTTCCTGGCCTTTGGCAACAAAAGGCTAATAGACACTGTTTCAAGAGAGTACTTTGCTATATTGAAGGGACAATTACAGTCAGGGCCAGGAGAGTAGCTTGGTTGTCTGCTACTGCTACAGCAGAATACCGTCATGAGCCTCAATGTGGGTGGTGGGAACAGAACCTGGGGTCTTTGAAGGAGCAGTCAGTGCTCTTCTTAACCACCAACTGAACCATCTCTCCAGCCCCAGGGAGTTTAGGTTTCACTGACAGACATTACAAACAAAAATTTAGAACAGGAACACAATAACTTAGCTGGTTGTGTGGTATAAGCCAGCACTGAGGAGGCCAAGTCAGGAGCACAGAGGCGGAGGCTACTCTGAATACAGTAAGACCCCATCTCACAACAAACTCCCAAATAAACAACAACAGAAAGAGACCCATGTGCTTAAGTAATAAAATTATAACATGTACATGCCTACAAGACTCCCCTACAAAACAGGCCAGATGACACACCTATAGTCCTCATTTCTACAAGGGTTGTACAAGTCACTATGACCAAGTAACACTTCCTCCATTCAGTACAGTCTGAGCTATGCTCAGGGTAGCCTGGGTTTCTACTCCATTGCTAAGGACTTTTCTGGCCTTTCCCCCTCAACACAACCTGTCTTACCCATACTAAAAACCTACAGTGGGGGCTGGAGAGATGGCTCAGCGGTTAAGAGCACCCGACTACTCTTCCAGAGGTCCTGAGTTCAATTCCCAGCAACCACATGGTGGCTCACAACCATCTGTAAAGAGATCCGATGCCCTCTTCTGGTGTATCTGAAGACAGCTACAGTGTACTTATATATAATAAATGAATAAATCTTTAAAAAAAAAAACCTATAGTGGATTATTCTTCCTCCTTGAACTGAATAACAATTATCCAAGCATGGTTTGGAACCAATAGTTCCTGCTCCAGATCCTTAACTGAACAGATATGTTTAGAAAACAAAAACAAAGTATCTATGTACCCTGTATAGAGCTAATGTCTTCTTGTGAAGCATTTACCTCTAAGACCTTGCCCTTTTCAGTTCTCTTCTGTTAGCCTTAACTTTTCTGCCACTCTTCCACTCCTAGCTATGCACATGCTCCCACACCCTCAGCCTGGATTACTAGAGAAGAACCCACAGCCACTTGGTTTGTTTAAAGAAGCCACCCGAACCCCAGAATTCCTGGACACTCCTCAACTTTGTTATTCTGGAGTACTTGTCTGTGCTACACCTCGTCCAGGGTTGACTGTCTCTAGTCTAGTGCAGGGAATAGTCCTTAAGTCCTCCTTTCAGCAGTCAAAGAACTCAGTCCCACATTTCCCCAGGCCCTAACCATTCCTTCTGGCTTATGACAGACAATGGTGACCAAACCCAGGACCAGAGATACTTGGGGGCCTCCTCGGTGCTCCTCAGTAGTACAATAACTTCCAAAACAGCAGTCTTCAATGTCAACCCACTTCCCAGTTTAATGTCACTCCTGCCAAGGCCACAAAGACAACCAAACTATACTCTCCATGCCTAGGGCACGTGTGAAGAGATGACGTTACTTGTGCACGCTCACGCTCTCTCTCTCCACTTGCTCTTCCCTCTACCCACACAGAAAAGATTCCACAATGAGTCCTCACAGATCCCTGATTTCTGTTAGAAAATAAATAAATAAAGAAAGAAAGAAAGAAAGAAAGAAAGTAAGTAGTAAATGTGTCTTACAGCCTCCTTCACCAGTCTCCTGCTGGATTCAACCATTGAGTCTGTCAGTGTGAACTCTGTTTTAATCATCTCCAGCACATTGATAGCTGACTCCAGGGGTGTGAGCTCGGCCTCCATATCAAAGGAACAGTCTAGGACAGAACACAGTTTCCACTTTAAGCTTTTTGCTGTGGAGTAGCAAATGTCCAAAAAGTGTGCACAGCTATCAATGAAAGCATGCAAACACCATAAGACCCACTTGTATAAAGAATCATGCAAGCCAGGCATCTAATCTCAGCACTCAGGAGGCAAAGGGCAGAGGCCGACCTGGTCTATACAGTGAGTTCGACAGCTAAGGCTATGTAGAAAGATTCTGTCATTTGAAAACAAATCAGAAAACCATCAGTGAATAATAATACAAAAGGACCATACAAACTCAGTAAAATTTGCATTTATTTAGTACTTGATATATGGTCCAAACTCAAATCAACATATTTCTTTTTTGTTTGTTTTCGAGACAGGGTTTCTCTGTGTAGCCTTGGCTGTCCTGGAACTCTCTCTGTAGGCCAGGCTGGCCACTACACTACATGGGCTTCAACGTATTTCAAGTGACTACCTTTCAATTCTTTTTGACGCAGCTCAATTATAACGTATACATTTGACTTCAAAATCCAGAATAGCACATCTTTCTCAGATACAAGTGGCCAACAATGAAGGCAGTTTGTTAAAGAGCTGCCAAATTCAACTTGTGTATGTGTGTGTGTGTGTGTGGGGTGTTTCACACTTTACTATGCAGAGGAAAAGGGAGAAAGGTATGTCCTTATTGATGTAACTTACTTCTAGCAACAAAAACGGGTGTACAATTAACAGGTGGGAGAAAATAAAATAACAACAACAACAACAACAAAAACACATAAAACCAGCCAAGGAACTTTAACTGGAGAAAAGTAGAATTAGAGAATTCAACCACCTTTGAATGAAAAAGCCCTCCGCGGTGGAAACAGTAGCGCACTTTAACCCGGAATCTTTCAGTTCCGGATGTCAAGTTTGAAAATAACAAAACCCTACGTAAGTAAGCCCAGAAAAGAACACAAAGAATAGCCATACCTAAATTTTCTCCTTCTTCAATGCGCGATAGACACTGCATAACCCGCAGCAACCGGGACACCGTATGCTCCTTCCCCAAGGGCCTGACAAGCAACGCTGGGAAAGAAGACATGGTTGGCTCTGCGAGCCCCGGACCCCAAGTCATGCCCCCACAGACCCTGTCCTCCCCGCGGCCCGAGCCAGCCCTCACCCTGCATGATGTCCCGGATCTGCCTGAAGTCCCGGTACCGGCTACTCCGAAAGGCCCGCAGCGCCTCGTGGAAGTAGAACTTGAGCACCCAGCGGTTGACCGCCTCCTCCAGACGAGCTTCCCCCGCGCCCCGCTCTGCCGCGCCTCCCAGCCCCGGCTCGTGCCGCCCCCGTCGAGCCCTCCCGCCGCTGCGCGATGCTCGCCGGTTCGCCGCCCTCCCGCCGTTGTCGCTGCTCCCGCCTCCTCCCGCCATCGTGTTCGACCGCCGAGCGCCCTCCCCGCCGGGCCGTTTCCTTGGCTGTGACGCCATCGGGTCACGCACAACGCCCGGGCCGGAAGCAGGGCCCGCTGTTCCGGCTCCCGCAGCCATGATACCGACGAGTTTCCAAGCCGCCCGCGGGCTTCTGGGAGGGAAAGGACCGAGGTGGGGGGGGGGGTCGGTCCACCCACCTCCTTGGCATCCGTAGTTCCCGTTTTGTCTGCTGCTATGCTTGCTGGGGATTGGAGTCCAGACAGCCCAGCCAGGTGCGCTATTTTAAAGACTACGCTCCTTACTTGGGACCCTGTAAAGAATACGAAAAATAAACGCATGCATAGTGTTAGACATTTCGCAAATTGTGAAAAGCAGTACAATAGGAAAAAAGTTACTTTGTTTTGAGACAGAGTCTCACTGTGTAGTCCTGCTTGGCTTGGAACTCAAGACATAGAGTTTGAACTTGGCCTCTGTTTTGTAGTACTGATATTAAAGGAGATAGTGCCAACTTGACCAGACTTTTTAAAAAAACAAAACATGGGTTTGTTCTGGGAATTAGCTCAGGACCTAACCATTCTAGTGCAAGCACTTATCAACCGTGCACTCTCCCCTCATCCCGACCCTCGACCCTCCACCCCCCACCCCCATTAAAAATTTATTCTAAGACAGGTCCTGCAAAGTTGCCCAGGCTAGTTTTGAACTCACTTCAGAGTCCAAGTGCAACAAGGCTTTGGAGCCACTCTCTGAAGCAGTCCTAACTGTGGCAATCAAAGCTGTTTGGTGATCCCAGCCTGTTGGCCTTTCTTATCGGGAGCTAAACTATCTGCCTTCACATCCTGACAGTTCTGCTTGTTATTGTGTAAACCTTGTGGAAGTTACTTCCCCATTTGTGTACCTGTGCCCCTTTCTGTCAAGTGTACATAATAGAGGTACATCGTGGGGATTGTATTAAAATGAGCTGAATTACTGTTTCTGGTTCCTGTAGCCCAGGATTCAGCTTGTAAGAGTTCAACAGATTTGTGTGTATGTGAGTATGTCTGTGTGTGTGTGTACATGGATATCCAAGGATAACTTTTTTTTTTTTTTTTGGTTCTTTTTTTCGGAGCTGGGGACCGAACCCAGGGCCTTGCGCTTCCTAGGCAAGCGCTCTACCACTGAGCTAAATCCCCAACCCCCCAAGGATAACTTTTAGAAGTTGGTTCTTGCCTTTCATTATGTGGGTCTGAGGGATTAAAATCAAAGTCATCTGGTTTCGTCTTTGGCAAGCCTCTTTACCCACTGAACCTCTTCCTCCTCCTCCTCCTCCTCCTCCTCCTCCTCCTCCTCCTCCTCCTCCTCCTTTTTTAGAATTATTTATTTATTTTATGTATGTGAGTACACTGTAGCTCTCTTCAGACACACCGGAGGAGGGCAATGGATCCCATTTCAGATGGTTGTGAGCCACCATGTGGTTGCTGGGAATTGAACTCAGGACCTGTGGAAGAGCAGTCAGTCCTTCTAACCACTGAACCTTCTTGGTGACCTTGGATTCCAAGTACTTTTCAAGAAGATATTTTAACCAACTCATCCAATGGATGCTTGGAAAATCTATTTTTGTTCACACACAAAAATCTGATTTTAAGCTTGGTGCAGTGGTCCATGCCTTTACATCCAGTGTAAGTGTTACAGCTCTGAGCAGGAAGGTATCCTGGCAGTCAGGAGCCAAGGAATACTACAAAGTCAATGGCACAACAAGCCTCCCACACAAGAGATTTATTGGGAAGGAAGAACCCAAACTCAGGTGAGCAGCAGCAGGATACTGTACAGAAGATGGGGTTTATATAGGGTTTCTTGGGGTGAGAGTGGAGCTTTCTAGGGTGGGTTTTCAAGCCCAGAGCTTGAACTTTTTACTCTGTAGGGTGGGGGCTGGCAGGGTCTAGCCATTAGAGCAGTAGAGTATTCTGTGGATAGAACTGACTGTTGGAGATCCTCAGGGGCAAGGCCTGACTACTGTGTCACCTGTTGGGGCTTACACCCAGAACTCTTTTTCCTTTTATAATTGGATAACTTTGTTTCTTTATGGCTCTGCCCTGGCAGGGGAAGGTTTCTCTAGAAAAAGTATTACAGTTCTCCTTCAGCAGGGGAGGTTTCCACAGAGAAGGTGTTACAGCTCTGCTCTGGGAGGCATCCTGTCAGTCGGGGGCCAAAGCATACCACAAAGTCACCCTGTACAGCAAACCTCATACAAGAGATTTATTGGGAGGGAAAAAATTCCCAAAGGGTGGCTGCCTCTGCTTGGGTGAGAAGCAGCAGCGAACTGAACAGAAGGAAGACTTTATATAGGGTTTCTTGGGGTGGTGTGGGATGGAGCTCTCCAGGGTTGACATTTCCAGAATGGGGATTGGTGGGATTTCAAGGAAGTGTGTCACTGTGAAGGCAGGGTTTTGAGGTCTTAAATGCTCATGCTCCACCCAGTGTGAAACACATCCAGTTTCCTTCTTGCAGATCATGATGTAGAACTCTCAGCTCCTTCTCCAGCACCATGTCTGCCTGGATGCTGCCATGTTTCCCACCACAATGGTCATGGACAAAACCTCTGAAACTGTAAACCAGACCCAAATTAAATGTTTTCTTTTATAAGAGTTGCCTTGGTCATGGTGTCTCTTTGCATCAACAAAACCCTAAGACAATATATGTACAGATATAGAAAGCCGCAGTATGAGGAGCCCATGTGGACCCTCTAATGGCCCTGAATGTTAGTTTTCCCTCCCTAACCCATCCCTTCCATCCTGCTTCCCATTCAAGTCTCCCACTCCAGTCTCCTCTCTCTCTCCATAACAACATATTCTATTTTCCCTTCCTTGTGAAATTCCCCCTCCCAAGTCCTTTATTAGGTACCTAACCCATGTGGTTACACGAACTACAACACCCACAAGGACGGCTTAAGAGCTAGCCACCACATAAAAAAGAAAGCATCCAGATCTCTCTTTCTGGGCTTGGGTTACATCACACGGATGATTTTTTTCTTTCTAGTCCCATCACTCACTTGTGAATTTCATAATTTTTAACAGCTGAATAATATTCCACGGGGTAAATGTACCAGATTTTCTTTATTTGGTCATCTGTTGGTGGACATCTAGGCTGTTTCCAGTTTCTGGCTCTCGTGAATAGAGCAACGATTGAGTATGGTGAGCAAGTGTCTTTGTTAGCAGAGGTACAGTCATTTGGAAATATGCTCAAGAGTGACATAGCTGAGGTAGATCTATATTCCCAGCTTCCTGAGGAACCACCACACTGGTTTCTACAGTAGCTGTACAAGTTCGCACTCCTACCAACAATGAATAAATGGCCCCTTTGCCCTGCATCCTCACCAGCTTGAGCTGTCATTTGTTTTATTGATTGTGGCCATTCTGACAGATGTAAAATAAAAACCTCAAAGTCATTTTAATTTGAGTTTTCCTGATGGCTGAGGATACTAAACACTTCTTTGTTTCTCTGACATTTGTGTCACATCTTCTGAGAGCTCCTTGCTTAATTCTGTTCCCCAATTTTTTAAAGTTGTTTTTGTTTGGGCTTTTTTTTTTCTTTGAGACAGGGTTTCTTCGTGAAACCTTGGGTGTCTTAGAACTCACTCTGTAGACTAATAGGCAGGCTTAAAACTCATGGAGATCTCTTGTGGCAATTTTGGAATTTTGGTTTCTTTAAAATACAAAAATATAAGAATGTGTTTTTGTTTCTCCCAGGTGTGGAATATGGGACTGCTTCAGATTGTCCACAGCAGCTGACTGTGATTTGCCTGGTGCTCTAGCAGGGGTGTGATTCTGCCACCACAGTAGTTTGACGTTGTGCGATGTTTGGAATTCTGGGGACTTTTCAGAGGGTATATAAATGCCAGAGCCTGAGAGGTCGAGTGGGCTGTTGGTTGTGGGTTAAGTAGTTGTGTGTAGATCAAGCTTGCCCCAAGGAACTCAATACCCTAATCAGCAGGAAGTAGTCCAATGGTAACGTCATCCCCCTTCTTTTCTATCCTTGGGCGGTGGGAGAAAGAAGAACCCACAAAGTAGCAAAAGACTGGCTATAGAGATCAGCAAGAACTGGGATTAAAGGCTGTGCCACCACTGCCCATCAGTTTTTTTTCCTTGATGTTCTTTTGTTTGTTTGTTTAGTTCTTTATATAGTTTCAGTATTAAGCTACTGTCAGATTCAGATGTATAATTAGTAGAGATCTCTTCCCATTGTGTAGCCTGCCACTTTGCCTGTGTGATGGTGGCTTCTTCCATACAGAAGCTTTTCAACTTCATGAGGCCCCACCTAGTACCTGTTGGTCTTATGGCCTGTGATGTTGGTTAGACCCAGCACTCTTCTTCCCCTTCCTCTTTCTTCCTCTTCCTCCTCCCTCCTCTTGAGACAGGGTTTCTCTGAGTAACAGTCCTGACTGTTCTGGAACTTGCTTTGTAGATCAGGGTTGGCTTTGAATTCACAGATGTATTAGTCTGGGTTCTCTAGAGTCACGGAACTTATGTAATGTCTCTATATGTTAAAATTAGTAGAATGACTTACAGTCTGTGGTCCAACTAATCCAACAATGGGCAGCTGTAAATGGGTAAGAAGTCCCTTGAGGCTAGGTGTTTCGGCTGGTCTTCTGTACAAGCCAGAATCTGGAGGAAGTAGATTCCAACAGCTGTGCTGGCCAGTAAGTGCAATCACACAAAGAGGAAAGCCTCCCCTCCTCCATTGTCCTGATGTAGGCCTCCAGCAGAAGGTATGCCCCAGATTAAAGGTGGGTACCACTACAGCTGGACCTAAACTGTGCTTTATTTGGAACTTTCTCTGTCCCAGTCTAGCCTTGAATACAGAGATCTGACTGCCTTTGTCTCCTGGATTAAATGGGTGCACCACCTTGCCTGGGCATAAGCTTTTCATGGCCACTATGCCTCAAGGTCCCAATCAAAAGCTTGTGCCTTCCAGCCTCAAGATCTGGATCACAGGGTGTCTTCCATTTCTAGACTGTAGTTCATTCCAGATACTGTCAAGGTGACAACCAGGAATAGCCATCACAATCCACCCCTTGTCAACTTGAAAGGAATCATATCTCATGTTCAAATGGAAACAGTAACCAGCTCATAAATACTCCTAACATGACATAATTATCCTACGTATAACGGCAAATGCATTGTAAATTTAGATCAGGTCATCATCCCTTGGGAAACATCCTTTTCATAACAAAATAAAACATGAGCACTCATGTCACTTATAATCCTTGTTTCTGCAATCAGTCATGTGGCCTTGCATGGTATTTATAACCACCTTCCTCTACTACCCATTCTGTGTTTCCTCCATCCTCTACAAGTACCTCAGCAGGTCTTGGCTCTTTTGCTAGAGGAGTGAGCCATATCTTCATTTCTGATGGACCCGTGCCCTTGTCATCCTGCTTGGATTAGGCTGTTATAGTTTCCCATTGACTTTAATCACAGGACATGACAGTACTAAGAGATGTCCTAAGGGATCTCCTGCACTCCAGACACAATCCTTCTTGCCTCCATTATGGAGAGGCAATCCAATCTCCCCATGGTAATCTGGATCTATCACCCCTCCTAACACTGTTATTCCTTTTCTAGCCTGTTGGTTTAAGGGCATTAGAAGCCTCAAATGACCAGGAAGAAGACTAAGCTTTCAGGTCAATAGAATGTTGTGGCTCCCGGCAGAAGCATGCCCTGCTAGGCCAGCAGAACTGAGGGTGGCAGGAACAAGAAGCAAGAACATTCCTAGTGGGTCACTAGGAGTGGTAATAAGTGGGACTATTCCCTTTTCCAGCCCTTGATTCCTGGACCCACAGATCCTGGCTATGGGAGAAACTGTACCACATATTAGACTTTGATTCAAAGCATATTTTTTATTTAAAGCATATTCTGCCTTTTGGAGAACTCTGGCCTAGCCAAACAGGCTCCTGGCACATAATTGGTGCTGTAACTGTTGTCTTCAAAAGACCATTTCATCTTTCTATCAGCTGCTTCAGGATGGTGGGGAACATGGTAAGACCAGTGGATTCCATGATCATGGGCCCACTGTCACACTTCTCTGGCTGTGAAATGAGTTCCTTGGCCAAAAGTAATACTGTGTGGAATACCATGATGGTGGATAAGGCATTCTGGAAGTTCACGGATGGTGATTTTGGCAGAAACATTACGTGCAGGAAAGGCAGATCCAGAACCAAAATAAATATCTATTCCAGTAAGAATGAAAGATTGTCCTTGGGGTTGGGGATTTAGCTCAGTGGTAGAGCGCTTGCCTAGCAAGTGCAAGGCCCTAGGTTCGGTCCCCAGCTCCGAAAAAAAGAAAAAAGAAAAAAGAAAAAAGATTGTCCTTTCCACGGAGGAAGTGGTCCGGTGTAGTCAACCTGCCACCAGGTTGCTGGCTGGTCACCTCGAAAAATGGTGCCATATCTGGGGCTCAGTGTTGGTCTCCGCTGTTGGCAGATCTGGCATTCAGCAGTAGCTGTAGCTAGGTCAGCCTTACTGAGTAGAAGTCCATATTGTTGAGCTCACACATAAACCCCATCTTGGCCACCATGGCCACATCGTTTATGTGCCCATTAAGCAATGACAAAGATGGCTGGGGAAAGAGGCTGACTGTCCACACAACAGGCAGTCTTATCCACTTGATTACTGAACTCTTCCTCAGCTGAAGTCACCTTTTGGCAAGCGTTTCCATGGGACACCAATATCTTCACATGCTTTGCCCATTATAATAACTACTTTCTTTACCTTGCCTCTGGCAATTCAGTGCTGCCACCTGGCCTCTGCCACCTCGGGGGCCCAATTAAACCCATTGTCCTTAATTCTTCCAATTGAGCAGCAGGCTCTCCAACACTAAGGAGACAAGGAAAGGGTGACAACAAAATTTAAATGAGCTGGTGCCCCTCTCTCCAGTTTGCGTCTTATAGGATGAAGAGCATGTCTTTCAGGCCTTCTCATTATGGAGGATTAGGTTTTGCACAGTGTTCCCACTCTAGCACTGCAGTTTCCCTGAGCCTGAAAAATCCCTTCATCAACACTAAGCTAAGAAAAAAAGAAATCAAGCATCTCCAACTCCTTTTCAGGAGGCCATCTTTTGATAAATGCTTCAGCCAACCGTTCAAATAAACTTCTGACACCTTTTTCAATTGCATGGGTTTCTATATTAAATCTAGAATCCAGCCTAGGCTGGCCTCAAACCCCTGAGCCTCCCATGCTTCCATTCCCAAGTGCTGGTATTCCAGAACACCTGGAGCGGGTCTAATTTTTTAAAAGTCTCAGTGTCTCATAGTTGAACCAATGTCCTCCTCTAGCTACTGTAAAAGTGACTTTTACTCGTCTGCCATAATTGTCATCTCCGAGGCTTACTACCTCAGACTTTTACCCTAAGCCTAGTCCTGGAAACTTCTAGCTTCCATACACTCTAATCTAGGCCTCGAATATTTTCAGCCTCTGAGACTTGCTGCTGAATAAGCTCACCCTTTCTAGTTCTCTCTGAGCTCTGACTGAATGGTTCAACTCAGCTGTTCTGCTCAAAAATCCTCTCAAGGCTGACTGATTCTGATTCAGTCTCCCCCTTCTCCCCCCAGCCTCTCCTGAATTGCTCAGCTTGGCCTCATACGAACTTTGGCAATCTGTTCTAATCTTCTGGCTCCTTCTCATTCTCTGGTTCATTCTGTCTTCACTGTGTCTAGCTTGTTCTCTCCGCAAACTGTCTCTGTACCACTGTCTTGGTTAAAACTGCCTTCTCCCTTTTTCTCTGCAAGGCTCCCTCTTAAGTAGCTTCCCTTTCCTCTATTCTCCTGAGAGTTGGGCATATGCTATTCTGTAAGACCTCTGATTTTCTGCCACTCAATTAGACATCACTTTCAAATACGGGTGCTTCCTTGTACAAACTAATTTTACCTTTGTTGTTTGGGATTAAAGGGCTGAGGCACACACAACTAGAAATGGTTTTTCCAGTAAACAACACAATCTTGGGGTTCCCGGTGTGACCAAACATCCTGCAACCATCTACCACAAATACCCAGAAAAGTCTAGGGAACTACTTTGTGGAGTTCGGTTACTTCTTGTGCTACAGTATTCTCCAGCAGGGGGCAGAGTGGTGTAGGGGAAAGGTCGCCGTGGCTGGGTTAAGAACCGGCAAGCCTTAGATCTCCGCTTGCTTTACTTGGGTCAAAATTGCTTGACTTGGGTCAAAATTTAAGTTTTGGGAGTCTAATTGTTCCCATCTACTTGAGAGGCCAGTGTACCAAACAGACAACTTATACAGCTGTAGGTAGGATGCGAACATGAAATACGACCGAATTCCAGAGCGATCAACAATGCTTCTTTTTGTTTTTGCCGATCTGTAAATGCAAATGTGTGTATGTGTGTTTGTATGTGTGCAGATATGTGTGTGTCCATGTGTGCACAGCATGTGGGTAGGCATGAGGTTGACATAGGAATCTTTATTTTACTTTTATTTTGTTGTTTTTGCTTTGGAGACAGAATCTCACGAGGTAGCCAGTCTGGCCACACTCTGGAACTCACTTTGTAGACCAGGCTGTATTTGAACTCACAGAGATTTGCCTGCCTCTGCTTCTTCTCAAGTACTGGGATTGGAGGCATGGTTACCCAGGCGTAGCACAGTTTTAAAAGTCAGTAATGTGGGGGTTGGGGATTTAGCTCAGCGGTAGAGCGCTTGCCTAGGAAGCGCAAGGCCCTGGGTTAAAAAAAAGAAAAGAAAAAAAAAAAAGTCAGTAATGTTCATTGTCAGGGAAGGTGCTTTCGGCACCATTGATGGTGGGAGTGTCAATCGATAGCCAATCAATACAACCTTTAAAGACAGAAACTCAGAAAAGGAACGAGCCATCATGAGCTACACAGATTCCATTTTTAGAAATTATTCCTGGAGGAAGAATCATGAATGGGCACAGGTTAAGGATTTTCATCGGGGATCACTTTTTTTTTTTTTTTTATTAACTTGAGTGTTTCTTATTTACATTTCGAGTGTTATTCCCTTTCCCGGTTTCCGGGCAAACATCCCCCTAATCCCTCCCCCTCCCCTTCTTTATGGTTGTTCCCCTCCCCATCCTCTCCCCATTGCCGCCCTCCCCCCAACAATCACGTTCACTGGGGGTTCAGTCTTAGCAGGACCAAGGGCTTCCCCTTCCACTGGTGCTCTTACTAGGATATTCATTGCTACCTATGAGGTCAGAGTCCAGGGTCAGTCCATGTATAGTCTTTAGGTAGTGCCTTAGTCCCTGGAAGCTCTGGTTGGTTGGCATTGTTGTTCATAAGGGGTCTCGAGCTCCTTCAAGCTCTTCGAGTTCTTTCTCTGATTCCTTCAACAGGGGTCCCATTCTCAGTTCAGTGGTTTGCTGCTGGCATTCGCCTCTGTATTTGCTGTATTCTGGCTGTGTCTCTCAGGAGCGATCTACATCCGGCTCCTGTCGGTCTGCACTTCTTTGCTTCATCCATCTTGTCTAATTGGATGGCTGTATATGTATGGGCCACATGTGGGGCAGGCTCTGAATGGGTGTTCCTTCTGTGTCTGTTTTAATCTTTGCCTCTCTATTCCCTGCCAAGGGTATTCTTGTTCCCCTTTTAAAGAAGGAGTGAAGCATTCACATTTTGATCATCCGTCTTGAGTTTCATTTGTTCTAGGCATCTAGGGTAATTCAAGCATTTGGGCTAATAGCCACTTATCAATGAGTGCATACCATGTGTGTTTTTCTGTGATTGGGTTACCTCACTCAGGATGATATTTTCCAGTTCCAACCATTTGCCTACGAATTTCATAAAGTCATTGTTTTTTTTTTTTGTTTTGTTTTTGTTTTTGGTTTTGGTTCTTTTTTTCGGAGCTGGGGACCGAACCCAGGGCCTTGCGCTTCCTAGGCAAGCGCTCTACCACTGAGCTAAATCCCCAAGCCCCCAAAGTCATTGTTTTTGATAGCTGAGTAATATTCCATTGTGTAGATGTACCACATTTTCTGTATCCATTCCTCTGTTGAAGGGCATCTGGGTTCTTTCCAGCTTCTGGCTATTATAAATAAGGCTGCTATGAACATAGTGGAGCACGTGTCTTTTTTATATGTTGGGGCATCTTTTGGGTATATGCCCAAGAGAGGTATAGCTGGATCCTCAGGCAGTTCAATGTCCAATTTTCTGAGGAACCTCCTTGGGGATCACTTATAATTTAGAAAAAATACAACAGAAAAGGTCTGATAATAGAATTATTAAATAAATCACGGTATGGGTCATACTTAGGAATCTTATTCTGTGATTAAAAGACCGGCATCCCTGTCTAACTAACTAACTAACTAACTAACTAACTAACTGCCCTACAATTATTTCATGGTCAATATATAAAGGAAAAAGAATAGAGCAATACAAATTTAATATATAAAATATTCCTGGCTCATGGGCTACTGATGCCTGTCTGTAACCTCAGCTGAGGCAGAAGGATCTCAAGTTCTAGGCCTGTTTGGCTACAGAGCTGGTTCATCTCAAGTTGCCTGGGCAACTTATAAGACTTTCAGTCAAAATAAAAGTTAAAAAAAAAAAGCCTCCTCTTTCTCCAATGTGAGTCTGCAGTCATTAATACCACTGCAAAAGTAGTTTCCTTGCCCTTCACAGTCAATGGGAGCACAAATCACCCACGTCCACATGGCCTCTGGCATCAGCAGGTGCCACGGGCAGGCCTCAGCTAGGTCTCGGGAGGCTGTACAGACCACATCTACTTCGTCTCAGGTGGCTGCACAGACCATTCACATACACATGATCCCTGGTGGCAGCACAGTTCATAGACATCATCTACATGGCTTCAGGTGACGAAAGCAGACCACGAACATCTATACGGCCTTCAGTGGTAACACAGGCCATGGACCACGGACCGTAACGTGACCTCCTGTGAGAGCACAGACTACGAACATCCACCTGGCCCTCCATGGTAGCATGGCCCGCTGTTGGGTTACCTTACTCAGATGGTGTGAAGGTGTGTCTCTATTTTTCAATCGTCAATTCTGCACAGGCAGAGAATTAAATGCTGATTGGTTGTAATAAAGATCTGACGGCCAATAGCTGGAGCAGGAAGTGGAGGGCAGAACTTCCGGGCAGACAGTCTGTCTCAGGGAAGAAAGCAGAAGTGAGAGGTTTGGAAAGTGGACATGGAGGGGAAAGAACAGACACCGACCCCAGTGGAGCAGAGAAAGGTATAGAGCTAATCACGTGGCTGGCTGTACACTAGATAGTTGGGTTAAGTTAGTTGAGCTAGCTGGGAGACTGCCCTAGTAAAAGCCCGAGCTTTAAAAGATTAGAAGACCTCTTGTCTTACACTGCTGGCAGGTAGGGAAAGTTCCCCCATAGGCCTCGGACATTGACATGGACTCCAGCGGCAGCCCAGAATATCAGTATAAACCCCATTATGCTTCAACACTGCTTGGAGCAGCTGCCGGATCTCGGACACCAGCATGGCGTCTGAGAAAAGCACATACCATGGAGACCCTTCAAGGAGGTCCAATCCAGAAAATGAATCATTCTTCATCTGGGGCAAGGGTGATCGTGCGGCTGGGCAGTGTGCTCTGGGACTGAGTCTGTGCAAGCTCCAGGCTGTTGCACACCAACCTTCTGACCCTACTAAACAATGACGTGTCCCCTGTCAATCGTTTCCACAGCCGGAAACCCTCTCTCACCTGTCACCGATCGAGCTCTAGTTCCATCTCTCTCCACCAGGCACACACCAGTTCACCCCTCTGCCTTTCCCACCTCTCCATCACATATTTGTTCGTCGTGATGGCATTGGAAGCCGCAGTGTGTCACACAGTATTTATCACCCCCCCCTCCCTGCTCCCAAACAGCTTTACATGAAAATATTCATTGTAAGGAGTCGTTGGTTTGGTTCAAGGTTTATGGTTTCTAAAGCACTATGAATCCTGAACCATTGCTGTGACACATCACACATATCCTGCTGTTGTCCTGAGTCAGGGTGATCTTGCCGCTAGGCAGGGCACCTGGGGCAGGTTTTTGTGCAAGCTCTAGGATACTGCTGCACCTCTTCCTGCAGCCCCAGGCTCAGCGGGGCTGAACCTTTGTGCTTGTAGACTGCAGACAGCACCATCGCCCTGTGTCCTTCATCTCCCAGTAGGGGAGGCAGCTCACTGCATAAGCCCTAGGCCAGACCCCAGGGACCAGCCTGGGACCAGCAGTTCCCAGCCATATCCTGTAATGACGTCTGCTCCTCCATGTGCTCCAGAAGCTCACAGACAGAGTAGACGTTGGAGTGGACGGACTCCAAACACTGGATCTGGGCTGAGAAGAAAGCCAAGTTGTTGAAAAAAAAAAAGAGTACATGTTTTTAATTTCAGCACTCAGGAGGCAGAGATTGGCAGATTTCTGTAAATTTGAGGCTAGCCTGATCTATGGAGGGCTACATTAAAACAAAACAAAAGGGGTTGGGGATTTAGCTCAGTGGTAGAGCGCTTGCCTAGCAAGCGCAGGGCCCTGGGTTCGGTCCCCAGCTCCGAAAAAAAAAAAAAAAAAAAGAAACAAAAAAAACCCCCCCAAAAAACAAAAACCATTACATGGGATGCTGGAGCGATAGCTCGGCCATTAAGAACACTGGTTCCTCCCCAACTCCCCAGGACCCACATGGTAACATGATTACCATCAATAACTCCAGTTCCAGAGGGTTCAAAGGCCTCTGTGGGCTCTGCATGCACATAGTACAGACATACATGTAGGAATCACACATAAGCATGCACACAGACACACACACACATACAAAAATTTTTTTTTAAAGTCTGGGATTTTTCTTAGCTCATTTGTTAGGGTGTTTGCATAGCATGCATGAGTCCCAGGATTGCAGAAAACTGGACATGGTAGCACTCGGTTTAAATCTTATCTATTTTAAAATCCAAGTTCAATTTAATTATTGAGAGACAAAAAATCTCACCACATAGCCTTTGTTTTGGGGACCTGGGATTAGAACCCTGGACTTTGAACATGCTAAGGATAGTCACTACCAGCAAGTGACATTCTCCCACCCTAAATTTGATTTTAAATTCAAACCTGCTTGATAGCAGTAAGATAAAATGACGAGGGATTTGATTAATGTTTTTGAAGTTCGTATAAACAGAATCTCACGCTGAGCACATCTTCTGTCTGGTTTCTTTTGCACATTGTCTTTGAGATCGATCCATGCAGCTTCTTTTTATAGCTGAGTATTGTGTTTCTTTGTGTGAAAGTCCACAATTTTACCCATCCATTCTCTTGTTGATAGACATTTGGATTGTTGCCAGTTTTGGACAATTAGGAAAAAGACTGCTATGAATATGCTAATTCTAGTTTAAAGAAAAAAAATGTACAAATCAAACTTTTAGATGTTAGCTGGAGACTGCTCACAGAGAGGGATACGTCATTTTAGGTGGCAGTTTCTTTTCTGTATTGTGGGAAAAAGAAAACAAGGCCAGATTCATCTTCTCAGTCCTTACTTGTTCCTCAATCCATCACTTGTTCTCCTTACTTTAGCCCAGTGACAGGGTGGGAGGAACACACTTGTGGTTGTCGAAAATATCCTCTATCTGGGTCTGGATAGTTAAGAGTAGCCAGTGCTCTTTGTCAGGTTCGATTCCCAGCACACACATGGCAGCTCACAGCTCACATTTGCCTATAACTACAGCTCTAGGAGATCTGACACCCTCACACAGACATACACGCAGGCAAAAACCGTTCAGAAGATAAAAAAATAAATAAATCACTTAATTACTTTTAACAAAAGAAAGAAAAATATTTCTATCAAGCACTCTGTGGTTTATCTCTAAAACTTAAAACATTGTTGTGGGGCTGGAGAGATGGCTCAGCGGTTAAGAGCACCCGACTGCTCTTCCAGAGGTCATGAGTTCAATTCCCAGCAACCACATGGTGGCTCACAACCATCTGTAAAGAGATCCGATGCCCTCTTCTGGTGTATCTGAAGACAGCTATAGTGTACTTATATATAATAAATAAATAAATCTTTAAAAAAAAAAAAACATTGTTGTAAAATTGTGTGTGTGTGTGTGTGTGTGTGTGTGTGTGTGTGTGTGTGTCTCGCTCGCACAGGCACCCTCATATGAGTGCTTTCCTTGTAAGCAGAGCTGGCTGTGGAGGTCAGAGGAGGGTCTGGCTCCCCTGGAGCTGCAGCGACAGGTGTTGCCAGCTACCCAACAGTCCTTTGCAAGAGCAGCCTGTACTCTTGTTGGGCATCTCTCCAGGCCTTCGGTGCAATCTATTTTATTCTCTTTTTAAAAATAAGTTTGTTGTGGCTTAGCAGGGAGTGACAGGAAGCTAACTAGGAGTTCAAGATCAGCCTGGACTACATAATAGGACTGTCTCAAAACAACAACAACAACAACAACAACAACAACAAGAAGCGTGGCCTAAGGTTAGGAACACCTGTCTCCCATTGCTCTTGAAGAGCACCTGAGTGACCCCAGGACACCCACACAGTGGGTCTCAACCATCCCTAACTTCAGTTCCAGCAGATCCAGCATCTTCTGACCTCCAAGAGGATCAGGCAAGTATATGGTTTATATATATACCTGCAGACACAAACATTCTTGCCTACAAAATACAATAAATATAAACATTAAAATAATAATAATAATAAACATAAAAGGGGTGGTGGCACATGCCTTTTTAAAATTCTTTTTCTCATTGAAAATTTTTTTCACACAACATGTTTTGATTGTTTCTCCTTCCCTCAATCCCTCCCAGATCTTCCCAAATTTCCTGTCTTTATTTTTCCTTTTTTCTTCCTTTCTCTTTCAGAAACAAGCAGAAACCAAAGAAACAATTTCAAAGCTCCCCACAAAATACACAAAAAAATGAAAATAAGAATAAACAAGAAAAAAGCTAAAACAAAGTAAAATGAAGCAAAAAGTTCACAAAAGTACTATTGATTTTATTTCCCCAAGGCTTGGGGCTGCTCTGGAGTATGGTTGATATACAAAATAAAGCTCTATTGGAGAAAACTGGTTTTCCTTTACCAGACGGTGTCAATTGCAGATAGCTTCTGGGTTAGGGGTGGGATCCTGTCTGGCTTGAGCTTCAGGCTAGATCAGCTTTGTCTACAGAGAGAGGACTTGGCTCAAACCACCAACCAACAACAATAAATAGGGGGGCTGGAGAGATAGATGACTTGGTGTTTAAGAGCACTTGCTGCTCTCACCGAGAACCTGAGTTCAGATCCCAGCATCCTCTGGGGGCGGTTCGCATCCATCTGCCTGTAACTCCAGTGCCTGGGGCTCAGAAGCAGCCTCTGGTTTTCATGGTTATCTCTATGGTGCCATAGTCACATGCACATACCCACACAAAGACACATATCTACATACACATAATAAAAAATAATAAAATATTTCAAAAGCAAACAATGTGTTTGCATGCATTTGCGGTGTGTGTGTGTGTGTGTGTGTGTGTGTGTGTGTGTGTATGTGTGTGTATGTGTGTGTGTGTGTGTGTGTGGTGTGCGTACAGGTTTGTGTGGAGGCCAGTGGAGAATTCCAGGAGCCAAAATGCTCTCTCACCGGCCTGGAGCTCACTAAGTAGGCCAGGCTGTGAGCATCGAAGAATCCACCTCTTTCTGCTTTCTCAGCACAGGACTACAGTCACACCCAACATTTTACAAGGGTTTTGGGGATCTAATTCAAGGCTCTGAATTTGCAACGCCTGCACTTTACAAACTGTCGCCCTAGCCCTCAAACTATAGAGTTTGAACTTTCAGTCTTTAAAAAGGATGAGCCTGAGTGAGAGGCTGACTGTGTGGCATCGTGGGTGTGTGTGGAGATCAGAGGACAACTTTCAGGAGTCAGTTCACTCCTTCCACCATGAAAGTCAGGTCATCAGGCTTGTGTTAAAGGTGCCTTTACCACCTGAGCCGTCTTTCCCTCCCACAACGGCCCCATCCCCAAGACTCAAGAGACTCAAGATGTAGCCATGCTTGGACAGAAACTCACTATATGCACAGGTTAAACTCAGAGATCTGCCTGCCTCTGCCTCAAACTACAGACTCAAAGCGGCCTTTATTGGCCTCGACTTATTTTGTAGCCTAGGATGGCCTTGAATTTTCTTTCTTTTTTTTTGGTTCTGTTTTTCGGAGCTGGGGACCGAACCCAGGGCCTTGCGCTTCCTAGGCAAGCGCTCTACCACTGAGCTAAACCCCCAACCCCGGCCTTGAATTTTCTTCTTTTTTTTTTTGGTTCTTTTTTTTTTTTTTCGGAGCTGGGGACCGAACCCAGGGCCTTGCGCTTCCTAGGCAAGCAGCGCTCTACCGCTGAGCTAAATCCCCAACCCCTGGCCCAACCCCCGGCCTTGAATTTTCTAATCCTCCTATGTACACCACATTGGTTTTTTATGGCACTGGTCTGGAACCCCAGGCCTTACACACGCTAGGCAAGCATTCTACTGTCAGAGCTCTGAACTACAGCCTCAGCCCCATGTGTAAACTTTTATCTAATCTCGATGTTTGAGACGGGCATAAAATAGGGCTCAGGTGCATCTTACTCCTCTATCGGGTTCATTGACCTTTGTTTAAAAAAAAGCGCTTACCTAGGAAGCACAAGGCCCTGGGTTCGGTCCCCAGCTCCGAAAAAAAAAAAAAGAACCAAAAAAAAAAAAAAAAACAAAAAACAAAAAAAAACAACCCTTTCCAGGGCTAACAGACGAGTTGCTCAGAGTTTAAGAATATACACTGTTGGGGGGCGGGGGATTTAGCTCAGCGGTAGAGCGCTTACCTAGGAAGCACAAGGCCCTGGGTTCGGTCCCCAGCTCCGAAAAAAAGAACCAAAAAAAAAAAAAAAAAAAAGAATATACACTTTATACACTGTTGGGCTGGAGAGATGGCTCAGTGGTTAAGAGCATTGACTGGTCTTCCAGAGGTCCTGAGTTCAAATCCCAGCAACCACATGGTGGCTCATAACCATCTGTAATGAGATCTGATGCCCTCTTCTGGTGTCTGAAGACAGCTACAGTGTACTTCTATATAATAAATCTTTAAAAAAAAAAAAAAAGAATATACACTGTTCTTGCAAAAGACCCAGGTTTAGTTCCCAGCACCCACATGGTACCTCACAACTACTTGTAAATCTAGTTCCAGGCGATCTATTTCTGATCTCCATGGATACCTGCACACACAAGATTCTGGTCTCCATGGATAACTGCACACAGGTAATATACATCAACTCACATAAGCACATACAACATACACATAAAAAAAAAAAAAAAAAACCCCAAGGGGCTGGGGATTTAGCTCAGTGGTAGAGCGCTTACCTAGGAAGCACAAGGCCCTGGGTTCGGTCCCCAAAAAAAACAAACAAAACAAAACAAAACAAAAACCCCAAAGACAAAAATCTCTCGGGGGCTGGGGATTTAGCTCAGCGGTAGAGCGCTTGCCTAGCGAGCGCAAGGCCCTAGGTTCGGTCCCCAGCTCCGAAAAAAAAGAAAAAAGAAAAAGAGAAAAAAAAAAATCTCTCATTTTCTGAAGTGCCACCTTCGTTATGGATTAAGAGGCCCAGGTATAGACCTGTTTCTAGCCCTACAGAAATTAGAAAGTTAATTGAGTGTGCAAGAAAAAAAAGTGAAGCCCACTGACTAAACAGCCTGTGGGGGCTTTAGTCATTTAAATCCCTTGGATCCCTGGACTCCTGGGAGATCAAACAGGATGGCACAGGAAAGCAGCTAGACATTCTGACCCGGGAAACCTCAGGCGGCAGTAGTAATATTTTTTCCTTTTGTTGTTACATTTCAAGTGTCGCGGAGCACATGGAAACAACACCCACTTGGGGCAGGAAATGCCAGGGAAAGCGCCCAGAGGACGTGACATTTGGGTGGGTAATGAGTGACGGTGAAATCTGTCATCTCTTTTTATGACTGCAATCTGCTGTGTACGGAGCGTTTCCCACCCGCGTTTCACCTACATTATGTCTTATCTGATTTAGAAGGGCCCAGAGGGACTGTGTCCCGCCCCCTCCCAACCCCTCGCCTCAGAAGATCTAGAGCTGGTGCTGCCTCTGGGGTTGTCAGACTCAGCTGTGCTTCATAAAGGCCTGGGCTGGGCCTTTAAATTTTTTTGTAACTGTAGTGCCACAGGATTCCTGAGTTTCACCCACACGCGGCTCCCTCCCTGAGCCCCAGCTGGCTGCCAACACCTACACCAACAAGCTAACCCCCAGCATCACCGCCCTTGGGGCTGTGTCGAAACTCACACCACACACCCCCACACCAATCTTTGCTCTGGAAGAAGAGCAAAGGGTCTCGGCCTTGACTTGGGGATCAGGAAACAGAAGCTGCCCCGTAGCAAGAAGGGGAGGATGATGGTTGTTCATACAGGGCACTGTGCATCGGAATCATGGGAGAGCCCTTCCAAGTATGAGTCCTGTTTCCTTCCCTGGCTGGGAGATGAGAATGGAGTTCACAGAAGGTAGCTATGGATTTCCAGTGAACCTCCCTGGGACGTTCTGTTCTCGATGTCCCCGCAGGTTTGGAAACGGTAGTATTACTAAACACCTGGACCTATTCTTCATTAAAAAGGTTAGATTGAGGGGTTGGGGATTTAGCTCAGTGGTAGAGCGCTTGCCTAGGAAGCGCAAGGCCCTGGGTTCAGTCCCCAGCTCCGAAAAAAAGAACCAAAAAAAAAAAAAAAAAAAAAAGGTTAGATTGAGTCAGGTGTGGGAACCCATGTCTGTAATGCTGGCACGTGAAGGACGTGGCGGGAGGATGGGTGGGTTTGAGGCAGTCCAGAGCTACATATAAAAACTTCTTAAAAACTGTGTGTGTGTGTATGTATGTATGTACATGCCTGCATACAAAGGCACATATAGCTCATATTCACACACACAAAGAAAGGATTATTAATGATAATTGGCAGAAGAAAATGGAACAGATACAGGGAAGAGTTTCTTGTGTGCCTTTATGTCTTTCCATGGTGTTAAACATTTAGCCTCAGAAATTACTGTGGTTTTTTTGACTGGGGATGGTGGCACATGTCTTTAAATTCAGCTTTCAGCAGATCTCTGAGTTCGAGGCCAGCCTGGTCTACAGAGTGAGTTCCAAAACAGCAAGGGTTACACAGAGAAACCCTGTATCAAACAAAACAAAGAAAAAAGAAAGAAAAACAAAGAGAGAGCCATTGCAAGCTAAGGATGTAGCTCAGTTGGCAGAAGGCAGAACCCATTACCAAGAGTATATGGGTTCTATTGTCAGAACCACGGAAACCAGGCACAGTAGCGTACCCCTATAATCCCACCCTCTAAAGGTGGAGGCAGAAAGACCAGACGTTCAAGGTAATCCTTGGCTTCCAGTGAGTTTGAGGCTAGTGTCCATCCAGAGTCACAGAGACTTTGTCTAAAACAATACATACCTGCTGCATACTTTCATATATATTTACACTTTGAGAAAAGTTCCATATAGCCTCCGGATCCTGTGAACTGTTTTCCTTCCAGCAGGGGGCAGCAATCGTACTAAACTGAGGGTTGGTGTCCGCAGGTTTCCAGTCGCAGGCCCAAATACCGTCCACCACACTAGAAGGGAAACAAAAGGCAAGAACCACAGAAAGCTTCAGGTGCCAGAGGAATTGTTGAATAAAACATGTCCCCATACGGTTCTTTTACTGATTCTGAAAACCTGATTTTGCCCTGAAGCTCAGTTTTCTCATCTGATAAATTAGTTCTATGGATTTGCTGAATTCACTTTAAAAAGCTCTCTTTGCATTTGTCAAAAAACAAAACAAAATAAAACAAAAACAAAAACCAAAGAACAAATCAAACCAAACCCATTTTAAGCTGGATGTGGTGGCACACACCCTTAGTTTCAGTACATGAGAGGCAGAGGCAGGCAGGTCTCTGAGTTCCAGGCCAGCCTGGTCTATAGAGCAAGTTCCAGGACAGCTGGGACTATACAGAAAAATCAGGTCTCTAAAAACACCAAACAAACAAACAAATAAATAAAACCTTAGCTAGGTGTGGTGGTCCATGCCTTGCAGCATTCAGAAGGCAAAAGTAGGCAGATCTCTCTGAGTTAGAGGATAGTCTGGTCTACACAGTAAGTTCCAGGCCAGCCAGTACAACACGGAGATAATCTGACTTAAAGGAAAAAACAAAACCAAGAGCAAACCCCAAAAACCTTTACAAATCAAAATCAGCATCAGGAAGAAACAAGCCCCAGTGCCCTCTGAAATTAATTGGCTTATCAAATTATTTGCTTGGCAGACCTCAGCTGATCAGGATGAATTATTGGCAGTTTATCTTTCAAATACTAATTTTTGGGGGGTGGGGTGGTGGGGCTGTTAGCATTTACTCAAATCACTAATGGAGAAAAAGAGCCCTTCCACTCTATAAATGTTTAGCACGTATGCAAAGGTCGTAGATCTGGTGCTCAGGACTCACACACGGGCTTACAAAAGGATCTTGAGTGGCCAAATTAAACAGCAGGCACTTGTAGGGAAATAAACACAGGTTAAAATTTAGCCACAGTGATCTGTTCTTGCCGCTCTGTTCTTCTCAGTGGGAGGAGATGAGGGGGTGAGATGGAGCTCCGGTCATGGTAGCAAGAACCCTGCTGCCACCTCAGAAAACACTTTCTATGTAAGCGTATGCATTATGCACTACACGTCTTTACACACGCATGGCATTTGTACTTCTCCAGCTTCCTTCATACTTCAACAGCAATGTTCTTATAGATGGCTAAAAAAAATCATAATACTATCTTCTCTGTGTGTACGTATGTGTATGTATGTGTCTGTGTGTGCAAGTGTGTGTGAGTGTATATATGTGTGTGCACGTGTGTATGTGTGTTTATATGGGTGTATGTATGGATGTGTACAAGTGTGTGCATGTGTGCATGTGTGTGTGTGTGTGTGTGTGTGTGTGTGTGAGAACAGGTAATAGGAACAGAACTCAGGGTCCATTACATGCAAGGCAAGTGCTCTATTATTAAGCTACATCCCCAGCTCTTTTGATTTATATTTTCTATTTTTTTTTTTGAGACAAGATATCACTAAGTTGTCCAGGGGAGCCTTGAGCTCTCTCTAAAACCTAGGCAGGCCTTGAACTTGTGTCCATCCTGCCTCAGCCTACTGAGTGCTAGGGTTACAGGTGTAAAACACCACAGCCAGCCCTGTAACTATAATTTGATTGTACTGGGATATCTTCAGGAAAAACTGACACTGTAAAGGAGCCTCAGTTTCCAAGGTCACACAGGAACTTGGGCTAGGTCTCTGTGCAGGAGACCTGGGCATCCAGAATGGACCCAGGATGAGATAGTTAAGACAGGCAGGCCCAAGAATCATCTGAATACTGGTATACCATTGCTGTGGTGTGTTCTCTGAGATCTCATGCTGGTCCAAAATGAATTTAATTACACACTGTACTCATTTAAAAAAGGGAAAGAGGTCTGTTTTTATTTCTTTGTACATACGTGCGTTTGTATGAGTGTATACCATGTATGTATGTGAGTGAAAGACCAGAAGAGGTGTCAGATCCAGAGTTACACATGCCTGTGAACTGCCGGAACTGTAGAATTGTAGGTACTGGGAACAGAACTCTGGTCCTCTGTAAGAGCCATCTTAACTACCAATCCACTTGACGATATACTGATTGTTTCTTCTTAGTCCCTTGCTCCTGTGTGAGCTCCTGAGCATTTATTTGTGCACACTGTTTAGAGGAGCCCAGGTGTCAGCCTCTGGCTTTCTGGCTGGCGCTGAGGGACTCCTCTGCTCTTCACCTGCATATGGTTGTAGGCGTGCCTAGAGGGGCACTACTGCCTCCGGCTTTCCCTGGCTTCTTGGGCAAGCAGTTTCATCCACTGGGGCATCTCCTCAGCTCCGAACTAAAACCGTCATAAAACTTTAAGTACAGGAGGGGCCGCACGTGACCTTATTCTGTAAGCATTTCCTGTTCTTGCCAGCTTGTTTACTGTTTTCTCCCAAACACTGGCTCACCTTCTTTATTCTCAGTCAAGGGCACTGCTTTGAAACGTTACAGTGTCCGGTGTCCTTCAGAGTCAGGCTTGGCACGAGGGCCTGTGAATTCTTTCATCTGAAACCCTCTTTGGCCTGCCAGGCATACACAAGCCTACAGTCCAACTCTAGAACCTGCTGCGAACTCACTGCCCCTGGAAACCTTCCCTGCTGACCTTTCACCCTTCCACTCTGTTCTGTGCTACAGATGCAAAGAGGTAGTAGAGATATGACCTGGGAAGGAGCCTTAAGACTGTGTTGCCTGGACGTTAATTCTGGTTCTTTCCATTTTGGGTAGTATGGCTTTATGAAGCAAGCAGGGGCTCTGGAATCTGTCTGGCATGCACCCTTGGGAGTTCTCGGATTCATTCTCCTGTCCCCTGTCACCTTGGAAATAGTTCTTCCTTCTTGTCGGCTCTTGTCTTCTACCTCAGCTTCTCCAAGAGTGGAAGAACAGGTTTCTTTTACCTTCCCAAAGCACAATAAAGCCCAAACCACCATCCCATTGTGTTCTTGGCGTTCTCATCTGTCAGTGGAGGATAATTATAGTCCTTCCTCCTTGTATTCTTGTAGGAATGAAATAACATCAGGCATGCATCCAGAAGTGGCACCTGGCAGGTTGCTTTACACCGGGTTGCTCTAAATCTATTCCAAGTACAATTCCTTGGTGGCTGACTTTTTGGGCTGCAGAGGCCACCTTCCCCATGACTCTCGAAGTGATGGCTCTATTTATGTTTCCCTTCCATGTGTAGAGGGAGAAGGAGGGCGGGAGGCACCTGTTTTGTTGGCACCGAGGGAGGCAGAGCAATGGTATTCTGGGATCAGGAGTCTGACACAGCTTAGCGGTTCTGAAGCTTCTGGATGGAGACAACACCGTCAGCTGGTACCACAGTATTTTGGGAGCCATTCTCAGGTATTTAGTCCAAAGTCTATTTCTTCAACTTTCCATCATAAATTAGCACGAGAAAAAAAAATCTGTCAACTGCAACTGAGGGGAAAAAAATCAATTGTTATTTAAAAACTTTGTTGAGGTAAAAGAAAGTATAGGGTACATAGACGAAGGAAGAAATCAAACTGTGTTTACACATGCCATGATTATCCATGCATAACATCGGGGAGAACTGAAAAAGAACTTCTCCAAGTAGTAATTATAGTAAGATCATAGGAGAGGGCCCTGGGTTCCTGGAGAGGAAGACTCAGCACTGAGCTGGAGTTGCCCTCAGAGACAGGCTACCTATCTAGTGTGTTACAAGCCTGGGATCCATCATGGAAAAGAAAATTCTCCTAGGTTCTGCCCACCATGATCAACAGAATACCAACAGAAGTTATTTTGAAGATACTGACAAACTGACACTCTTATTTTGTTTTTGAGACTTTTTATTGTCTATTTTGTCTATCACTATTATTGTTTGGTTTTATTTTGTCAAGGCAGGATTCCTTTGTGTAGCCTTGGCAGGCCTAGAACTAGCTGGTTTGGAACTCCCAAAAAGGAGATCAGCTTGTCCTTGTCTCCTGTGTGCCACCACCTCCCCACTGTTTATTTTTGAGAGAGGGTCTCAGGAAGCTTAGGTTGTCCCTAAACTCTACATGCAGTTAAGGGTAGCCTTGAACTTCTGACCTTTCTACTTCCACCTCAGTACCCTGTCACTGAGCTGCAACTCCCAGCAGGGATTAAAGAAGGGCATCATCGCATCGCAACAAGCACACCCTTATCCAATCCAGCAAATGCTTGCTCTCCAGAGTAGTTACCCCAAATCTATGCACGAACATTTAGAATACTTCTACTCAAAATTCTCAGAACTCAGGAACAACTAAGATTTCTTTCAGGAGGTTAAACAGACAAATAAACGCTGGTGTATCCGGACCCTGGATCAGTGCTAAAAAATTAAAAAACAAAAATGTACTCATTGTGAACCACAATGAGAAAGAGGTCAATCTGAAAGATCTGTAGACCACCTAATCCCAATCGGATGACATTATATGAAAGGTAAAAAGATCAGTGACTGTCAGTGAGTGTCGAAGGCGAGAAAGACTAAGACAAAAGACACGGGAGATTTTGGAGGTGTGAGACCATCCTGTATAATATTCTCAAAATGGTGGCTTGCATGCTATTGTATGTGCGTCAAAATCCACAGAGTGCACTGATAAGCCAGGCATGGTGATGCCTGCCTGCAAATCCTCAACTATTCATGGCCAGCCTTGGCTATCTATCACATTCTATGCTAGCCTGGGCTACATGAACCCCTATCTCAAAAGACAAGAGCAAAAACAGAGACAAAAATGAAGCACAACCCCGGGAATGACCCCCACAGAACTATGGTCTCTGGGTGAAAATGGTTTGTAAGTCTAGGCTCCCTAGCTGTAGCAGTAGACGTGCTACTTCATGTCAGAGGCTTGGAGTGGAGAGGGGGCTGTACTTTCTGCTTTAATTTACAGCTTTATGGCGAAGTACCTGCCCGATGTGTGAAGCTCCAGGTTCAAAACCAAGTACCAAAAAAACCAAGTCTTCTTAAAAGGCAAAAATTATTTGCATAAATTGCTTGCTTCTCTGAGAACTACTAAAATGATTCTGGAAAAGAAAAAAAAATAGCCTAAGAGAGAGGAGCAAACGATGAAACATGTGATGTGCTAGTTGCTTCTTAGTAGTTCTGAGGACAAAAGGGTGCTGGTAACTGTTTAACGAATGGCTCTCGGAAATTGCAGTGGAGGACTGCATTAGCCGAGTAATATGGTCTGAGTACTTCCGCCATGAATGACTTCTAAGAGACGATGTTCAACACAGACCTGAGCAAAATTGGCTCTACAAGGCCTAAAATTATCTACTTGAGGTTAGTCAGATACAAATGAAACTTTGACATCTAGTCTCTGGGAATCAAGCAAGCTCTGCCTGTGGACCACTCTGCTCAGGGGCGTCTAGCTGAGTTAACAGAGGAGTAATTCTGGGTGCCCTTAATAGCTTCTGACTCAGGCCGCCCAAAGAAAAACGGAATTCTTTTGTAAGCTTAAGCATTCCAGAAGCATAGCAAAAGTGGAGTTGTGAATATTAATGAGGATTTGGACCATTGAAAGAGAGCAGGAGGGAGGCAAATTTCAGAAGTTTAAGGTCAAGCTAGGCACCGGTGGCACAGGCATATAATTCCAGCACTTGGAAGATAGAGGAGAGAGGATTAGGAATTGAAGGCAAGCCTGGGCTACAAGAAAGCCTGTCTCAAAATAAAACAATGTCAACAACCACAAAACAAAAACCCAAAACCAAAATCTATGTGTGGTGGTACACACTTGGAGAGGCAGAGGTAGCAGGATAGCTACAAATTCAAGACCGGCCCGATCTATCTAGCAAGTTCTAAACCAGCCAGTCAGGAATACATAGTGAGACCCTGTCTCAAAAAACAGAAAAATAAAAATCAACATGGAGGAGAGAACCAGCTACATGTGCACTTTTGTTGTTTTTGTTGTTGTTTTGTTTTTTTTTCTTTTTTCCGGAGCTGGGGACTGAACCCAGGGCCTTGCACTTGCCAGGCAAGCGCTCTACCACTGAGCTAAATCCCCAACCCCATGTGCTCAGTTTTAATTCCCGGTTTTAATTCCCGTGCTCAGGAGGCAGAGACAGGAGCGTCTGTGAGTTCAAAGCCATACTTGTTTACATAGTGAGTGACAAACCAACCAGAGCTTCGTACTGAGACCCCCCCCCCCCCAAGCAGGCAGTTAAAAACTCTGAGCTCAAATTCCTGGCTGGGTGTCTTTGGTCTTAATGCTTCACTTTTCTGCATCTCAAACTCCTCGTCTATTTTTCTGCATTTTTTTTTTTTTTGGTTCTTTTTTTCGGAGCTGGGGACCGAACCCAGGGCCTTGCGCTTCCTAGGTAAGTGCTCTACCACTGAGCTAAATCCCCAGCCCCTATTTTTCTGCATCTTAAACTCCTCGTCTATATAAGGACACATGGTTATGGAATATAATGCGGTGAGGAGTGTCCTTGGCACCCTGAGAAATTGTGAGAAACCACACAACAGACCTGGTGTAAAAGGGGTTATGGGGGGGGGGAGGGAGAGGAGTGAAGACCTGGGGAAGGGGTAGAAGGGACGAGTGGACAGATAGACAGGCAGACAGATGGGGAGCTTAGCCATGAGGATGGAGAAAAAGGGGTCGGGCAGAGAGGAAAAGAGAGAGGGCCCGTTTGGAGAACACACCGGGAGAGAACGCTGAGGAGAGAGAGATCTCTGCACACACTTGGCACACCTGCAGGTCGTGACATTTAAACAGCTGCTGGGTCCCTGAGGGCAGGCCATCGGAATCACCTACACACCAATAAGTACCGGATAAGGCTCGACACAAGGTTTACAAAGAATCTGGACACGTCTAGCACATAGTAGGTATAATAGTTAATCTCCATTATCAACTTGACTGAATTTGGAGTTGCCTAGGAGACACTCCACTAGGAGCAATGTCTATGAAGGCATTTCAGAGGGGATAAACTGGGAGGGAAAAATTTTCACCCTGAATGTCATTGTTTCCTGACTGTAGAGAACACATAGCCAGCCGCTTACCCTCTCATTGCCGGGCTTGGCTTGCTATCATGGGCTGTACCCTTTAAAGCATGAGCTAAGGAAGCCTTCTTCCTTATGCTGCTTTTGTTAGGCCTTCTGTAGCTAATACAGCAGATATCCCATTTACAAGACATTTATTATTGATCCTCACGAACCAAAACCCCAAACGATCTCTGTAAGCACTACAAAATCCTTAAAAAGAGCATTCTTCTGCTTTTAGGTTTTTTTGTTTTGTTTTGTTTCAAAGATTTATTTATTTCATATATGTGAGTACACTGTAGCTGTCTTAGACACACCGGAAGAGGGCATCAGCTCCCACTACAGATGGTTGTGAGCCACCATGTGGTTGCTGGGAATTGAACTCAGGTCTTCTGAAAGAGCAGTCAGTGCTCTTAACCGCTGAGCCATCTCTCCAGCCCTTGTTTTGTTTTTGAGACAGGGTCTCTTCATGTAGCCCTGGCTGTCCTAGAACTTGAGATGTAGATCAGGTTGGCCTCGAACTCACAGAGCTCATCCTGCCTGTGCTTCCCAAGTGCTGGGGTTAAAGGTGTGTGTCACCACCACCTGGCAAGGGGATTCTTCTTTGAGTTTTGTTTTTTTGTTTTCTTTTTTTGTGATAAACAATACAGAGTTCAGGAGGTTTACACAGCATCTGAAACAGTCTGTGTAACAAGTAGGAATATATTTTTCATGGGTTACCAACAGGGATCGATTCCAGGACTACTAGGAAACTAAGGCCCATGGATGTTCATGTCTCAGAAACCAGCAGTGTTTGGGCACATGATGTGCACACATCTTCCAGGGTACCGTCCTTCTCGAAAGAGAGAGAGAAACTGGTATTGTGAGTAAAGAGACTCAAACCTTCGACTGCAGCACTCTAATCTTCAGAGAAGTCCATTCCTTTATTAACCATTAATTAAGTCAAAAGTTAGTAATACAAGAAAAATAATGGCAGATTTTTAAAGAGGGTGATTTATCATGAAACAATACAAGTGATTATAAATGTGTTATAGAAAGCTGTGGGATTTTTGTTTTGTTTTGTTTTGTTTTGTTTTGTTTTGCTTTGTGTTTTGTTTTTCCAAAACTGGTTGACTCGAGACCACAAGAAGACATTAATCCTAGAGCTGTATCTAACAACTCTGGGAACCTTCTGGAACACAAGCATTACAGAGGGTGCAGGCTGCAGGCGAGCTCCTCCTCCACATGTGGCACTTTCATGAGGTGACATGAATAAATCACAATGATAAATCACAGAAGCGCCACGGGCCTTCCTTCTTGTGTAGCCAACCAATGGGCAGCAGAAAGGAAGCTGGGAGAAAAGGCAGAGGTGTCCACTTTCAGCTTTATTCTGGGCCTTATCTTCCTTTCTTCCCCACGCGGATGTCCCCTATGAATGAACTTGGCCCCGTTACCTTCATTCCAGAACAGGGCTGTCCAAAGTGGCTTGAAAGGAGGAACTCATATTTTCTGAACTGATTCTCACTTGACAGGAATTCAAATTTAGGAAAGAGCTGTCGGGCCTTTGATAAACACCCACGCTACGTATGGGACTCAAAGACTGAACTGACTTCCTTCCGTCCTCTTTCATCTCACAAGACGTGCGTGGCTCTGGTCCACGGTTGCTCTGCGTGGCAGCGGGGAGTGTGCCCTTTCTTCCTGCCCAGATTCACAAACAACAGGGTCTTTCCCATAACCTGAAGTCCCAGGTGCTTGGAAATATTGCCAAATACTTTTTCCAGTTTTTTTTTTTTTTTTTTTTTTTTTTGGTTCTTTTTTTCGGAGCTGGGGACCGAACCCAGCGCCTTGCGCTTCCTAGGTAAGCGCTCTACCACTGAGCTAAATCCCCAGCCCCCAGTTTTTTTTTTTTTTTTAAGTTGCAATTGTTTCTACTAATTTCAGATGAGAGCATGCATTCACAAAGTTTGAAATTTCAGAAAATGCAGAACATAAAAGGAAGTTTGTTCCCCCATCTTCGTGGCTTAGTTCTTTCCCTTCTCCAGATCTGAGAGTTTCTAGGATATCTTCTGAGTTAGAGATTTTACACACACTTAAAAATAACACATTATAAATAAAAAAAAAATGAGCTCTTCAAGTTTTAAGGTAATTGCTGTCAAAACCTGATCACCTGAGTTTGATCACTGAGGCCCACTTGGTGAATGGTGAAAATTGATTCCTATAAATTGTCCTCTGACTGATGTGTTTATAAAAAGATAAAGAGAGGGGGGATATGATATGTTCTATGGAGGTGTGGTAAGGTATGGAGGAAGGGGGTACCTCAGAGGGCTCATGCTGAGGCATCCCTTCCCTCTGAGGGATCGGCCACAGGATGGTATAGTATAGAATAGAGTTTATTCAGGGCATGGGGAGGGGAATCAAGAGGTAGTGGGATCAGAGAAAGGCAGAGAGAGAGAGAGAGAGAGAGAGAGAGAGAGAGAGAGGAATAGTGGAGAGAGAGGGGGGAAGGGAATTCTGGGAGAAGGGACAAAGTGGGAAGAGGGTAAGAGAGATCAAGAGAGTGAGGAGGGGGTAAGCAGCCCCTTTTATAGCGTTTTTTTTATAACGTTTTTATAGTATAACCCCTTTTATGTTGCCAGGTAACTGTGGGGTGGAGCTTAGATAGAATGCTAACACTGACCACAAGTGCACTGTGACACATGCTCACCCACAAAATAAACAATTGGAATAAATAAGAACCTTTATGTCTTTTTCTACCTTTTTTTTCTTTCTTTCTTTCTTTTTTTTTTTTTTTTTTTTTTTTATTTGGAGCTGGGAACCGAACCCAGGGCCTTGTGCTTGCTAGGCAAGCATTCTACCACTGGGCCAAATCCTCAACCCCTTTTTTTTCTTTTTGAGACAGGTTCTCTCTAGGTAGTCCTGATTGTCTTGGATATAGACTAGTCTGGCCTTGAACTCACAGAGATCTGCCTTCCTCTGTCTCCCAAGTGCTGGGACTTAGAAGTATATACCACCAGGCCTGTTCTTTCTCTACCTCTTATCCGTTTATTCTACATTAATAATACTGTATTATATGGGAACAGTTTTCATTTTCTTTCTCTCCTTCCATTATAATGAATGCTCCATGAGAAAAAAAAAAGATGTATTTAGTGAGTAGCAGACTTGTCTTAAGACCTAGGGCCTTAGTGCTTAGTGCTAAGTGCTTCTGGACTCTCCTCCTAATTCCCATTTTGCTGCCTGTCTGTGTAGGCCTGGGATTGGTGTGTCTTCCCTTCAACTCCCAATTGGATTTGCGCTTAGAACGAAACATCAACAACTCCTCTAGGGACAGGAGAGATGGCTTAGTGGTTAAGGTAGCTTCCTGATCTTTCAAAGAACTAGAGTTCAGTTCCTAGCATACAAGCTGAGTGGCTCACAGCTATTGTGTGATAAAACTTTTCTTGGGGAGACATGAGACACATAGGAACAGAAATGACTCAAAGACAGTTGTGTCACCAAAATCCACCCCCCACATGGGTGACAGTTCACTGAACTGGGACGGTGAAGCACACTGCGTAGCCTTTCAAGTGAGTGACTCTGGTCTAAAGCCCTTCTAGGCAGCTCTTCCCATCTTAGCTCATTTGAGAGCAACTCTCAGCAGCTTACACTGATAGGGCAGGAACTAGTGAATCTGGTCAGTTTCAGGAACTTCCTGAACTACTAAATTATTTACCGGGTAGGTTATTTCTTCAATGGCGAATTGAGTCAATTCAAGCCAGGTTAGATTAAATTAACAGCAGGTTTATTGGGAAGCTGCTCTCAGGTAAGATCACTGGCCCCAAGGACTGAGGCCAGGGCAGTCACTACAGATCAGTGGGATAGAAAGGGCATGCAAGAGAAAAGAGAAGGAGGAGAGAGACATTGAGAGACTCAATGTCTAGATTATATAGGGAGGAGCCTCTGGGGGAAGGGCAGCGCAGCCCCTGGGCTGGAAAGTTCAGGATTGGGGGCAGGGTATGCCAGGTAGGGACTGAGGGATGCTGGGAGAACCTGAAGGTCAGGTCTGCTTTGATTATGTAGAAGATGCACCTCAGTCCCTTGTCCTGAGTCTGAAACCAAACATTATCTTCCTGCTTAAGGAGTTTACCTTCAGGACAGAGTGTTTTAATCTGGGATGCAACAGGCACATAACAGGCACAATTGCAACTTTAGCTCCAGGGCATCTGATCGCCGCAGGTACCTACATACGTGTGCTCATACATACACATGTGCTTAGATACAACAAACACACAGATACATAAATAAGAATAAGGTAAACCTTGAAAAAGTTTACAATTTAGGGCAGGAGAGATGGCTTAGCCCTTAAGAAAAATGCTCTTTGAGCAGGCATGGTGGCCCAAGGTTTTAATCCCAACACTCAGGAGGCAGAGACAAGCAGATCTCTGTGAGTTCAAGGTATGGTCTACATAGTGAGCTCCAGGACAGCCAGAGCTACAAAGTGAGACCTTGTCTCGGGGCAAAAAAAAAAAAAAAAAAGGAAACATGCTACTATGGTGAGGACCTAAATTGGATTCCCAGCCCTCACCCTACCCTAGGTGGCTTGCAACTACCTTTAACTCCAGATCCAGGGGTGTCCAATCTCCCTGATCAGGACCTCATGCTCTAATCTGATGTGCCTGTATGGATGTCCATAGAGGGGAGATACGTATAACTAAAAATAATAATCTTTTTTTAAAAGATTTTTATTTATTTTACATATGTGAGTACACTGTAGAGTGAGTACACTGTAGCTGTCTTCAGACACACCAGAAGAAGGTTTCGGATCCCATTACAGATGGTTGTGAGCCACCATGTGGTTTCTGGGAATTGAACTCAGGACCTCTGGAAGAGCAGTCGGAGCTCTTAACCACTGAGCCATCTCTCCAGCCCCAAAAATTAATCTTTAAGGGAAAAAAAAAACCCAACTCTTCAGGAGAAGTTGGTGGCCACAAAGTTAAGGATTTGGTGGTGGTTTGGTAAAATTCTGAGTCAAATCTGGACTCCACTCACACTCATCACAAAGAATAAAATCCGAGGAGGACGGGTCTGGAGGATGAAGGAGAAAAATGAATTTTTTTCCCCTCCAGCTTCTAACAGAGTTTTGCAAACAATCGAAGTAATTAAAAGTTCTCAGAAGTGGCCGCTGGTGCTCTTTTCACCGGGGAATGTGGGCCAAGCATGATATATTAAAAGAGAGGGAGCTACTCCATTGAAGTTAAAAATAATCTGCTGTCACATGGCTAATTTGTTGGAATGCAGCAATAAAGGACTGTGGGCAGAGGGAGCACCGGATTCAGCTGGGTAGTTTGCAGCAGGCACAGTGCACATCCTGGGGGCTGTTTGTGTTTGCAGAAAGAAAAATAAAAATCAACCCAACACTATCTCAGCTGACTACACACGTGTACACACACACACACACACACACACACACACACACACACACACACACACACGGAGAGGCAGGAAGGAGGGAAAGTGAGTTCAAGTTAGGAGCTGTGACCGCTTTGGGCTTATCAGTTGAGTGGGTGAGAACCAGTCACCTGTGCTAGCTGGTCGTTGATTCACTGAAGGAAGGCCTTCTAGTTTCTCTGCCTTTGAATCTATTTCAAAGGGATACATGGCCCCAAGGAAAACTTTGATCCTGAATTCCTGGGGAAACCAATCTATAGTTTCTTCAGAGAATAAGAGTTCAGCCCTTACAAATCACACTTTGCAATGTCGGAGAGTTAAAGTTTGTTTAGGAGCCCTAGGGATTGAACCTTGGGTACTCCACCATTGAGCCATAGCCTCAGCTCTCCTTTTGTTATTATTATTTTATTCTGTGACAGTCTTGAAATATTGTCTGACTGACCTTGAAATCACTCTAGCCAAGATTAGCCCCAAACTTACAATTCTCCTGTCTCAGCCCCCTAAATAAAAAGTGTTAACGTAGTAGAAATGAGAAGGTAAATGTTCTTAGCATGGCTTCTGAATTCTCCTCTTGTGATGGTAATAGGATAAGAGAAGTTGACTTGCTCAAGGTCATTCAACTAGCAAATTATAGCACTGTAGTCAAAGTCAGAGCTTTAACTGCTCAGGAAAGGTATATTGTTAGGGTATAGGGCTCACAAAGCTCTTATGTTAGATCATGGCACTAGAAACTAGAGGGCCCATAGGCAAGGTGCTAACTTTTCCCAATGTTTACTATCTATAAAGTGATCAGAAAAATGGGTTGTGACGTAGCTCAGTTGGTAGCATGCTTGTCCAATGTCTTAGTCAGGGTTTCTATTGTTGTGATGAAACACCAGGGCCTAAAAGCAAGTTGGGAAGGAAAGGGTTGATTTGGCTTACACTTCCAGATCGCAGTCTATCCCTGGAGGAAGTCAGGACAGGAACTCAAGGGGAACCTGGAAGCGGGAGTTCATATAAAGGCCATGGCGGGATGCTGCTTGCTGGCTCACTTCCCCTGGCTTGCTCAGCCTGCTTCCTTATAGAACCCAGGGATGGCACCACCCACAGTGGGCTGGGCCCTCCCCCATTGATCATAGTTGAGAAATGCCTTACACTTGGATCTCATGGAGGCATTTCCTCAACTGAGACTCCTTCCTCTCTGATGACTCTAGCTTGTGTCAAGTTGACACACAAAATCAGCCAGTACACCCAGCAAGTGCGAAATTCTGCGTTTCATTTCCAACACTTCATAAACTTGGTGTGGTGGGCATTCCAGCAGGAGAATGAGAAATTCAAGGTTACCCTTGGCCACACAGTGAGTTTGAGGCTAGCCTGGGGTACATAAGAGCTTGCTTTGTTTCATGTATGTATGTATGTATGTATGTATGTATGTATGTATACAGGCTTCTCTGTATAATAGCCCTGGCTGTCCTGGAACTCAATTTGTCCATTAGGCTGGCCTTTAACTAACAGAGATCCTCCTGCCTCTGCCTCCTGAGTAATGAGATTAAAAGACATGTACCACCATGCCAGCTTGTTGGGTTTTTTGTTTGTTTTTTAAAAATATTTTATTTATTTATTTATTTGTTTGTTTATTTATTTATTTAATGTATGAGTACACTGTAGCTGTCGTCAGACACACCAGAAGAGGGCATCGGATCCCACTACAGATGTCTGTGAGCCACCATGTAGCTGCTGGAAGAGCAGTCGGTGCTCTCAACCACTGAGCCATCTCTGCACCCCTCCCCTTTTTATGCAACAAACAAACAAAAATAGAACCATTGTGTAGAATTGTAGCTGTACCCAATTATTGTCACTCAAAAGATCCCTCCCACCTTGGCGGAACTTTCCTGCTATCTGTCCCAATGTTTTATATTCTTGAATGAGAGACACATATACAGAGTCTTTAATTTTTGATATGCCTAAAATGGCTTGATGCCTGAGCCACTTCCTGGCCTCCATTTGGCTAATCCAATATTCCCAACTCATCACTCACTAAAATCCATCTTAGCTGCCCTGGACCAGTAGGACAGCCCTCCTGGGGCCACTCTTCCCTGCTTCCTATATGGTGACTATGTTCTCTGTCCCGAACCTTCTCAGATGTGGCGTCTGTCTTGGTTCTCCTCCCGACATGGTGGCTTTCTCCTTCCACCTTCTATGGTCCCTGCTTGGGAATCCTAAAAATTTTGCCTCTGTCTCCCTGCCTAGCCATTGGCCACGGACAACTTTATTTACCAATCAAAACCAACTGGGGACAGGGTTCCCTCAGAGACTCAGATTAACATAATACAGACAACATTAGACCAAACCCACAACATAGAATGGCTAAAATGCTTGTAAAATTCCTATCATAATAGCCAACCTAAAAGAAATCCTTACTGGAAGGCTAATGAAGGCTGGTAAGAAGCCTCGGGAGATAAAGACACTTGCCACCAAGCCCCAAAACTTGGGTTTGATTCCTGGAACCCATGTGGTTAAAAAAGAAAACAAACTTCTGCGAGTTATCCTTTGGCCTCCAAACATAAGCCTTTCTGCAAATGGGAGAACACACACACTGACACACACACACACACACACACACACACACACACACACACACACATACACACACACACAGACACACAGACACACACACACAGACACAGACACACAGACACACAGACACACACACAGACACACACACACAGATACACAGACACAGACACACAAACACACACACCCAGACACAGACACACAGACACACAGATACACAGACACAGACACACAAACACACACACCCAGACACAGACACACAGACACACAGATACACAGACACAGACACACACACACACACAGACACACGAATGTAATTAAAATAAATAAAAAGTTACTAGCTATTGTCTAACACATATTTCTGCATCATCTGGCATTAAATTTGTAGTCTTTTTTTTTTTTAATTATTTTTTTTTTTTTCAGAGCTGGGGACCGAACCCAGGGCCTTGCGCTTGCTAGGCAAGCGCTCTACCACTGAGCTAAATCCTCAACCCCCAAATTTGTAGTCTTTTGTTTTATGTTTTTGTTTTATTTTGAAGATTAATTTGCTAAAAACCCTATTTAGTTTGAGTAGGATTCTGTCTCCCCCTCCCACCTCCAATAATGGCCCTTTATATATAAAGGAGGTTTGAAAGTTAGGATAGGCTTGCTGTTCTCGGGTAGCACAGACACCTTCTCCAACATTTTCTGCATTCTACCACACGCACGTGTCTGATTTTCCCTCTAGCCATGCGCCCTCTGGCCTGGATTTCCCAAGCAGCTGACAAGCAGAGACAGGGCCAACATGAAGAAGCCTGCACTGCTACTTCAATTTGGCAGCCAGATCTGCTGGAATCTTCTAGAACACTTGATCCACTTCCAAGCTCATAATGGACACCACAAAAGGGGACTCAATATCTAATGGGAGTTTGGGGTTCGTAATCTGAGCCCCATCTAAGAAGTGGAGGCCAAGTTCTCTGTGTGGGCACACAGTGCTAAGAGCAGAAACTACACATGGTAGCTTGTGGAAAATTGAGACTAATTCTTTCTGTCACCAAACGAGATTTTACACATGACCAGATTCAGTGTCCACCAAGGTCCTCAAGGACACCTTTTTACTTTGTTAGCGTCCAGTTACACTGTTTGCCTACTGGGTTCCTCTGACAGAAAGCATGCAGCAGTAGAAAGCTCTGTGGTGACTCTGCTGTAGAGAGGCCTGGGAGTGGGTAGTGTGTCCCATATTCCCAGTGTTGCTGGAAGCATCCTCTGGACACGTGGCCTTAGCAAGGAAGATGTTTCTTTTCACTCCCTGTGGGTCCTGCTGTGTGGTGGGTCTCCAGTAGGAACTATTCTTTGTTCTTCTACATGTGGAGAAGGGAGGGAATCAGGAGAAAGTGGGTCTGAGCTGCCCAGTATCTTCCTTTTCCTGAGGTCTGAGGATTAAGAATTTGGGAAGGGGGCATAGGAGGGTAATCCAGTGGCAGAGGACTTACTTATCATGTACAAGGCTTTAACACTAAACAGGGCCGAGAAGGATGCTGCCTTCCCTTCACCCTGGTGCATTAATCCTCAGAACTTCTGGTAAAAATACAAAATCTGTTTAATTAGGAAATAAGATGCCTACTTGGTCACACCGTGTTCTCTAACCTACAGCCTTTATCAGATAAGCATCTTCTACTCTTTCTCAACAGACTCAGGGTCTGCTAGGCTCTTAAAGCTGTGTTTACAACAAGCTGGCCCCAAACTCGAGACAATCCTCATGCCTCCTTGTCTCAAGCGCCAGGCTTGCAGGTGACTGCCACCATTCCCAGCCTTGAAGCCTGCCATTTATTAAATGCCTTCTGCAAGGGGACGGGGAGCACGACTGCGCTCCAAGGACTTACAGACTCACCCTCTCTTCCTTCCCTGAAAGTCCCCAGCACTAGCAACAAGGAGCACTTTTGCTTTGGGAGGACTACAGCAGGCTCTGAGGGAAGTCATGAAGGAGGCAAGAAGGTCACATTTACTCACAGCAGCAGGTGAGAGAGAGAGCTGGGTTATTTCATGAGGAGGGGACTAAAAAAACAAAGGAGAGAGCAGTGTGGAGGGTGTGGCATCCCTGGTAATTTTCCACAGCTTTGCGCTGACTGGATCAGAGACACAGTTGTCCCCCACCTCTCCTGTCCCCTCTTGGGCTTTTACACCCACCACTGGGAGAAGAAACTGTTCCACTTGTGCAGAGGCGTGCAGGAGGCTGGGCACACAAACCAACCTAAAGTTATTTAGTGGGAAAAGTTTGGAAAGACATGAAAATACACAGAAAAGTATAAAGACGAAAGTTAAGACCAAGTAGAAGCTCTCAGCTCTGGGATAGCTACTGTTAACTTTCTTTACTTTCTTAAAATATTTGTTTTTATGTGGAGGAGTGTTTTGCCTGTATGTATGTATGTATGTGTGTATGTGTGTATGTGTGTGTATGTATGCATGTGTGTATGTATGTATGTGTGTATGTGTGTGTATGTATGCATGTGTGTATGTGTGTATGTGGGTATGTGTGTATGTATGTATGTATGTATGTATGTGTGTGTGTATGTGTATGTATGTATATCATAGGCTTGCTTGCGGACACTGGAGGCCAGAAGTGGGTATAGGATTCTTTAGGACTTCAGACAGTTCCACATGGTTATGAGCTGCAATGTGGGTGCTGGGAACAGAACTCAAGTGTTGTGCAAGAACAGCAAATGCTTTTATCCCCTGAGCCATCTCTGCAGCCCCGATTTTATTTTATCTTTTTGAGACAGGGTGTCATATAACCTCAGATTCAGTATGCAGCAGCAGAGTATGTCTGTGAATTCCCGACCCTTCTGTCTCTCCTGCCCTAGTGTAGGATTACAAGTGCTGTAGCACCATGGCCAATCAACATTTTGATCGATCTCTACTTTTTTTTTTTTTTTTGGTTCTTTTTTCCGGAGCTGGGGACCGAACCCAGGGCCTTGCGCTTCCTAGGTAAGCGCTCTACCACTGAGCTAAATCCCCAGCCCCGATCTCTACTTTTTTTGTTCTCTATATTTTCAATGTTTTTTGATTATTCCTACAGAGGCAAGTAGTTCAAATAATAGGAAACTGTATACAAACAGCACATTCCAAAATCTCTTCTTCTTTAAAACAGGATCTCATTATGTAGCCCAGGCTAGCCTCAAACTTCCTTCAGTCTCCCAAATGCTGGGATTATAGGCCAAAATGTACCCACAGTCTGCCATTTCTCTAAGTATTATCATGTATGTGTTCTATGAAAAATAATTTTTTACAACTTTCCTTTGTCTTCACGCTTTAAACGTAGTCAAATTTATCTGAGAAGAAAGGACTAGCTTCTGACACAATTGTTTGAGATGAAAGAACTGAGGTTTCGCTGGGCGTGGGATGCATGTTTGTAATTCCAGCACTCAGGAAGCAGATGTGAGTTTGGGGTCTTGGAGCCAGCCTTGACTACATAGCAGGCAGGACAGCCAAGGCTGGAGATCGGGGACAGGCCCTTCTTCAAACAACAACAACAAAACAACTGAGGTTCCCAGAGGTTGCCCTTAGCCATACTTGACCCCTGTTTGTGTGGCCAGACCCTGGGAATAGAACCCCTTGGGAATAGGAACAATTTAAAAAAAAAAAAAAAACAAAACTTAGCAGACAGCTGTGCTAAGAAAAGGTAGAGAGAGAAGTGACAAAAACCAGGACACTAGGACATCTCTCTACCCATCACATCCAACCTTCCCAAGGCCTCTCTGGCTTCAAGAATCTGATCATGGGGAGTCATGAGTGAACAAAGAATTGAAAGAAAATTCCTTATCAGTGGGAGAGTTACTTGATTCAGTGTGTTTCCTAATGTGAGTTGGGACAATAGGGGGAAAGAAAGAGAAGAAATAAAAGGTCATTTTCTTTGGCTGCCTTTAATGAATCACCCCCTATGTCATTACCCATCCCTAGTCAGGAAAAGCTTGAGTTTTTTCATGCCAAGAAAAACAGCAGGCAGGAAGAAACAAATTATGACCTTGTTTGTGTTTTGTGTCTTAACTATTTGATTTATAGGCCTTGATCCAGTGATTATGGATGAAAGAAAATATTTCGGTGCCCCAACCGTAACCTGAACTTAACCAGGGGTGGGTCTCATGTCCATGGCTAAAAAGTTATGAAGTTGAAATGCTTTGAGAATAAAGGATTAAAGTTTGGGGCTGTCTGTAGGCATTTTTAAGCTACTCATAAGGTCAAATTCTTTTCTCACACTCCAACTTTGCAAAACTCTCTTTAGACATTTGCTGCCTTCCAGAAGCTGTTCATAGACCCAGTGAGTAGTTAAGTACTACTGTGCATCGGATGATATGGACCATGGTATAGATCCAGGCCCTTGGGTAGCTAAGGCTTATCAAGACCTGGAATATACAGCAAGACCTTGTTGCTAAAACAAACGCACACACGCAAACTGTACAGGCAAATCCCCTACCACGGAACGATGTCCTGAGCTGTCTGGAAACATTTCTAAGTCATTAAAAAAAAAAAAAACCAAAACATTGTGATTGTATGTTGTTCACTACACTTTTCAGACAAAAATGTCATAAAACGAGCATTCTTGTATTCTCTTGCATTTGCATTAAGAAGCTTCGGAAAGAAACACACCAAACTAGTATGCATTAATATTCACTTACAAATTTTTTAAATGTGAGATTAGCATAATTAGAAAACATTAGTATTCTGTGTGTCAGGCTGTGCAAACTCGCTTAAATGCACCGTCACTGAGAACATCGTTTTGGTGATTGGGAATGCAACAAATGCTTATGTCTTTGGCTTAGGGGTCCCATTTCTTTTTGTACATTGTGTAATGATGGAAGATCGAGGTTACTAACTTCAGTATTGTTTGTGCTTGCAAAAGACTGGAAGCAACCTAAATTACCACCAGTAGGATACAAGTTAGGGTATATTTACAACAACTCTGGATACTCGATTGTGCAACGCTGTGCTTCTGTGCCAGTGATCCAGGCATTCTCTCTGTAGCAGCAGGAGGACACGCAGGTGTGCATGTTGGGCTAGGAGTTAACTACCTCATGCATGTAGACATATATGCCCTACCATGGAGTTATACCCCCGGTTCTATCTAACCACTTGTAAGATAAGTAAAAATCAAAAAAACAAAACAAAACTAAAAGCACCATACAGACTGCGATGTTCACTATCTTTCCTAACTAAAGGGTATAAAATGAGCATTCTTGTACTCACTTTCATTTGTATTAAGAAGCTTGGGAAAGAAAGACAGAGCCGATATATGTCAGTGTGGACTGGGTGAGTGGAAAGGGAAACTGGGTAAAATGGTGACAAAGAGACTTCACTGCATGGCTTTCAATTTTATTTCCTTTTTCTTTTTTTCTTTCTTTTTCCATTTCTTTTTCTTTTTTTCTTTTTTTTGGAACTAACTTAATCGTAAGTCCTAAGACCAACATTCTGTTATAAACAGATAGAACCGATGCCTCATTCTTTATGTACAATAATAAAGCTTTCTTATAATTTATTTTTTGTGCAGTGGTGGTTTTCCTCCATGTGTGTCGGTGTGAGGGTCTCAGGTCCCCTGGAACAGCAGTTGCAGACAGCTGTGAGCTGCCATGTGGGTGCTAGGAATTGAACCTGAGTCCTTTGGAAGCACATTCAGTGTTCTTAACCACTAAGCCATCTCTCCATCCCTCCAAATAAGGTTTCCTTCAATATTGGTTTGCACTTAGCGTTTATAAAGATCTTCATTTTTTCCTTCTAGTAAACAAGACATTTCAAGCCTGTGATTAAATTTCTCCAAATGCTGGTTATATGCTTACTTCTCTATTAAATAACACCTTCGCTTGCTAGAGACTGTCTTAGTAGGAAAAATAAGATTAAAATGTTTAAAAATCCTTTTACAAATATTTATTCATACTTGGGACAATCCTGTAAAACTACATAATAATCATGGACTGTACTTTACTGGACAAAAAGTTAAATCTACTTAAAATTTGTCCATTCTAAAACATTTATCTATGATCTCTAGTCCTTTAGACCAATAGTTAAATAAACATCTATCACTAATAAATTTTATGTAGCCTCTAAAAAGTAAAGACAATCAGATGATTTCATTATTTAAAAAAAAAAACCTCCAGCCTCAAAGGAAAAATTGTACTTTCATATTTCCTTTCTTTGTTTTGTTTTGAGACAGGGTCTCACTATGTTACCCTAACTGGGCTGGAACTTGCTGTGTAGACCAGGCTGGTCTTGAACTCAGAGTTGTGTACTGCCACTAGAGGCCCATTTTTATATTTCTCCTCCCCTCCCCTCCCCTCCCCTCCCCTCCCCTCCCCTCCCCTCCCCTCCCCTCCCCTCCCCTCCCCTCCCCTCCCCTCCCCTCCCCTCTCCTCTCCTCCCCTCCCCTCTCCTCTCCTCCCCTCCCCTCTCCTCTTTTTCCCCCTCTACCTCTCCCCCTTCTTTTTTGAGACAGAGTTTTTCTGTGTATCTCTCTGACTGTCCCGGAACTCTATCTGTAGATCAGGCTGCCTGAGGTCTGCCTGCCTCTGCCTCCCAAGTGTTAGGACTAAAAGTGTGCCCCCCACCCCACCTGCTCTTAGCACCTTGAAAACTTCTGATGTATTTGATCATTTTGATACCGAATACAATGTTTCTATGCTATCACTGGTAAAATTCTAAAGCGACCCTGTTGTTGGAACTTCAGCAGTAAGTTCAGAGAGCAAAAATGTTGCAGGTTCTTTTTCTTTTTTTGGTTCTTTTTTTTCCGGAGCTGGGGACTGAACCCAGGGCCTTGCGCTTCCTAGGCAAGCGCTCTACCACTGAGCTAAATCCCCAACCCCAATGTTGCAGGTTCAAACCCAGACTTATCTTGGACTAGTTTAGTCTTTTAGATAACCAACCAATTACCTTGCTGTTTGTGTGATTTAATATTCTTATGATTGAAACTCAATGGATCGACTTTAAGGAAACCTGTAACACCGGATGAAGGCCTGCCTGGTTGCTCTCCGAGGTCTTCCGTTTGACTTTCTCAACCATAAAATCCTCAGACTCCGTAGGTCCCTGGGCCTCTGCCTCTTGCTCATCGGCTCTTCTATTTACACTGGAGGCTTAGAGATGCTGAGTCACAGCCCCTACAGCTGTGTCTCTGCCCTCAAGGTCTCTATTGCAGGCTTCTGCCAACAGCCCTGGGCTTTGTTCTACTGATGGGGCTCTCTCTGGGTCTCCTCTCTCCCTCCCCTCCTCCTCCCTCCCCTCCTCCCTTCCTCCCTCCCTCTCTCTTTTCCCTAAGTTATTTATTTATTTTACATCCGGATCAAAGCTTCCCCTCCCTCCTCTCCTCCCAGTTCCTCTTTCTCACCTTTCCCTCCCAGCCTCCTTCCCCTTCTCCTCAGAAAAAGTGAGGCCTCCCATGGATATCAACTGACCTTGGCATATCAAGTTGAAGAAAGACTGGGCACATCTTCTATTGAGGCAAGACAAAGCAGCCCAGTTAGGGGAAAGGGATTCAAAGGCAGGCAATGTAGTCAGAGCAGCCCCTGCTCCCACTTTAGGAGCCCCAGCTTCACAACTGTTACACGTGTGTTTCTACATATGCCTAGGTCAGTCCCACGCATGCTCTCGGTTAGCAGTTCAGTCTCCATGGGCCCAGGTTAGTTGATTCTGTAGGTTTTCCTGTGGTGTCCTTGACCCCTCTGGCCTTCAATCCTTCCTTCTCTTCTTCCAGAGGATTCCCCCAAGTTCCACTTAATGTTTGGCTGCGGGTCTCTGCATCAGTTTCCATCAATTGCTGTGTGAAGTCTCTCCGATGAAGGTTATGCTAGGCTCCTCTCTGTAAGTATAGCAGAGTATCTTTAGCAGTGCCAGGGATGGGCTCCCTCTCATTGCACAGGCCTCAAGCTGGGCCAGTCATCACTCGGCCCTTCCCTCACTCTACCCTCTTCCCAGGGTTCTGTCCTTTGTGGCTCCTAGTTTGGAACTCTGCTCCTTTCCTGTCCTCCCTTCGCCCCCTCTCCCCCAATAAGGCTCTTAGTTTTCTGAGAACCCTGTTCCTTGCCCTGTAATTCCAGAACTGGGTTCCTTCAGACTTGGAACTGAATCCCTTGTCTTGATCCACTGATTTCCTAAGATGCTAGGATCTCAGCTATGATTTCGGGCGCAAAGACATGACTGCACTTTCTCTCTTTCTTCAGACCCATTTGACTTACTGAACATTTCCTTCCCGGTGGTTGATGTTCCTGGTTACATGATTTTCTTCATCTTTCCTGTGACCTGTTTTTCTCTGGCTGAGATAGAATGTTCTTCTCCCCACATTGACATTCCTTTCTCTCTGCACTTTTTTGTCTGCTTTTGCTGAACGTTCAGGGCCCAGTCTGAAGTCATTAGGATCAACAGTAAGTCGACAAGTAGGTTGGTAAATTTATCTGTTCAATGTTACTATATCTCATAATAGTAAAATAAAATAAGGTACAAGGAAAAGTAAGGGCAAAAGAGCATGTTAGAAAGCTATATAAGAACGAAAGCATCTTTAGCGGGGGATGGAGAGCTGGCTAAGTGACTGAATGAGCTCACTGTTCTTACTCAGGACCCGAGGTTGGGTCCCAGTGCCTACGCTGGGTGGCTCACAGCCACCTGTAACTCTAGTTGGAGGGGATCTGACACCCTCATCTGGTATCCAGTGACACCCACACACATGTTCGCATCCCCACACATCCATGTTGAAAAAAATAAAATCCCTAAAAGAGATATTTTTAATAAGGAAGGAGTTCTGTGTAAGACTTTGTTCAAAGTTAAGATGGCTGGGTATTTCCCGAATAGAAAAAAAAATAAAGGTAAGGAGGCTTAAACAAGGTACAAAAGTCTTAAGTTACATGAGATATGACCACAGGTGATATATGTATAATAAAAGTTATTAAAAATATCTAAGATCATAGTTCAATCAAACTTAAATCAATAGAATTCTCTTGTTATTGATCTCTTCTTGGTAGCATTTACAAGTACCATCTTAAAACCTAAGAATTTGTCTAATCCAGATTTATTAAAATGCGTTTGGGTTTTGCACAAGCTTTTAGATATCTAGTTATCATATTTGAAAGCTTATACCTATATGGATAGAAAGGCTAAAAGGGACACTAACTCTTGTTCTTACATCCCAGGGGACTAAAAGACATGTCTTGAGAGATGCTGAAGCTCTGGTAAGTCTCCTCTCTTCCTGTGCAGAGAGGCCTCAGGACTCCTCCAAACTGATTCTGACCACTGTACATTCTGCTAAGAGGGGAGTTAACACAAAAGGCTATGCCCTCAGTCCTTCCAAGGAGAGCCCCAGTCAGTAAGGCCTTGACTCATCCTCAACTGAAGACACAGTTAGTTAAAAAAACAAGGCTTATGGGGGTTTGGAGAGAGCTCAGTGGCTAAGAACACTTGTTGCTTTTGCAAAGGACCTGGGTTCAGTTCCCAGCACCCACAAGGTGGCTCACAACTGCCCGTAACTCTGAGGATCTGAGAACCTCACAGGTTCAGGCAAAATACCAATATTCATAAAATTAAAATAAAGAAATGATTGAAAAATAATATAAATAATATAAAACAGCAACAAAACTGTACTTAAGAGAGATGAAGGATCCAGGCCTTCAGGTTCTCCCCACTAAATCAACCGTGATTCTGTGCTACCCATGAGCCAGGTGGAGACTCGAAGCCTCCCCAGCGGTACTTAGACGAGAAGACTCTCATGCTTTTCCTAACTATAAACAAAATATTGTTTGCATAATCCTGACATTTCTGCTAATGTCTCTTTTGATTTACAAGGTCTACAAAATGAGACCAAGACCACATCAAACACCCTCGGCCTCTTGATGACAGCTTTGGGACTGAATCCCTGCATCTTGCAGTACAGGGTGGATTATATCCTTTAGACTTGATAGTGACCTGATTAATCTTTGGACCCTGTGTTTTCGACTTCTCCATTACAATCTCAGCAGAGACTATTAATCTTTGGACTTCTGTGTGCTCAGCTGATTCTTAATTTGATTTACTCTTGTTGGCAGTCAGTCCACATGGAGCTGATCCAGTGGCAATCTAACTCTGCCCATCTGGGGCCCCTAGGTTGTCCTTCAATGCCCAGAGTCAGTGACAGTGGAGACCCTGAATCTTTAGGTGTCCCTGTTTCAGCAAGGAGTTTCCAGATTGCCTTAAGGTCCATCTCCTGAGTCATTTTAGGGTCTTTAGGGGACATGTTAGATAGGAAGACAGATATTGGTGGGCATGGATGGAGGTTTCTCTGACGTTCGGACCTTTTTACTCACAGCCTGGAGCTACTCTGCCTTCTGGCTGCTCAGTGACCTTCATTACTGAATCTTCGAGCTTCCTAATTAAAAAGTATGGTTTCCCACTCTGTCTTTTTAACTTTTTTTTTTTTTTTTTCCGGAGCTGGGGACTGAACCCAGGGCCTTGAGCTTGCTAGGCAAGCGCTCTACCACTGAGCTAAATCCCCAACCCCTCTTTTTAACTTTTGTGTCTTCGAGAACAAACTCCTTTATCTAGAACATCATTAGAAGTCATGTTGACACCATCCTTTCCCAGAATTTCTGATAGGAGAGACAGTCGTCCCTTCCACTCCCATGTCCGTTAGGAAAGAGCTACAGGAATGCCAACTACTCCCTTCCCCACCTCTCTGTGGGAACAAACCCCAGGACTGTTAGCCAAGGCATTTTGTAATGCGTCTCTATTTGGGTTAAATGGAGATAATTTACATTTTTCAGACTAACTTGTTTCTCTAGATTCTTGCTGTTCATGCCTTATTAACCCTCAGTAATGGCCGGCCAGGAAAGATGTTTATCAATCACCTAATGCTCTTTAACTGGTCACCCCTAACAATGTTCAACTGCTCCACCCTCACCCTGGGGAAATTTTCTAGCTCTTTGCCATCCCCCTTTTTAAGAAATTGTAAGATGTGACTGCCACTCTGCAGTCTGGATGCTGTGAGCCCTGGCCACGCTGATGTCCACCTGTCTTTCCATGGCATTAGTAACTGTTCTAATAAGCTCTAAAAGGACAGTCTGCCCCAGAGCCTCCTTTGAATATGAAACCCCAAACCTTTTACTGGGGATCAAATCAAGAGCTTTGTACAGGCTTGGCAAGCGCGCTCTCCTGCTGAGCTACACTCCCGGCCTGCTTTTGATCAATTTCTTTTTTAAGATTTATTTTTATTATTTTTAACTATGTGTGTGGTGGAGTATATGCACACGAACGCAAGTGCCCACAGAGGTCAAAGCTGTCAGATGCCTCTGGTTACAGGCTGTCGTGAGCCGCTTGATGTGGATGCTAGGAATTGAACTCAGGTCTTCAGGAAGAGCAATATAGAGCAGTATATGGTTTTAACCACCGACCCACCTCTTCAGCCTGCTTTTGGTCACTTTTAAATTGGTCTGTTTTAGATTTAAGTTTATTGGCCAAGTAAGGTGGTTGATGGTTACAGTAAAAGTGCTCGCCATCAAGTCTGATGGCCCGAGTTAGATTCGCAGGATCCACATGGCGGAAGCGGAGGACCAGCTCCTGCTTGTGATTGATTACGTTTATTTGCTTACTTGGCGTGTGTGTTAATGATGAGTGTGAGTACAGGCACACGGCTGCACTAGATGGGGCAGGCAGTTGATCCTCTTTCTACCACAGCTCTGGGGATCAAACTCAGGACCTCAGGTTTGTGCAGCCAGCACTTTACCTGCTGATCCAGCTCCCCTTCCTGGCTATTGACCTATTGACTTGTGAGAATCTTTAGAGTCTGTATACAAACAAGTACCTTACCTTAGATATATGACTTCCCAACATTTCCTCTCCATCCCCTCCTTCTCTTTTCTTTCTATCCCTTCCTTTCCTTCCCTTCCCTTCTTTTCTCTCTCTCTCTCTCTTTTTTTTTTTTTTTTTTTTTTTGAGCTGAGGACCGAACCCAGGACCCCAGGGCCTTGCACTTGCTAGGCAAGCACTCTACCACTGAGCTAAATCCCCAACCCCTTCTTTTCTTTTCTTTTCTTTTCTTTTCTTTTCTTTTCTTTTCTTTCCTTTCCTTTCCTTTCCTTTCCTTTTCTTTTCTTTTCTTCTGTTTTTGTTTTTCTCTGTGTATCCTTGGCTGTCCTGGAACTCACTCTGTAGACCAGTCTGTTCTAGAACTCACAGAGATCCTCTTTCCTCTGCTTCCCGGGTGCTGGGATTAAAGGTGTGTACCACCATGGCCAGGATATTTCCTCTCTTTTTTATGAGCTGTTTTAGTTTTGAGAGTATTCTTTGAAGAACTTCTTTTCTTTTCCTTTTTTAAAATAATTTTGACAATGTTGGGTCTATGAGATGGTTTAGCAGATTTAAGTTCTGATCCCGAGACCCCATGGTGTAAGGCGAGAAACAGTATACATTCACTCTCACACAAAAATAATAATAAACAAAGAAAATGTAACATTGACAAAGCTCAAGTTGTTTATTTTTTGTCTTGACCCTTGTGCTTTTCTGTATCTGTTGCTCTTGGTTTTAATTGTTGCAGTTGTTGGGAGAGAGGGGGGTTGGGTGAGGGAGTTGCAAGAAAGGTGCCATCACCTCTCTGTTTGCACGTGGAAGGTTAATGTCAGGTGTCCTCTGTTTTTCTCAACCTTATTTATTGAGACAGGATCTCTCAGTGACCCTGGGGTTTGCTGTCTAGATGAGAATGGTTGACCAATGAGAATCTGTCTGTCTCTACTGCTCAGTGCTGGGATTATAGGTGTCTTCTCATAGGGTCTTTCCTTTTACATGAGTTCCAAGCTCAGGTCCTCAGGCCCTCAAAGCAGCACTCTACCCACAAAGCTACCTCCCCAAACCTGTTTTCCTGTTTCCAAACTTTGAGTTAACACAACTGTGTTTACATTTTCTTGTATTATATTTATTTAAGTCTTTGGTTATGTTTGGATTTTAGCTTAATCGCTTTCTCTGAAAAAACTCATAGCAAAGCATTTAATTAGTTTGTCCAGACACCGTAGAAGGCCTCCTTTCCTCATCACTGTTTCGATGACTGATTTGAAGAGACGTTTCCACCCCATTATCTATTCTAGCCTAGTTTTTTTCAGTGCTAGGAGTGGGACCCAAGGTTTCACAACTGCTAGTTGAGAGCTCTCTTGTTAAGCTATATACTCAGCTCTTTTTTTGTGTTTTCTTTTTTTCTTTTTTTTCTTTTTTTCGGAGCTGGGGACCGAACCCAGGGCCTTGCGCTTGCTAGGCAAGCACTCTACCATTGAGCTAAATCCCCAACCCCGTGTTTTATTTTTTTAAGTTGGGGACTGGAGACTTGGATCTCAGAACCCACATGATAGAAGGAGAGAAACAGCACCCACCTGTTGTCACATGACTTCCACACTTGTGTGCCCATGTGTGTGCATATAAATGTACATACATACACAGAGAGATAAATGTTTAAGAATTCACAAAGAACTGTGAGACGGGGTGTCATCGCTCGAGTGTAAGTTGTCCCCCACAGGTTCATGTATTGGAACACTTGGTACCGACTAGTGGTGCGATTTAGGGAAGTTGTGAAATCCTGGAGAAGTGGAGCATAAATAAAGAAGTAGGCTACCAGATTATGAAACAAGGCATTCCAGGAAACTGGGAATTCTCCCAGGAATTCCATGCCCTGAGAAGAAAAAGGCTGAAGCCTTCCACTGACAACAGGAACAACTCGTGTGCTGGCTACTTAGGTGTCCATTTGGTACAAGCTATGGTTGGTCATCTGGGAGGAGGGAACCTCAATTGAGAAATCACCTCAGCCTGTAGAACATTTTCTTAATTATCGATTGATGGGGGAGGGCCTGTTCTACTGTGGATGGTATCATTCCCGAGCTAATAGTCCTGGATTCTGTAGAAAAACAGTCAGAACAAGTCAGGAGGAGCAAGCCAGTAAGCAGCACCCCTCCATGGCCTCTGCATTTGCTCCTGCATCCAGGTTTTGGCCCTGTTTGAATTCCTGTCCCGACTTCCTTCAGTGATGGACTGTGGTGTGGCTGTGTAAGCCAAAGAAACCCTTTGCTCCCCAACTTGTTTTGACAAGAAATCCTAGTAACTAGGACAAAGTGTTTCCTAGAGAGAGATTTCACAGCACCAATAATTTGCCACACCACCTTGCAAGATGCGACTAAAGCTCTGTGATGGGTGGGAGCACTCGTTGACATGGACTGAATAGACAGACGCGACTCTGGACTCTGGACCCCTACATAAAACTCAGCCTCATGTTAGGACCCAGTAGACAGACTAGTGAGTGTGTTTCACCAGATTTCCTCCTTCCCAATGTGGGCACGCTGAATGCATCTTCTCCCTTTCGGCTTTCCACTTTTTATTTGGTTCTTTCAATTGGCTTGTTGAGATGAGTGACTGAGGACAGCTTGCCAGGGTATTTGCACACAGGGCTTTGCATGTGCTCTGTTGTGGGGCCGTCCCTCCAGCCTGTGTTTGCTTTCTGAGATGTGAACAGACTTAGTGCCTGTTACAAATAAGTTGAGAAACCCTGGAAGGAGGAAGAGTGAAAGTTCTAAAAGCAGGCAGCTGAGCCCAAGAGAGAAAATATTCTTATCGATGTCTAGTTGGCATTCCTTATCAATGCCTACTTGATATAGCTTCCCCTAGAGGCAAAGGTTGGGGAGAAACCAGCCTGATCTCGGAGTAGGAATTATGCCACAGGATGTCCTCAACCAAACCTACCTTTAGGCTAGAATAGGCCTCTCTTGGCCCTGGGAAGGGAAAGAGAGAATGATGGACTTCAGTTGCTTTAAAGGAGAGATTTCAAGAATGCACAGCGACGTGATAGGTCATCGGCCTGCTGCCTCAAGTTAGAACCAGATCGCAGAGCTTGAGAAAATCTTAGTCCGCCCCCACTTTCTCTGGGACATTGAGTAACATCTGTGCTGTGGTTTTAGAGTCCCTAACTTACGGCAATACCTGGCTCCTCTATGCATCTCATACTGAATCACACGATGTCAAACTTCCCATAACCCCTTGAGAGGATACAAAAGTCAGAGTCTTTTCCCTGGAGGAGGCTCTGCTTCTCTTTAAGGCCCCGCCAGGCTGTTTCCGATAGAATGTACTTTTGTATGTTTGTTTTTTGAGGCAGGGTTTCTCTGTGTAGCTCTGGCTGTCCTGGAACTCACTCTGTAAATCAGGCTGGCCTCCAACTCAGAGATCCGCTGCCTGCCTCTGCCTGCTGTGTGCTGGGATTAAAGTTGTGGGCCTAGATTGCTTTTCTAATGCTCTTAGCAATCAAAGCCAGGTCATGACTTCAGGATTGAGAGGCCCTCTCTCTTAAAAACGCTCATTCCTGAAGGGTAATTTTGTGTCAGCCATCCAGAAGCACCCCACTTGCTGCCTTTTTTTAAAGATTTATTTATTTTATTTATATGAGTACGCTGTAGCTGTCTTCAGACACACCAGAAGAGGGCATCAGACCCCATTACAGATGGTTGTGAGCCACCATGTGGTTGCTGGGAATTGAACTTAGGACCTCTGGAAGAACAGTCAGTGCTCTTAACCACTGAGCCATCTCTCCAGCCCCATGCTGCCTTTTTTCTAACAGGAAGGAGACTACATTTTTCCTGAGGAACAGATTGAGCTTCACCATAGTGGCTTTCTGTTTGAATTCTACTTTTCATACAAAACCAGTAAAATAGTCTGGAAAAATAAATAATGATTCTCCTGGAGCAGGATCTCACACATGATATATGCTCTGAAATAATGGAGTGGAGCGAGTGGGCCCAGGAGATCTCTCTGACTTAGGCAGCCTGGGAGAGGATTGTCTAATATAGGAAAGTAGCAGTACTAAGATATTGATGTTGAAAGTGTTTTGAATGGTTCTATCTTCCTCCTAACATCACTCAAGAAGCAGATCCCTCTAATAATGTCTAGTTTATTGTGTTAATGTCTAGTTTAATGTCTAGTTAATGTGAAGTTTAACCTCCCAGATAATTCAGCTTGATCTGCTGGGATGTGAGTTCTAACTGAACATCCTGCAGTGGGCACCGTACTGAGAATTTTAACTGACAGTCTGCTGCCATGGCTCCTCTAAATACTTCTGCAAGAGCTTGGAAAAAGTAAAGCAGCCAAGGAAAGAAAACTATAGACTAATATTTTTCATGAGTACAAACACAAAGATTCTATGAAACATTAGCAGGACTCGTAAGATGGCTTAGCTGGTAAAGGCTCTTGCCACCAGACCTGGTAACCTGAATTTGATCTCTGTGATTTACAAGGTAGAAGGAGAGAATCAGTTCCTACCAGTTGTCTTCAAAGCTCCACAGATGTGTTTTGGCATAAATGTGATCTTCCCCACCCCAGTAAATAAATGAATGTAGTATATATTTAAAAAATTACCACATTGAGGCTGGGCATGGTGTATACTTTTATTGCCAGCACCTGGAGGTTATGAGAGGCAGGATAATGGAAAGTTCAAAATTCAAAGCCAGCCTGGGCTACACAGTGATACTATGTCTTAAAAAGCCAAAAAGTCAGGCAGTGAGATGGCTCAGCTGGTGAATGAAGGTGCTTACCACCAAGCCTGGGGACCGGAGTGTTGTTCCTGTAACCCATTCCTTTAACAAGTTGTCCTCTAACTGCCCACATACCCACACACTCTGCTCTTCCCCTCATACAATAAAGAAACAAATACTTCCTATAGAAGAAGAAAGGAGTTGGGCATGATGGTACACACTTTTTTTTTTTTTTTTTGGTTCTTTTTTCCAGAGCTGGGGACCGAACCCAGGGCCTTGCACTTCCTAGGCAAGTGCTCTACCACTGAGCTAAATCCCCAACCCCGATGGCACACACTTTTAATCCCAGCACTCAAGAGGCAGCCCCAGCACTCAGGAGGCAGCAGTAAGTGGCTTTGTGACTTTGAGGACAGCCTGGTCTACGCAGCAAGTTCCAGGACAGCTAGAGCTACTTAATAGAGACCCCGAGGCTTGGTCATTGATCTATTGCTGGGAAGAGACACTGTGACCAAGGCAACTCTCATAAAAGAAAACATTTAACTGGGAGCTTGATTATAGTTGATTATCATTGTGGCAGAGAGCATGGCTGAAAACAGGGATGGTGTGGAGAAGTAGTGAGAGCTACATTCTGATCTGCAGACCAAGGAAGAGATATTTGGCAAAAGCCCACCCCCAGGGACACATTTCCTTCATTAAGGCCACACCTCCTAATCCATCCTTCTAATCCTTTCAAATAGTGCTACTCTCTGGTAACTTAGAGCCTATGGGGGCCATTCTTATTCAACTTACCTTATCCTATCTCCAGGGGAAAAAGGAAGAAGAAAGAAAGAAAGGAAGAAAGAAAGAAAGAAAGAAAGAAAGAAGAAAAGATGAGAAAAAAGCAAATTGAATTTTAATTTTATAAAAAAAGACTAACAATCAACATAATCAAGAATGATTTATCTCAGAAAGCAGGATTTTTTAAAAAATTCACAGTTAACAGAATAAAGAAAAAAATCACATTATCACCCCAATAGAGGAACAAAAAAGCACTTGACAGATCCAAGACCCTTTTTTAATTTAAAAACAAAACATATGTGGTGGCATATACTGCCTATAACATACTCTATCTAAAAAATATTATGAAATGATATAGAGTAGTAGATAATAGAATTTGCTATTATTGGGTTTAACTTTTTGGCTTTTTTTTTTTTTTTTTTGGTTCTTTTTTTCGGAGCTGGGGACCGAACCCAGGGCCTTGCGCTTCCTAGGTAAGCGCTCTACCACTGAGCTAAATCCCCAGCCCCAACTTTTTGGCCTTTTAAAAACATTTACAGTTATTTATTTTATTTCTCTCTATGTGTGTACTGGGCGTAAAGTGCCTCTGTGCTGAGGCATCTCACTGGCCTTATATTTATATTTTGAGACTGGGTCTCACTGAGTTGCCCAGGCTGTCCTTGAACTCTTGAATTCTTGGGCTTAAAAGACTCCTGTCTTAGCCTTTGGAGTAAATGAATTTTAAAACTATATATAATATATCATGTATTATGTATATATTATGTGTTATATATATATAATACACACACACACACACACACACACACACACACAAGGTCTTACTATGTAACCCTGTCTGGACTGGAGCTTGGTATGTAGATCTGGCTGGTCTTGAACTCATGGGAATCTACCTGCCTTTGCCTCCTGAGTGCTGGTATTCAAGGCCTGAGCCACCACAGCTGCCTAAATAATATTTTACATGATTGTTAATGCAGAATTACTTGGAAGTAAAGATCATAATGTCTGAAGTCAGTACTATAAACACGAATATTAAAAACAGGGAGAGTGTAGGGAGCGGTGCGACAGCTGTATGATAATGAGGTGAATCTGGCGCCCTCCTAACAACAGTACTGAGCATGCGTGGAGTTTTGCACCTGACGTCAGTCTGGCTGGGGCGGTACTATGCTAAATGGGAGTTCATGCCTCGCCAATCTCTGGAGGACAAGTAGCTGGGATGCAGTGGGGTGACTCATGCCCCACCAATCCCTGAAAGAAGATTAGCATACTGTTGTGTATATAAGCCGAGCGGCTTTGCCGCTCGGCGGGGTAACACTTAAAGCTGTAACACTTGGAGCTGTAACACTTGGAGCTGTAACACTTAGGGCTGGCTGCCGCCGCCTCCCTGTATCAACAAAGAAGGTGTCCTGCAGTAAAGGCTGTTGAGAAGAATCCAACCGTGTTGCGTCTTCCTTGCCGGACGAGGTGGGCGCGACAGGAGAGAAACAAAATATTAAAAAAATATTAGCCAGACAGTAGTGGTGCACACATTTAATCCCAGAGATCAGGAGGCAGAGGCAGGTGGATCTCTGTGAGTCTGAGGCCAGCCTGGTCTACAGAGTGAGTTCCAGGACAGCCAAGTTCACACAAAAAGAAACCCTGTCTAAGCAAACAAACAAACAAATAAAATAAAGTATTAACAATCAATAAACCCAAGTAAAAAGCATATGGGATTTCATTGCATATTTTTCAATTTACCTGCTGGAATTATGAAACAAAACAAATAAATACAGAAACAAAAATACCTACCCCTGCCCCCCAAAACTTTAATAACTCAAAAAATCTTATTTTATTTACTTATTTATGAGAGAGTGTCTCATTGTATAACTCTGATTAGCCTGGAATTTACTATGTAGACCCGGCTGACCTTGAACTCACAGAGATTTGCCTGCCTGTTTCCCGGAGTGCAGGGATTAAAGGTGGTATGGGTAATTGTGCCCCAAACATTTTAATCTAATAATTTTACCATAATGATGACCACTCTTGTCACTTATAAATATTCATCTTCTGCTCAGTGCTTCTCACATTGCAATACACTCTAGAAGCTTCCTCTGCCCTCAGTTCACATTGGTCACTATCTAAGCAGTCTATGGCAGAGAGGACAATTTCCACATTGGGGCTCAAGTCTGCTAATCTGTCACCCTGCAGATAGGGTCCAGTCTTGCAGCTTGTGGTATATTCCTTCTCTGAGGTCCCATCGCTTACTGTTATCCCTTTGAGAAAGTTGGTGGGGGTCCCTGCTCCTAGAAGAAGTCCTAACCCCTCTCCTCTTGACAGCCTTTGAAATCCCAGTTTCAGTCCCCAGGCCCTCAAGGCACATCTACTTTTGCTTTGGAAGGACTCCAAATAAGCCTCTACAACCTCCCCCTGTGCCAAAAGACTTTTCCATTGTAGCCTCTCAAGGTCTTTAAAAACAGCCTTGCACTTAACTTTCCTACTTGGGGGTAGAAAAGAAATGATAAGAGTGCTTTAAATAAATTGTCATATGAATGATAAAGGTATTTTTATCACAGAACCCAGGGCCTTGCGCCTCCTAGGTAAGCGCTCTACCACTGAGCTAAATCCCCAGCCCCGTGTTTTTTGTTTTTGTTTTTGTTTTTTTTAAACACTGTTCATAGACAAACTGCATGAGAACCCATGGAAATGCTTGCTGAAAGTGTTGATTTCTGGTTCTATATCCAGACCCACTGGTCCCTGCATGTGTGGCAGAGAACTCTCAGAAGAGTCATGTGTTCTGAGGTTCCTTTCAGACTGTTCACTTATCAAAAATGTTTCCACTGCTTTTGACAATAATCTCTAGGAATTAAATCACACAAACATACATGTATACACTTGGAGGCAGAGGCACATATAGTGTATGCCTCTCTGAGTCTATCTTTTTTTTTTTTAAGATTTTATTTATTATATATAAGTACACTGTAGCTGTCTTCAGACACACCAGAAGAGGGCATCAGATCTCATTACAGATGGTTGTGAGCCACCATGTGGTTGCTGGGATTTGAACTCAGGACCTTTGGAAGAGCAGTCGGTGCTCTTAACCACTGAGCCATCTCTCCAGCACCCGAGTCTATCTTTTTATTTCTTTTGAAGGAGAACTGGTACTTGGACCTGGGACCTCGGGCATGCTAAACCAGCATTCAGTTTTTACACCTTCAGCTTCCAGAGTTTGTTTCTTGCTGGAAGTGGTGGCTGGAATTTGGGAAACGGAGCTAGGTGGATTAGGAGGTAGGGTCATCCTTGGCTACAGGGTCAGTTTGAGGTCACATAAGACCCTAAGCCAAAAAAACCCCCCAAAAACCCAAAACCAAAACCAAAACCCAACACACACACACACACACACACACACACACACACACACACACACACACAAAGGGCCAGAGAGATGGCTCAGCTTGTAAAAGTGTTTACACAAAGCTTGATGATTTGAGTTTGATCTTTGCAACCTTCATGGTAGAAGGAGAGAACTGACTACTAAAAGTTGTCCTCTGACCTCTATAGGGATTCCCCCATAAGTAAACAAATGTACTTTTTAAAAAGTGGGGTGGGGGGAGTGACGCCACAATAGGGGCTCAGAAGGTAATAGCACTTGCTGAGCAAAAATGAGGACTTAAAAGTTCAAGTCCCCAGCACTCACGTTACAAGCCAGGCAGGCCTTCATACATCTGTAATTCTAGTTCTGGGGTGGTGATAGAGAAAGGCAGATCCTGGGAGCTTGCTGGCCATCCGGCATAGCTGAAAACAGCAAACTCCAAGTTCAGTGAGAGACTTTCTCTCAGGTAACCAGAGGAGGAATGACAGAGGAAGACACCTGACACACTCCTCTAGCTTCCTTCTGCATGTATGAGTGCGCACACAGATTTCTAAATCTCACATCCTCACAAAACAATGAAAGTAAAAAACATGACAAAGAGCCTGCTTCTTGTATTGCTGTTCTCCCTCAGACTCTGTTATGAAACTTGTGATGCAGTAAGTTTTCAGAAAGGAGAAATTCTGGAAATTAATATACATGGTTGAATTTAGGGGTTGTGGGAAATCCTAAGAACTGTAAGGGTTTCCCTTCATAGTAACAGAACCTCAAAAGAATTGCCTCCCTCAGATTGGCCTGTGGGCATGTCTGTAGCTCATTTTCTCGATTGCTAATTGATGTAGGAGGACCCAGGCCACCATGGGCTGCACCATCTGTAGGCATGTGGGCTGTATTGGAAAGGTAGCTCAACAGGAGCCTGAAAAGTGAGCCAATCAGCAGCTCCCCTGTAGTCTCTGTTTCAGTTCCTTTCTTGAGTTCTGGCCTTGGCTTCTGTGGAGACGACAGCTTAGAACCAGCAAGCCAAATAAATCCTGTACTCCTCAAGCTAGTTTTCGTCAGTATTTTATGACAACCATCAGCGCAAACTACAGTATATAATTTGTGTAATTAGGGATGTAGGATACAGAAAGTGGACATGGTGGTGCACTTTTAACCCAGTGCTTGGGAGGCAGAGGCATATGGATCTCTGTGAGTTCCAGGCTTGCCAGACTTACATACTGACACATGTTTCTAAATACATACATACATACATACATACATACATACATACAATTAGTGAAAGAGGTTGCAAATAGTTTACAGAGTCATGAGTGCTAGGCTGTGAAGTAACGCCATGATTTTAGGATGATCAGCCTACTAGTTTTTATGGCAATTAAAGATAAAGGCTCACAACCTTGCCCATTAACTTAGAATTCCAAATGCCCTAGACTTTTAGCAAGGGTCATCTGAAGTAAATCCTATTTTAGGCCATTTAGAAACTAAAACGGTGTAGATAGGCCCTGATCACTGAAGAATTCGACTAGAGAATATATTGTCTGTAGTGGAGGAAACTTGGGACATCTACCCTCACCCCAACTGTTGTCTACGGCCTTGTGCCTAGGAGCCCTGGAGTCCAGCACTCAGCAATTGCTGAGCGTAGTCCTCTCTTAACACACTCTCATCCAGGCTGCCAAGCCTCTGGGCAAGGAAGGTAGAGGTCACCACGCCTATTTTAATTGGTGAGTCTTTTGGAGCCTAAAGGGAACCAGTCACCCAAATCGGGGAGGGGGAGGGGGAGGAGACAGTAAAGCTTGTAACACGGGGGTTGCAATTCTGGTTGGGAAGATAAAGGGGGAAAAAGCGCTTCCGGTGACTTGGGGAACCTGGGTGGCAGGAGGTGAAAAGACACTCTGGAGACCGGCTCTGTTCTTTTAGGCCCCTGCCTTCTCATGGGCCGAGCAAAGAGAATGCTCTCCTGAGGTGACACCTGTCACCCAGCCACGTTTAGGTGCCGGTCCAAAATCACTGTACCTGATTGGCAAGATTGAAGGGGCTGGACGACTCTGATTGGTCAGTTGGACGTCAGACCAGGTTTTACCCGGTTACGGAAGCCGACAAGGACCAAGCGCGGGCCCGGCGTGAAGGAAGTTAGCCGCAGAATCCCAGATAGCGGCCGAGAGGGACTCGGATCCAATGGCGACCCCAGAGGCCAGCGGCAGCGGCAGGAATGGCCAGGGCTCCGACCCCGCCGTCACCTACTACCGGCTGGAGGAGGTGGCGAAGCGAAATACCGCGGAGGAGACGTGGATGGTGATCCACGGGCGAGTCTACGATATCACCCGCTTCCTCAGCGAGGTGCGGGCCTGGGTGACGGGAGGCCCCCGCGCGCTGCCCGGGTGAGGGGAGGAGGCCACGCGTAGCCGTCCGGCGCCCGGAAGGGGCCGTGATCCTCTGAGGGACTGCAGTCTCTGCCTCGGGTGACAACGTGCATTTCTTAATGCACGGAGCACTTGAAGTATGCTAGACCACACGCTACACCATCAACCCGTTTTCCATAAAGAGAAACTGAGGCTCGCAGAGGCTGAGAACTCTCAAGGGCACACGCACTTAACGACCTATCCACTCGAACCCAGTTCAGAACTGCTCCTTACTTTCCAGGAAGTATGCCTTAGAAAGCAATGCTTTTGGGGCTTTTATTTTCTTGAGAAGGCAGGACTTTTTTTTTTTTTTAATTAAAAACAATTAAATTATGTATGTGTGCCGGGGCATATGCATTTAGAGAAGCCAGAGGTCAGAATGCTAGGAACTGGAGTAAGAGGAGGTTGTGAGCCTCCTGATGTGGGTGTTGGGTACTGAGCTTGAATCTTCTGAGAGAACAGTATGTGCTCTTAACCAATGAGGTGAGATTCCTCCCACCCTCCCACCCTGTTCCTGGTTAGGCAGGAGCAGGAGGGAGGGAGGGAGGGAGGGAGGGAGGGAGGGAGAGAGAGAGAGAGAGAGAGAGAGAGAGAGAGAGAGAGAGAGAGAGAGAGAGAGAGAAAGAGAGAGAAAGAAATAAAGACAGCCTAGTTATGTAGCCCTATCTTCTGTCCTGGGACTTTTTTATGTAGACCAGGCTGGCCTGGAACTCAGAGATCCTTCTGCCTCTGCCTTCTGAATGTATCTTCTGTCCTGGAACTTTTATGTAGACCAGGCGTGGGCCACCAGCACCTGGCTTTCAACCCTTTTGTTAGCTCTTCAAATCAAATCTCATTACCCAGGATCTCTTGGAGACTGTTGGGCAACAGATAATTTTCGCCCCTTCTTGTGACAGGGTCTGATCTTCATCTCGATTACATAGTCTTTGTAGAACTTGAACTTCTAATCTTCCCAAGCGTGCCTTTCTAGGGATCCAGTCCCTTGTGCTTATTAGGCAAACACTGTCACTGTCTGTCCTGGGGTTTGACAGGAGGCCATTTGTGTATTTGGCCATGTGGTCACCTCAGTAAAGAAATTGAACATTTTCGCTCCCTCTTGTTCCTTGGCTGTCTGTCATTCTTTTTTGAAAGATTTATTTATTATATATAAGTACACTGTAGCTGTTTTCAGACAGACCAGAAGTGGGCATTAGATCCCACTGTAGACGGTTGTGAGCCACCATGTGGTTGCTGGGAATTGAACTCAGGACCTCTCCAAGACCAGTCAGTGCTTTTAACTGCTGAGCCATCTCTCCAGCCTCGCTGTCATTCTTAACCCAGGGAACCAGTGTGGAACAGTCACTGAAGATTAGTTTGAAGGTTGGATTTGTATGATCATTTTATTTTGTTATAGAATACTACCCTTATGGCTGACATCTTTTTTTTTTTTTTCTATTTTTTTCGGAGCTGGGGATCGAACCCAGGGCCTTGCGCTTGCTAGGCAAGAGCTCTACCACTGAGCCAAATCCCCAACCCCATGGCTGACATCTTATAACACAGCTTTGTTCTGAGAAAAATTAATTTCTTTGTGTGCGTGTGGTATAGGATGTTGTATATGAAGGCTTTGCACATGCCAGGCAAACACTACTTCTGAGCTAGTTTTTCAGAGTCATATCTTCCCTCCAGAGTCTCAGTGTGAAGTTTTACAAAGAGGATACTATGCTAATAATTTTTTTCTAGTAGGCAATGAGAAAAAGTCAAGAGTTGGTGATTTTGATTTGTGTAGTGGATGACTCCCTCCCTACCCAAGGTCAGGGAATGATCAGGATCCTTGCACATGCCAGGCAGCTGAAGTACTCTATCCCTGAGCATCGATGCTTGAGACATGATTTTACTCCATAGCCCAGGCTAGACATTAAATTTTCTGTAGGTCTCCTAGTTTAGCCTCGTTAGAGCTGGGATTTCAACTTTATGCCACCACATCTGACTCGCAGGTTTGTTTTTCCTCCTTTAAAAAAAAAAAAAGGTTCTTTGGCTTGAACCCAGGGCCTTAGATTAGTACAGGGCAAGCACTGTACATTGAACCAAACCCCCATACTCCAGCCCAGCTGTCTGCTTTATTGAGTGTTATTTTGAGATAGGCTCAAATATATGATATAACCTAGAACTCCTGATTCTCTTTCCTCTCCCTCCCAAGTACTAGAATTACAGCTGTGTAATAAATACTACTCCTGGGCTAACTTTTTTTTTTTTGAAACTGTATCTTTCTACGTAGCCCTGGGCTGTCCTGGAACTCACAATGTAGCCTAGATTGGCCTTGAACTCACAGAGATCTGCCTGCCTCTGCCTCTTGAGTGCTGAGATTAAAGTTGACCCAGCCTCATTTTTTTTTTTTTTTTTTTGGTTCTTTTTTTTTCGGAGCTGGGGACCAAACCCAGGGCCTTGCGCTTCCTAGGCAAGTGCTCTACCACCGAGCTAAATTCCCAACCCCTTGACCCAGCTTCATTTTTAAAACAACTGGTTGAGAGCAACATGGATAGAAGTAACTGTTGTGTTAATATGGACACCAGAATCAGTTGCTGTGAAATTCTGATAGTATATAATTGTCTGATGAGTGAAGGAGCCTGTCTGGGCAGATCCCTTGGTTTCTTTTGTCCATACAGTATTACTTCACAATACTAGTCTTAACTCTGTCTTCTGGTATTTGCCTTTCAATACATTTTCTGTTAAAGCATGGTATATGCTATATAGACAGTCCACGTCCCAGAATTTCTTGATTGGTTGAGCATAGAGAGTGAGTTTGGAAGGGCTCAGATAAGGAAATACTGCCAGCTATTTCACCTTGTATCTTGTCCGCAAGGCTTTCCTTGAGATCGTAAAGATACAGATCTTTATCTGTAGTTAGCTATTTCTTTTATCGTTGTCATTATTATTATTTAGACAGCGCCTTACCCGTATTTTCGGTGCCCAGACTGGCCTTGAATTTGTGGCAGTCCTCCTGTGTCACCTTCCTCAGTGCTGAGGGGACACGCTTGAACCGTCACCTCGCTGAGCTTGCACTTAGCTGTCCCATGTTAACTTGCTCCCTGCTCTCTAACCCTGTCCAAGCTTATTCAGTCACCTGCTTAATCGACTATCGGGTCCTTGCTCGGTGCCAGATACTGTTTGAGGTATAAAGATACAGTCGAGTAAACACCTGTGCCATCTAGAGTAGGAAGCAGACAGTAAACAGTAAATGAGTGACTTGTGCTCTGTGATGAGATAGTAGATAGGTGGAATCTGTGTGTGGGGGGAGATCATGAAGAGGAGGGTTGGCATTTTTTGGTATGAAGGCCAGAGGTAGAGTCATGAAGATGCCTAAAGGCCAGGAGGAAAGTGAGGGAGCTATCCGTGTGGATGTCCACACAGAGCATTCCTGGGAAAGGCACCAGAGGACTTGAGGCAGGAGTATGTTATGTTTGGAGACAGTCAGGGAGGCTTCAGTGGTTGGATCATGAGACAGAGTGATCAGAGGGATGATCTTGTCCTAGGATGAACTTGCTTTAGGTTGAGTTTTTGTGCTCAGAGGGAAAATCTTTGGAGACAAAGCATGGGGTACTATGATTTAATGATTAATTGGGTGGTTCTGGCAGCACTATTGAGAAAGCAGCACTAGAGGACTAAGGTGGAATTGAAGAGCGCAGTTAAGGAAGTTGTAGCGAAGGCAAGGAAGAGTGGCGTGGACCAGAATGGAATCGACGCGCGCAGTAAGAACTGCTGCCGGGCTGGGGATTTGGCTCAGTGGTAGAGCGCTTACCTAGGAAGCGCAAGGCCCTGGGTTCAGTTCCCAGCTCCAAAAAAAAAAAAAAAAAAAAAAAAAGTGCTTTAAAAAGAACTGCTGCCGATGTGTGCTCTGATGGTATGTGATGCACTGGATTCTAGACGTGAAAGACAGGCTGCTGAGGATGAGCCAGCGTTCTGGACTCCCAGGACACAGCAGGCAGGTTGCTGCTAGATAAGACGGAAAGACCTGCGTCATTTTCCAGTCTGAAATCATTTGGGGATTAGCAAGGGCTTCTTGATTGACTATCTTGAATCTATAGGTTTGCCATTTTTGTTGTTAATGACTGTGGTTGGATGAGGATATGACTAGAGTTTGTGATGACTTAGAACTGGTAATGTTTTTCTCCTACCTGATTACTTTTGCATTAAAAAAGGCCCTTGGTTTATGTATTAAAACTTAGAAATGAAAACAGTATGTATCATCACTTGGTGGGTTTGTGTGTGTGCATGTGTGCGTGTGTGTGTGTGTGTGTGTGTGCGTGTGCGTGCGTGGATTTGTGTGTGTGGGTTTGTGTGTGTGTGTGTATGTGTGTGTGTGTGCGCGCGTAAGTGGCTTGTGTATGTGTGAGTGGCTTGTATATGTGTGTGTGGCTTGTGTGTGAGTGGTTTTCTCAGAAAAGTGGTTTAAGCTGAGCAGGGACTCACTGCAGACTGTATTCTGCCCTCTTTCTATTCTAGGGAAGACCAAAGAAAACAAACCAAAAAAACATACAGTCCATCGATGAAGCACTTAACAGTGTGCATAAGACCTTAAATTTAACTTCCAGTACTACGGAAACAAACTGCTCTGGAAAAGCCTTCATGAGAAGATGACTTCCTTTGGCCAGAGAACTATGCAGAGGCCTGGAAATGTGTGGCTTTGTAGATAACTCATGCTAGGGGCCTGTGGAGGCTAGGTGTTAGTGCCTCTTTTTTTTTTTTTTCGGAGCTGGGGATCGAACCCAGGGCCTTGCTCTTGCTAGGCAAGCGATCTACCACTGAGCTAAATCCCCAACCCCATGTGTGTTAGTGCCTCTTAAACTAGAGTTACAGGCAGCTGTGAGCTACCTGATGTAGGTGCTGCGTGCCAAACTTGAATTCTTTGTAAGCACTTTTAATCACTGAGCCAATTTCTTCAGCCCCTGCATTGGTTTTTTTGTTGTTTGTTTTTTGTTTAATTTTTTTTTTTCGGAGCTGGGGACCAAACCCAGGGCCTTGCACTTGCTAGGCACGCGTTCTACCACTGAGCTAAATCCCCAACCCCTAATTTTGTTTTTTGAAACAGGCTTCCACTATGAAAACTTGTCTGATCTGGAACCCACTATGTAGATCAGGCTGGCCTTGAACACACAGAAATCCCTCTTTTTCTGCCCTTCTAATGCTGGGATTAAAGGTGTACACCACCAGCCTGGCCCCTGCATTTCTCTTTTTTTTTTTCTTTCTGTTTTTAAATTTCAAATGCATAGGTGTTCTGCCTGTATGTTTGTCTGCTTGAGGGTGTCAGATCCCCTGGAATTGGAATTACTATGTAAGCTGCCATGTGGGTGCTGGGAATCAAACTAGGGTCCTCTGGAAAAGCAGGCAGTGCTCTCAACCACTGAGCCATCTCTCCAGCCCTGTATTTCTCTTTTTAACCTATGTATCTGTTTTAGTTACTATTCTATTGCTGTGAAAATATACCATGACCAAGGCAACTATACAAGAAAACCTTTAATTGGGGATTTGCTTATAGTTTCAGAGGGTCAGTCCATGAATATAATGATAGGAAAGAATTGGATCAGGAGCTGATCCACAAGTTGCCAACAGAGAGAGGGAAAGGGAGAGGGAGGAAAGAGGGGGAGTGAGGGAGAGAGGGAGAAGGAGGGAGGGAGGTAGGAAAAGAGAGAGAGAAGAGACAGAGACAGAGACAGAGACAGACAGAGACAGACTAGGGCCTGGTGTGGCTTTTAAGATCTCAAAACCCACTTGCAGTCACATCTCCAACAAAGGCTACATCCACTCCAACAAGGCCATACCCCTCAATCCTTCCCAAACAATTCCACTAACTGGGGATCAAGCATGCAAATATTTGGGAGGGCGGTGTAAAGAGAGCATTCTCATTTAAACCACCACATATCTCAAGGGCTATGTTGTTTCCAGTAACATTTATTTATTAGTGGTGGAGATCAAACCCAGGATTAACACATTCCAGCCACATCTTTGGAATGCTGACAGGTGCTTTGAAATGGTTAAAGGTGAATCAGATGCCTAGGAATAGCAGGGAGGAGCTGGCAGTATTATTGTCACCTTAGAAGACAGTGGCATTGTCTGAAGGAAGGCAGAGAATGCAGGCTCTATGTAGTGTGATCAGTCCCCAGGGATCCCCTGAAATCTTGAGTTTGACTAATCATTTGCTGTGGATTTTCCCAAGGATGATAAAAGCAACAAACCAAACATCCCCTCCCCCTAAACCTACAGTCCAATTGTTACATAGGTGGTAAGTAGGCATGTACAGAAGGCACTCTGTGTTCCCTCAGTATTCATGCGAGCCGACCTAGAGAAGACTTGGAATAAGATAAGGCAAAGGTTAATCCCTGGCCTTGAGCAGGCAAAGTTACCCAATCAGTGCCTACTCATGTGTGCATATATGCACCTATGAGAACAGTGAGAGCTCCCAATCTTTCTGTGTCTTAGGTGTCATGCTCTGTTCTCAGTCACACTGTGGTCCCTATTCCTAAGAGTTTATAGTCTAATGAGAAAGAAAGACATTAAATAAAAATAACAATTGTAGGTTCTAGATGGCTTGGCTGGTAGAGCATTTGTTCAAGTCTGACTACTTGAATTTGATTCCTGGGACCTACATAAGGGGAAAGATGAACCTGCTTTACTTCACAGCGTTGTACTCTGATCTCCACATATGTGCTTTGGCATGTGTGTGCCTCACCCACCATATTAATTAATTAATATTGTGATTGTTTATGAAGATACATAAACTTGTGAGAATCTGTAGCAGCCGGGCCTGGAGTAGTTAAGGTTATCAGGTTATATTGGAATTCCTAGACCTGAATTTGGGACGTAGGGTAGTTTGGTGACCTTGCCAGGTTACACCCTTTGGCATCAGACTAGTTTCCTAGGCAACACCCTTGTCTTCCCAGACTCACCCTTATCCCAAAGCAAATGGCATCATTTCCTCCTGTGACCCACTCGTTCTCTTATCTTTCTCTGCCCTGCCATACTCTAATCTTCGCAGTTGGCTTTGGTGATAGAATGTATTTGGCCAGAGATTGCTCTTTATCCTTCAGTCTGTTTCTGCAGCTTCCTCAAGCTGATGGCTTTCAGTTCCATTTTCCACGTCAGGTGGGCTTCAGTAGCGTTCCACTGTCACATTTTTACTGCCACTGTATGGAATTTCCATCCACAGGAAACTTGAATAATTTTTTTCCAGCTAGAATTTTAAACTGCAGTTGTCATTCCTCACATTCTCTTGTCAGCTCCCCAGTCCTCTGTTCTTTCCATAGACTTAGTAATCGGGAATGGTTCCCATTAGTAGTTTGTCCTTTCATTCTTATAAAGCAGAGACTTTTCTGTCCCATCAGTAGTATTAAGTACAGTAATTGAATTTAAGACTAATTTTGCTCCCTGTCATGTATTCTTTAGATGGTCGTTGAATTGACTGAGATCCTTCACAAGAGGACAAAGCCTTCTACTAGCTGTAGTGTTTTACTTGGCTACTTTTGTTGAGGGAGTTAGAAATAAATAGACCACGCAGTCAGTTGTTTCTTCTCTTTTACTAGTTTATGTGGTAGCTTACCTGAGGTTTAGATGCAAGCCAGCTGTGCTGTCTCTTAGCTGAAATCCCTGTACCTATTATGCTGAGTTGGGAAGATCTTGAGTTGGGAACTGTCTGAGCTGTAATAAGAACCCAAGACCAAACACATAGAGTCACTTCCTTTCTTCCACCTTGTAGGTTCTGGTGATCAAACTCAGGCACTAAGTTTGCCAGCAGGGACCATGACCTACTGAGCCACCTCATCAGCCCTTCACTGGACTTTTTAGATGAAAAGCATCTTTATCACGCTGTTTTAAGCCCACCCTTCGCTGTGTGCACTGCTTTTAGACACGCGGTTTGGCATGAAGTACATCCGCATGCTCTCACCTCCCATCCTCAGAGCTTCTCACTCCAGACTGAAATGTCGCTCACTAAACAACACATCCCAGCTCCCAGGGCTCCCAGCCTCGGAGACCACGGTTCTGATTTCTGTTCCTCTGATTGAACTACAGCAGGCACCCACAGAAATGGAATCATGTAAGTCAGCATGGCGGTTCATGCCTGTGATCCTCCATCAGGAGGCTGAGGCAGGGAGATTGATGTAAGTGTGGGGCCAGCCTGGGCTTCCTTGGCTGTGGTTGAACTCAGGTGGTAATTCTTCTAGATGCTATTTTGAGTAGAATTGCTTTCTTTATTTTTCCTCCTCCTTTTCCTCCTCTTCTTTTTGGGTCATTCATTGATGGTTTATGGTAACACATTTTTTTTAAGCTTGTTCCCTACTTTGTTGACTTAGTTTGTGAGCTGTTAATATGTTTCTTGCAAATTCTTGGTAGATTTTCTTCTGTTTTTCCCTATCTCCCTGCCTCCCCCGCTTCATTCTTTCTTCTTCTTCTTCCTCTTCCTCTTCTTCTTCCTCTCCTTCTCCTTCTCCTCCTCCTCCTCCTTCTCCTTCTTCTTCTTCTTCTTCTTTTATATATATTTGTGTAAGTGTCTTGGCTAGAACTTTGAGTACAGTATTGAACAGCAGTCCTTAGAACTAGTGTCTGATTTTGTTATTGATCTAAGGAACAGTCTTTTACTTTCTATTGTATGTTTTTCATAAGTGCTCAGTATTGCTGAAATTTCCTTGTTTCTAATTTTCTAAGATTACAGGATTTTGAACTTCATCAGATGCTTTTCTCTGTCACTGAGATGACTGAGTTGTTTTTCCCTTCTTCTAGTTAATATGATCTGATACATTGACACATTTTATTTTTCTTATTTTTTCCTAAATTTTATTATGATTAAACATTTATTTATTCAAAGTGTGGGGGGTCTGTGCATGTGTGTGCACACATGTGTATGTCGTAACACATGTGGAAGTCAGTAGACAACTTTTAGGAATCTGTTCTTGTTCTCTCCCTCTACCATGTGACTCATGGGGAATGGACTCAGGTCTTTATGCTTGTGTGAAAAGCACTTTACTGACTAAGAATTTTCCCATCCTTACTGATCATAGAAAAAAAAACCCCAGAAAATAGGGCATGCACCTTTAATCCCAGTACTCAGGAAGTAAAGGCAGGTAGATCTTTGTGAGTTCTAGGCTAGCCTGGTCTATGTAGTGAGTTCCAGGATAGCAGAGTTATATAGAGAGACTTTGCCTCAAAAACAAAACAAATCTATCTATTCATTTATCCATCCATCCATCCATCCATCCATCCATCCATCCATCCATCCACTCTTGCTGGGTGGTGGAGATGCACATCACTCAGGAAGCAGAGGCAGGCACATCTCTGAGTTTAAGGACAGCCGGAGCTACACAGAGAAACCCTGTCTCAAAAACAAAACAAAACAGGTATGGGACTGGAGAGACGGCTCAGCAGTTAAGAGCACTGGCAGCTTCTCCAGAGATCTGAGTTCAATTCCCAGCAACCCATGGAGGCTCACAACCATCTTTAATGGGGTCTGATGCCCTCTTCTGGCATGCAAATATACCTGCAGATAGAATAAATAATTTTTTTTTTAAGATACAAACCTCTCTCAAAAGAACAAAAACCAAAAGATTCCTTTTTTCTTTTTTAAAAAAGATTTTAATAAACTTATACATGAGTAATCCATATCATTTCTATTCCTCACTCTCTTCCTCCAACTCCTGCCATATTCCCCTCTAATGTTATTATATATACATGTGTTTAGGACTGACCACTTGGGACTGGATAACTTTTCAGGAGGCTTCTCCCTGGAGAAGAATGACTGCTCTTAGCAGCCATTAATCAGCTGTATCTCTTCATCCAGGAGCTGGGGCTTGTGAAATTTCCCCCAATCACGTTGGTATCCCAACTGGTGTGGTTATTATATGATCTAGCCCAGGCAACCCTGTTGTTGAGATTTCATATGTGCAAAGCCCCTGTCTCACAGCAGGCGGCATCCTGGTTCTCTGGCTCTTACAGTCTTTCTGGCCCCTTTCCAGGATGTTCCCTGAGCCTTAAGTGTAAGGTTGTTAAACTTGGGATTTCTAACCTTTTTTTTTTTTTTTTTGGTTCTTTTTTTCGGAGCTGGGGACCGAACCCAGGGCCTTGTGCTTCCTAGGTAAGCGCTCTACCACTGAGCTAAATCCCAGCGGGATTTCTAACCTATTAGTATTAGCATTATTTGCCTGATGTTACCTATAGAAAGTTGAGCTTTTGACTCTGAACAGTCTTCATTGGCTTTCCTAGGAGCAGGGTAAATACAACTTTTGTTTTGGGCATCATATTACAAGCTTTAAAGAGTTTTAAAGGCTACAGCTCACCTATGGGGCAAATATCGAGTAATAAAAAAAATCCTGTATGTGTCTTAAGCCTTGCTTTGGTTTGCTCTTGAGCTGAATATGTTATTAGACAATTTGTGGCTCCCACAGAGCGTCATCAGTTTTATTTAGAATGGCTGAGAAGGAGACCTTCCTCCCCTCCTTAAGTTGAGATCTGATTTTCTTTGTTGATTCCACAAATAAAAAGAGTGAGTAGTGGCATTTTTGTTTTATTTCTGAGACAGGGTCTCACTGTGTAGCTCCAGCTGTTCTTGAACTCTATGTAGATCAGGCTGGACTGGAACTTAGGCTGCCTATGTCTCCCTGAGTACTGAGATGTTTGCTTTATAAAAGATAGTCAAGTCTCAGTGTGTTACTAACACCCAAGCTAGGCTTGGTTTACTAAGCTCAAGCAATAATCTTCCTACTTCAGTCTCAGTGAGAAATTTCATATGTAGTGTATGTAACCCAAGCAGCTCTCATACTTGCTCTGAGGAGGACTCTGAACTCCAGGTCCTACATTGGCATTACAAGTATCTGGGTTGCATGTGTGTACCATTGGGTTTGGTTACCAAAGCTTTTAAAAAATAATAAGCACTGGGTGTCTTTTATAATTTGTTGGGTACTATGTAGTATATTACAAATTATACTACAATTTATATATAATTATATATATTATTATATATAAACAATTTTGGTTGTTTGCCCTCATGATTGGATGGCCAATTGGAAAGTAGCATTTGAAGTATGCATACCAATTTCTCAACATTAGAAAGTCCCAAGAATGAAGGCAGACATTTAAGTGTGGATGCTTTCTACATGAAGATTTGAGATGGGGATTAATAAATCGCCTCATAGTACAAATCACTTGGGTAAGCAAGATGGCTCAGGGGTAAAAGGTGCTATAAATGGCTTCCTAAGCTGTGCATAGTGCCCCATGCCTTTCATCCCAGCACTTGGAAGCAGAGGTAGGTGGGTCTCTGTGAGTTCAGAGCCAGCCTGGTCTACGTAGTGAGTTCCAGGATAGTCAAGGCTGCAAAATAGACCCTATCTTAAAGGACCCTATCTTAAAACAAACAAAACAAACAAATTCCTTCCTGATTTGGGAGCACAAAAACTGCTTATTCTGTATTTATTAGCTACTATAGTGATTTGTGTTTTTATAAACAGTCTTCTACTTTGCTTATGGTGGAACTTTTTTTAGAAACAAGGAGAGTAAAATGTTATCTTTAGAGTGTTAAATTTTTCATCTAAATTAAATTAGATCAAGCATACTTTCAACTATAATTTTTGTAAATGTAATGCATTTTACAGTTAGTGACATGCTGATTCTCTCATTTTTTTCAGTTGGAATGTGTGTGGGTGGTATACATGAAGTGTTGGGATCAAACCTAGGGTCTTCCCTTACTACATAAGCATTCTGCCACTGAGCTCTCTAACTGTAGCCTTTCCCTAGGAGTAGTAGTTCCTATTCCTCCTTTTCCCTCTTCCCACTGCTTGCTCTTCTCTGCTGAAGAAAAATGAACACTGGGGTGGCCAGGTGGTTCATTGGGTGAGTGTGTGCTTGCTGCAAAGGTTGACTTCAGTTTCCAGGATCCATATGGTAGGAGAGAACTGACTTTTGAAACTTGTCCTTGGAGTTCCGTACACGTGACTTGAGGTGTACACACACACACACACACACACACACACACACACACACACACACACACAAAGTAAATGTAATAAACTTTTTTTTGTGAAGAAAAACAGAAGTTTCTATGAGAAAAGACAGCAGTAGGCTGGAGAGATGGCTCAGCCAAATTTGCTGTTCCTTCAGAAGACCCGAGTTTGATTCCTAGACGGTGTTTTACAACCATCTATAACTCTACCCCAGAGAATCTGATCCCTTCCTCTGGTCCCTGCAAGCATGAAGCACTCGTGCTATGACACATAGACATATGTAGGCATAGCACCCATATACATTAGAAAGAAACGGAAGTGCAGCACCAGGGTACTGCATAGATGTGGTGCCCACCTCAAGTTTTCTATGCTATTGTTCAACCTGAGTCAACCGCTTCATTGGCTCCAGTCCTGGTTTCGGCCTCTGTGGTAGTAGAAAGTATTAGAAGAGGCCACGGAAACCAAGCTCCACCATGATGCAAATGTCTCCCTGTGTGATGGGCCCCTCCTTCGATCTCAGCTCAGTGACTGCCTACTATGCTTTTTTATGGCAGTGTTTTAGATTTATTTCCTTTCTGCCCTTAATTAGGGAGTAGGTCAGAAGTACTCTATGTAAGTCACTTCATCTGAACTTGTAGTATATTTAAAATGTGTGTTTTTATTATGTGTATATGTATGCGTTTGTGTGTGGATATGTGCATGTGTGCGTGCAGGTGTCTGCAGATTCCAGAGACCCCTGGAGATGGAGCTACCGCAGGTAGTGAGCTACACAATATGGGTTCTGGGAGCTGACCTCTGACCCTTTTCAAGACCAGTACATATTCTTAACGCTGAGCCATCTTTCCAGCCCTGAGTTCAGTCTTATTTCTGATGATTTTATTTCTGCCTTCCAAGTGCTGATTTGCAGTCATGTGCTACTGTGCCTGGCTTTTATTTCTTATTATTCTAGCCAAGACAGTATTTATCACTACTGTATTAGTTACTTTTTTCTTGCTGTGACAAAATAGTTGACATTAAGGAGGGATTTATTTTGACTCACAGTTTGAGGGAATATGGCCAGCCCATCGTGGTAGGGAAAGCATGATGACTGAAGTGAGAGATGGCCAGTCAATGTCTGGCCACATGTTTGCCGTCACCCACATTCAAGGGCTGTCCTAGGAACATTCTAGAAGTGTCCTCATAGACATCTATAGCTGTGTTTGCTAGGTGATTCTAAATCTTGTTAATTGGTAAATTGATAGTGAACATTAACCAACACAAAAACTGGCAGACAGGAGCTGTTCGGGCTAAAATTGAGCTTGGTCCCATCTCTTATAACTTCTGGGCTAGGTCTAGAATGTACTCCTATCAACCATAGGACTTACAGCCTTTGAGTCGGGGGAGTGGAGCGCCTTGTGAACTATTCTCAATTCCTTTTCCTTATTTGACCTCTGAAAATAGCACAGCAGCTCATTTAAGTTCTGCCAGTCTCCAAGCTCTCCAAGTCCTGTGACGCTACAATTAGGGAGTTGTAGCTCTTGGTATTATCTAAGGCTGCCGTGCCTGCTACTGGTGCTGCTTGATTTGTCATTTAGTCTTATTTGTCCCTTTGTATGTGTGGGTGGTTTTTAGATTGATTCTCGAAGGTTGCTGAACACTGCACTTGCACTCGATTTATATGTTGGGCTTCCACCTAAAATACTGCCTGAAGAAAGTGCTATGCAGTGAAAAACATTCAAAACTCTCAGCCTGTGTCTAATCAGTAAACATGTCCAGGTGTTTCCTCTTCTCTGATGTCAGCCGCATAGTTCTGAAGACATATTTTAAAAACTGTAACACAAGAATGCACAAAGCCTAAAAGCATGCTTAGTGAGTTTTCCCTAAGTTTGTACTTCTGTGAAATTGTGTTCCAAGTTCTGGTGTTTCTTCCTATTAGTACTCCTCCTACTCCCTGAAGTGACCTCTGTGCTGATGTCTAGCTTTTGCATAATATACTGTTATAAAGCACTCCTTTTATGCACTCTTATAAATATTAGTTACTATGATTGACTTCAAAATGCCCCCTACAGTCTTACTCCCACTTGTCTGCCAAATGCTGACACTATTTTGGGAGGCTGTGGAAGTTTTAGGAGGTGGGGCCTAAGCGGACAAAAATAAGTCACTTGGAGCCGACCTTTTGAAACTGACACCAACTGTGGGTTCTAGTCCTACTCTCTGTGTCTCGTGTTCCTGCTACCATGCCTTCTGTGCACGGACCAGAAATCCTCTGAAACCAACCCAAAAGAAGTCTCTCCTCCTCATCCCTGATATTTCTGTTATTTTTCTGGTCACACTGATAAAAAAAAGTAGCTAATATGGTGATTACTGCCAAAACCAAGAGTTAGAACCTTAACTGTCAATCAAACAAGCTTTCACATGTGGAGCATGGTGCCTCACCCTGATCTCAGTAGTGGAAAGGCAGAGGTGGGTGGACCTCTTGTGAGTTTGAGGCCAGCCTAGTCTACATTGTGAATTCTAGAACAGCCAGAGCTACATAGGCAGACCCCATCTCAAAACAAAACAAAAAACAAATAAGCTGTCACCCATTTTCCTCTTATCTTTTGCCCGACCTCAAAATAACTATCATTCTGTTTCATAATATGCACTACTTTTCTAGTTTGTAAAATATACATCTGCATGTATCTTAAGATATTTATGCATATACCTTTCTCGTTGGTTTATTCTTTTCACCATGAGTTCTAGTGAACTCAAGTTTGTCAGGTTTGCACCTCAATGCAAGATAAACCATCACACTGGCCCACATCTACTTCTTGACAGAAATGTCACTCTGTCACCTCTCTGGGACATTTAATCCAGGTAGACTATCCCAGGGCAGCTCATGTCTCTGTCTGCAGACATTGTCCTCTGCTGTTTCTTTCCAACAGGGTGTAACCAGCTTAAGCAGGACAACTAGGCCTGTAGTTCAGCTGAACAACATGCCCCCTGTGTGGCAGCATTGATCTTTCTGTGGACTTCATATGTTCTATGTAATTTATTAAACTCTACTTTATGTGTATGGGGTGTTTGCATGCATGTATGTCTATGCACCATGTATGTGCTTGGCGCCTAAGGAGGCCAGAAGAAGAAATCAGGTCTGGAACTGAAATTACAGACAGTCGTGAGCCCCCATGTGAGTACTGGGGGACAGAATCCAGGTCCTCTGGAAGAGCAGCCAGTGTTTTTAAGTACTTGGCCATCTTTTCAGCCCCAGGTTGATAGATTCTTAACTCCAAGGCAAGAACCTTTATAATATAACCCCTCTTTGATCCTGAAAGCACTCGAGAATATAGTAATAAATTAGAGTTATTTATTTTCCTTCCGCAGTATTCAGAGATTCATTGAGTCTGTCCTGACACTAGGTATTCATGCTGAAAGAATTTTTGTGAATAAAATTTTGACTCAGTTGTTCTTTGTGTCGATTGAAATGAAGAGGGAAGTTTCATTTGCTCATCTGTAGTTAATAAATCTTCAGTAAGGAAAATTATGAACTTTGTAAAGAAAATGATAAAAATACCAACCAAAATATAGATAAGATGTTTATCCATAAAAATAACATGCTTAAAGTTAGGACTGATTGCACATCATATTTAGCTATAATTGATAATGCATTTCCAAAGGTTTTAAAATTATTTTATCAGTAGCTCAGGTTTCCCCTTTCCCTACTTCCTGTTTCTAGAGTTAGCAGAAGAAAAAAGTTAAAACATTTCCATGTATCTATGTGTGCAATGTGGGTGTGTATGTCTGTGTGTGCTCTTTGTGTGAGTGTAAATGTGTGTGGAGGCATAAGTTGACATTGAGAGTCTTCTCTAATTTGAGGCAGGATCTCAGCTGAATTCAAAGCTCACCGATATGGCTGGTCTAGCTAGCCAACGTGCTCCAGGGATCCCTTATTTGTACTTCCCCAGCTCTGGAATTACGGGGACCTGGCTTTTATATGACTTCTGGTTTTCATGCATGTATTCACTAAGCCAGCTCTCTGCCCTAAAACATTTCATTTTTACTTTTGTAAAGATGTTTTTTAAGCTGGTTACTTTTTTTTTTTTTTATTCTTTTTTTCGGAGCTGGGGACCGAACCCAGGGCCTTGCGCTTCCTAGGCAAGCGCTCTACCACTGAGCTAAATCCCCAACCCCAAGCTGGTTACTTTTAATTGCAGCACTTGGCAGTCAGAGGCAGGTGGATCTCTGTGAGTTCAAGGACTAAATAGTGAGTTTCTAGACAGCCAGACTACATAATGAGATCCTGTCTCACCCCACCCCTCACCAAAAACGATTTTTTTACATGATATTATTTTTGTTATTTATTCATTCATTTTATATAGATGGAATCCTCAGTGTATACCTTTATGTATGTGTGCTTTGGTGCTTACAGAGGTCAGAAGAAGGCATCGGATTCCCTGTAGTTGGAGTCAGATGGTTGTGAGTCACCGTGTGGGTGCTGGGAACCGAACCTGGGTCCTGTGCAAGAGCCCCTAAACTGCCGAGTCCCTAAACGTTTTTAAGCTGGCTTTTTCCTTGTGAATTACCAACCACACATTTATTATTTCCTTTCCTTTCTGGTTTTAAGGCTCAGGAAAGGGGTTGGGGATTTAGCTCAGTGGTAGAGCGCTTGCCTAGGAAGCGCAAGGCCCTGGGTTCGGTCCCCAGCTCCGAAAAAAAGAAAAAAAAAAAGGCTCAGGAAAGAATGGCCCTGTTTCATGTCCATATTGTACAGCTTCCCTTTTATTGAGGGAGACTTCCAAACAGTAGTTACCAAGTTAGAGACACCTTTTTTTTTTTTAAAGATCATATTTATTTTTCAAAATTTTGTTGTTAATTTTTGAGGTTGTATTTTAAATAAATAGTTCTCTCTCCAAACCCTTTCAAATACCCCTTCCTCCTCTCCTTTATGTTTGTGGCCTTTTTAAAAAAGCAGTCGTTATTATATTATTATAACCTGTCAAATCTGTGGGATGTTTCCTGTATGTATGTATGTGTGCATGTATATGTTTTTAGGGCCGACCATTTGGCAGTAGATAGCCAACTGGTGTGCTCTTCCCTTGGGAGGACCATGTCTCTCACTCCCAGTTTACTCATTTGTTAAGGGCAGCTCTTACGTCCTCACAGAAACCCGCCTGCTTCTTCTGGCTCTGTCTCCTGAGTGCTGGGAACTAAAGGTGTGTGCCGCCATGTCCAGCTTGCTTTTCATTTTGATACTGGAGCTGACAAAGTTGCCCCAGCTGGCTTCAGTTTAGGATGCCCTGCCTCAACCTCTTGAGATGCTGGGATTATGGGGCCTGTGCCACCAGGCTTGGCATGTCCTCTGACTATGAAAGCCTATTTGTTGGGATAGGATAAAGGGAAAATATTTTCCATAGTTTAGACATAAAGCAAATTGGGATGTGGTTCCCTATGCAGTGACTTCATTTTTCTCTCAAGACAAAACAGCTGAATGGTGGCAGTCTCACTCCTGCACTAAAATAGCATGGTTAAACACTGGGCTCTCCTGGGTGGAGACCTTTTAGGGGACCAAAATAGCAGCTGTTGTGATCCTCAGGGAGCCGACCAGTAAGTGGCTGTGATTGGTAGGCTGTTGTGCCACTCGGGCTGACAAGTGAGTGCCTGTGATTGGTAGGTGACTTGGGAAGACTTTGCATTTCTCTTGAATTAATCTTTAAAATATTAGTGCTGTCTAAGTGGTTGTTATAGAAAGTAACTAATTAAAAAGACACTAGTGTTTCAGCCACACAGGTTGCAGTGTGTTTATGAAAATTCTAGATTTGCTAATAAGCAAATGTCTGCTGAGTATTGAAGTCAGGCACTGCTGTGTGTTACTTTAGAGAATAAAGTTGTTAAATAGGTGATACCTGGTGAGTACAGCTTCAAAAGACACAGTGTTCACTTTGTGCAGCCACCAGAGTTCCTTTTGGCTTTTCGGGTATCTACTTTTTGTCTGCTTGTCTGTCTGTTTGTAGACAGGGCCTTTCTGGAGCCCTGGATGACTTTAGAACTCACTGTGTTTGCCAGGCTGGCCTGGAACTCAGAGATCTGCTTGCTTCTACCTCCCACAACTTGGCAGGTGCCAAGTTTTTAAAAATTTACTTTGTTTATTAGTTTCTCGTGTACACATGTGTGTGTGCGAGCTGCTTCAGAGTGTGGAGGGAAGACAGGACAGCTTTTGGTATTTGGTTCTCTTCATAGGTTTCAGGGATCAAAATCAGGTTGTCGGCCATCCCCAGTGCCAAGTGTTTGTGTCTTATCCCATGTAATAGCACTAGCTGTTAGGATAGGTGCTCTCGTTCTTCTTAGTTTTCAGATAGGGGCACCAAGCCATCTCAGTACTTAGCAATGTAACTACAGAACCTATTTCCCCTCCCCTCCCCTTCATACTTCTTATAATTTGAAAACAATTTTAAGTTTGGTGAAGGTGGTGCATATCTTTAATTCTAGCACTCAAGGAGACAGTGGCAGGTGGATCTCTGTGAATTTGAGTTCAGCCTGGTCTAGAGAGCCAGTCAATGATACACAGAGGGAAAAAAAAAGGAAGAAAGAAAAGAATTTCAAACTTAGAAAAAGTTTTGAGATTAACCATCCAGGAAGCTGAGGCAGGAGGAATTAATACATGTGCACACACACAAGAGAATAGGTAAGTATTTTTAAAAGAAGGAAAAAAAAAATAAGGAAGTGGGCAAGAACATAGCTCAGCTGGAAGAGTCCCTGCCTAGCACGCCTGAGGTCAGTCCCCAGCACCTCATTAATTAGGATGCTGTCGTGCACACCTGCAATCCAACCGGACAGGAAGATCTGGCATTTAAGCTCATCTTGGGCTATTTATTCCAGATTGACTGCACCACATGAGATCCCATCTCCAAAAAGAAGTAGGGGAAGGGAGGAGGAGGAAGAAAAAAAATTCAAGAGTAGAATAAAGAGTTCCAGAAATTGGGGCTGGGGATTTAGCTCAGTGGTAGAGTGCTTACCTAGGAAGCGCAAGGCCCTGGGTTCGGTCCCCAGCTCCGAAAAAAAGAACCAAAAAAAAAAAAAAAAAAAAAGAGTTCCAGAAATTTTGGAGTTCTCACTTGTGTGATTGGTTGCACTTTTAATGTTGACAAAGGAAATCAGCTAATACATGTATTACACGGTTTGGGCCAGAATATTGTAGAAAATGCTGCTTTCTTCTTCCTGATATGCCCTCACAGGTGGTACACAATTTGTTCCACTAAAGGGGATGGAAAGTAAAAACTTCAGTTTGCTTTTCAGAGAGCCCTCTAGTAAGCAAATGTTATTTCTTGATAGCATCCTGGTGGAGAAGAGGTTCTACTGGAACAAGCTGGTGCCGATGCAACTGAAAGCTTTGAAGATGTCGGCCACTCCCCTGATGCCAGGGAGATGCTAAAGCAGTACTACATTGGTGATGTCCATCCGGTAAGAACTGTTGTAGCACTCAGATGCTAATGCAGAGAAAACTACTTGATAGCCACTAACAGGATGAGAGAATGAATTATTTAGAGTAAAAATTCATTCAGCCTAGCTCTCAGGCCAGGTTTTCTCCAGAATCATCAAGCCATCCTGTGTTGTACACAGTATCTGAAAAGCCAAGGGAACTGGTTTTCGTCTTTTATTGATTGATTCTTGTAATTAATAACACCTGTTCCCAAAATAGCGGTTTGGTTATTCTTGCAAGTGTCTTGCTAAAGTTATTTATTATGTACCTGCAAGTTCTTTGGGCTTTGCATTCTAATAGGGGATCCTGGTGTGCTAAAGAGTGGACTTGTGCACCTCCTTTAGACTGTGAAGTCTCTGAAGAAGCTAACACATCGCTAGACCTCATTTAGATGCATCTCGAACATTGTTCTCTCTTTCTCTTTTTAAACAGAATGACCTTAAACCTAAAGATGGTGACAAGGTAAGAAGTTACTACTTTGTCTTGTGTATTTCAAGTATTTCTTTTAACTTGAGTAAAATTGCATAAGAGAAGTTAAAATTGGCTGGAGAAGCCAGGTGGTTGTGGAACACACCTTTAATCTCAGCACTCAGGAGGCAGAGGCAGGCAGATCTCTGAGTTTGAGGCCAGCCTGGTCTACAGGGTGAGTTCCAGGACAGCCAGAGCTACACAGAACTCTCAAAAACAAAACAAAACAAAACAAAACAAAAACAAACAAACAAACAAAAAAAACAAGAACAAACAAGCAAAATCCAAATTGACAACAACAAAAAACTCTTTGGAGAGATGGCTCAGTGGTTAAGAACACAGTTTGCTCTTCCAGAAGACCAGGGTTTGATCCTAGCACCTTCATAGTAGCTCAGAACCGTTTATAATTCTAGTCCCAGGGATCCAACATCCTCCTCTGGCTTCTGCTTGGTGCATATGCTGCACAAGTGACATTTCTATAGGCAGAACACTAAATTAACATTAAGGCTAAAAGAAGGGCCAGAGTCTGCGACCCAGGCTTTTAATCCCAGCACTTGGGAGGGAAAGGCAGATGGGTCTCTGTGAGCTCATCTCACTTTTATCCAGACAAAAAGTCTGGGCTCAAAAGCCAGTTTGTTTTTCATGATAGTTTCTCTGTGTAACAGTTCTGACTGTCCTGTGCTTTATAGATCAGGCTGACCTCAAACCCACAGAGATCCACCTTGCTTCTGGCTCCCAAATCTGGGATTGAAGTTTGTGTTACCCTGCTTGGCTCCCAAAATTTTATTTTTAAGGAATTTGGACTTTCTACCAGTCAGGAAAAAGGAAAAGCTACATCTTAAACATAAGGAATCATTGTAACATTTCTGTTGTAAGCCCAGCCTTTAATGGCTGAGACATCTTTTCAGCCTAGTAGGAAATATTTTATTAATGCTCTGTAAGCTTTTTTTATTGAGACTACAAAGTATGTTTACTGTGGTTTTGAAAGAAATTAGTTTATGGGTTCAGTTTGGGAAGACATCTTATTCTTATATAAAACAGATGACGGCTACTCTAATTATTTTTTTCTACAAGATAACTTATTTATCTATAATATAATATAAAGGCCTTTCTTTCGGTCCTCATTTCCTCAAATTAATTTTAAATCCTGTATGCTCAGATTGTCCCACACCCTTCCCAGTTTACTCACAAGTGCAGCCAAAACAAAAGGGTTAGTATTTGAATATTTGAAAACCTCAATGTGCTTTGCCTTACTTACGGACCAAGAAGAAAGCACAGAAGCCTTCTCTACTTCCTACAAGCAGGGCAGCACCACCCCCCCATGTTCTCTGACGGTTTTCTTGACTTCTGTCTTTGAGGAGGTTGTTACATGCCCTCTGAGTAAAGGGATAGCAGTCTAGGTGTTTCCTAGCTCATCATGGACTGTCGCGCCCACCTCGGCCGGCAAGGAAGACGCAACACGGTCGGATTCTTCTCAACAGCCTTTATTGCAGGACCACCTCATTGCTGATACGGGGACCTTGAGCAGCAAAAGCGCTCGCCTTATATACACAGCAGGCTGAGGCTATGCTAATTGTCCTTCAGGGATTGGCGGAGCATGAATCCCTCATTAGCATAATAACGTGAAGACCAGCCTAAATCTCAAGGATAAAGGCTGAGGAAGCAAAAGGCAGAAGTAAATTGACCACCATCCAGGTGTGGTCCAGGTGTGTCAGTTCCACATGCGTCAGCCGGGCTCAGCAGAGGTCATGCAGTGGAGACACCGGGTGTTTACTACTTGGTCTTTTCTTCCTGTGCCGTAAACACATGGGAGAGGCCTCCGTCCAACAATCCCATGACTTTATGGCAGTGATCTTAATTGTATCCAATATGGTTCCTTACAATGGACACAATGGTCCCCCCTTCTTCCTTCTAGATTCTCTTTCTTCACTGAGCCAGGGAATAATGAGCAGGTTTGACACCGTGATTCAGGCTGGCCTGGGCACAAGAATTCTTTCAATTCAAGAGGCTGCTTGTTGGCAGTGTGTGCCTTCTGTTGCCCTGAATCAGTCCAGGGCGTATATATCTTTAACTCTTCTACCTCCTCTACTGCTTGAACTGTTATGTTGTGAAGGAGATGAAATGGCTCTTTCAATGTTTGTGAGCACTGGTGGCTGGTTTTCCCTTTCCCTCCTCACAGCTTACCCAGTTTTGAATCATCTTGTGACATTAAGGTAAAACTTGAGCTAATGTGATCTTAATTGAACATGTCTAGAAAATGCCACTCTGAGTTCAACATTTCATTTCAAGGATACTCTCCAGTTTCACAGGCGACTCACCTTGAACCTGGTAGTCTTCACTCAGCTCTCCAAGGCAATCATTAAAGCACTCTTTATGTTAAGACAGAACGATACTTTTGCGGTTACAATGTCCAGAAATCTGCCAGTTGTTTCTTGTTGGTTTTCTTATTGCTAACACAGGAGGAACACATTTGTGAGGAGTGGACAGCAGTGTTTCAGAAATCCTGTTCCTTGCACCATTGTTCTTTTCCAGGGCTTTTACTAGTCCTGTTTAGAATCTCTGGAGTGGAACTGGCTTTGCATTTTTAAAAAAATAATTCATTTAATTGTATTTTAAGTACATTGGTGTGAACAGGAGTTCCAGACAGCTGAGGGCTGCCATGCAGGTGCTGAGAAATGAACTCAGGACCTCTGGAAGAGCAGCCAGTGCTCTTGACCACTGAGCCGTCTCTCCAGCCCCCTGGGTTTGCATTTTAAGTAGCCTAGGTGATAGGAAGGAAGCCAAACACCACACTTTCTGCTGCCTGTCACTGCAGATGAAAACCCAGGGATACTGAATTTGCTCCTGTGCAAGCATTGCCTGCCTTCTGTAAGCCAAATGATTACTTAGAGATTGATCAGCTGAAATAAAACGGATTGGCCCTGTATTTCTTTTCCCCCTGCAAGAAGTATAGAAAAAGCCCCCTGAGCACACCAAGCGGAATGGTAATTTAGATCTGGAATGGAGGATAGCCCCATCCCAGGGTAGGGAGAGACCAAGAGCTGCGCTCTCAAGCCTGTTTTTCTCCAGTTACGTGTTCCCAAGGGACCTGTCTCCATTAGGATGATTCTGGCTGTTTGTTTCCAGTCAGAAACCCTGTCTCTTACCTTCCAGGCACACTAGGCGAAGACAGTCTTTTGGAAAAATTTCAAGACTACCTACCAGGTTTTCATAGAATTAATTCCAAACTGATTTCTTTTCCAGGAAGAAATTCTTGATCCCTCAGGTTTATCTCTGTGCTTGATGTTAGCCAAAAGGCTGAGAGGTGATCTGGCCTCTCACAGACGCTGAAACACACTTGTATCCTAGGATGCAGAGATTGCTCTCCTTCCCGAAGTGGGAGCGAAGCTCATTTATTAATTAGTTTCCTTTCCTCTGCCTCAGGGCTTCTGCATCTGTAAAGATGATTGTAAAGCTTCATTAAGCACAGCCTTCAGCTTGACAGATCGCTTTCATCTTCCTCCTCCCTTCCTTTTGTCTGTTCCACTTCTCCCCCTTCAGACAGCCTCTGCCTTCTTCCCAGGGAAAGGCAGTTTCCTGCCAGGGGTCTGCTGTGTCTGCCGAGGATGACCTTGAACTCCTGATCCTCCTGCCTTCACTTCTGGAGCCCTGGGTGATAGGCACGGGCCACTGGGCCCAGTCTTCATTTCCCAGTTGGAGATAATGATCACCACTGTTTCATTGTAGATTGGTAATACCCTAGTGGATGGCGGACATTCTGCAATATAAAACGTTTAAAGATTTTTAATTTATAAATCTGGCAAGTTATTTTTCTCTTTGATTCAGGGTCTCTCTGTAGCCTTGGCTGGCTTGGAACTCAGATCTGCCAGCCTTTGCCTCCCAAGTGCTGAGATACAAGGTGTGCCATGACGCCTGCTTTAGTCAGTAATCACTAATTAGAATTAAAATAATTTCACTCTTTGGGGTGTGCTGATGCCATATGGTATCTTTAAAAATAAAAAATAATAAAAAGAGACTTGTACTTGATAGGAGAGGATAGGAGAGTCAGTACTTCCAGACCTCCTAAGCTACACCCTGGTCCACATGAGAACCTGTTTCAGAAAAATAAAAAACAGTTCTTTGCTGTTCTTGTCTTAACTACTTAACTTACTGGAGTTTGCAAGGAGGCCTCATAGGATCAATAGTAACTGCCACTGACCACGGACTTCTGTCTGGTGATGTGGTTTGCCAGACAGCTATGGTCTTTGGGAATTAAGCATAAAATGTCCTGGCCCAGTCACTCTTAAACAACAAGCTGCTGTTTTCTGAGCAGTGTCGGGCATTAATGTCTCTAGGGAATTCTAGGAACAAACCGAGCATGCGAAGCCAGACACTGCTCTTCTGTACTTCCCAGCTAGAGTTTCTCAGTCACACATTTCCCCTTTAGGTCCAAACAGGGATGTTCACCTGGGGAGGGATTTTTCTTGAAACAAAATCTCATGTAGACCAGGCTGGCCTGAAGCTCACCACTTAGCAGATGATGACTTTTGGCCCTCCTTTCACTGCCTCCCAAGCTCTGGGGTCACTTGTGTGGGCAGCCATACCTGGGTACTGTGATCAAACCTAGCCCTTCATGCTAGGCAACTATTCTCACCACTGAAGGGCACTCCCAGGCCTTTTCCTTCCAGTGATGTTTTATGTGTATTACCACAGTGGGTTCTTTTTGTTGTTATTTTGAGACAGTTTCTCAATATGAATCAGATAGTATATTTAAGAGAATTTAGAAAATTGTATTAGGGAGTTTTTCTTGTGAAAGTATTATTATATACAGCTATACTAACTACAGGGACATAGACTTTATGAGGCAGGAATTATTGAACTGTGTTTTCAGCTAGAAAAATTATTTGGGATTGGAGAGATGGCTCAGCAGTTAAGAGTGTGTGCTGTTCTTTCAGAGAACTGAAGTTTGATTTCCAGCATCCATATTAGGTAGCTCACAAAAGCCTGTAACTCCAGCTCCAAGGGACCCCCACCCTCTTTTAGCCTCCCAGGGCTCTACTCATATATACATACTTATATGGATATAATGTACTCAAAATCAACAGTAAAAAATAAAGTTTTTATTGAAAAAATTATTTGTAGTGACTGATATATTTTAGTATGCTGAAACTTCATGAGAAGGTTGTTCCAAAGATTATATACTACATGACCTTATAAACTGGATTAATAAAATATATACATCTTAAGTCTTCTATCCTCTAACTTTTTAAGTAATAAGCACCTAATAAAATTCATACAGCAGTACCTTATGATATAAGAGCCATGATATGATGGGGGGGCGGGAGGGGAGTCCTTTCCAGAAGTATTTTAAATAAAAATTCCGCGGCTTGTTTTCCTTAGTTGGTGGCCACAGAAATGCCACTGAGTAAAAAGCTGAGGGAACCGTTTTGTTGAAGCTGTCTTAAGGCTTAAATTTTAAATATTTGGAATCCTTATTTATCTGTTATTTATGCTTTTGAAAGCCTCCTTATAATCTCTGATTAGCCAAAGATACAGAACCCTGTCTCTACTGTCATACCTTATAGTCATGCATTTGGCTTTCTCTTTCCTGCCTCATGTTCTGGTGATGAAGTTTACCACATCACTTAAGTGTGTGTTCTCTTTTATGCTTTGTAAACAAAAGTTCGTCGTGCAGTACTCCCTCGCTGACCCCAGCATCCTTGCCTGTGACTGCCAGACTAACGTTTCTTTCTTATTCCATTTTCAGATTAAGTCAGTATTCAGTGTACAGTGCTGCTAGAGAAAATGTCTGGGAAAATGGTCTCTTATGGAGCTAGTGAAAGAGAAAGAGATGGTGTGGGGCAGTGAGCTCCTGCAGTCTTCCTAGGCATATGAGAATGTTGTTTCCTCTCCTGCCCTTTAGAATGCCCATCTTAAAGGTCTTGCTAAGATGCCCCGACTCAGAAAGTTGTGCTGGGATAATGATTTTAGAATTCAGGTTCATCTGAATCTTCATTCTACAAACAAGGAAGCTGAGTTAGCCTTGAGCTGGAAGATACTACACATATTTTCAGTTATGGGCAGCTTTAGAAACAGTTGACTTGGGATTGGTTAAGAGCGCAGGTTCAGAGGACCTGGGTTCAGTTCCCAGAACCCACATGGCAGCTCATAACCATCTGTAGCTCCAGTTCCAGGAGATCCAATGCTCCTGATCCTCCTACTTCTACCTCCCTAGTGCTGGAATTACAGGTGTGTCACCATGCTCAGCTAAGCAGTTGATTTTGGTTATTGATAATATTGGACTAAAATCATAGCAGACTCAGACATTGTGTTTGCAAGTGTATTCCTTGGAAAATAAAGAAACGTGCACACTGGTTATGTGTTTTGGCTGGAAGAGTATATGATCTGATCTGACCTCTCACTACTAAAGCCTTAGTGAAGAGCACTAACATGGGCATGGACTTTCTCATGTGCCTGATGTGCCTGAGCACCAAGGGGTAAACTAAGTCCATTGTAGCCTGTAGGAATGTCACTGAAGTACACGCTAGATTCGTCAGTGTTCAGACATGGAAATGAAGACTGTGGGAAGTGTGTGAGGTGGCAAAAAATTATTGTTTTTTCTTTTTAGTTTTATAAAATTAAGAAAGAATTGAACAACAAAATTAAACCTAACTTAGGTGGTTTCTTTCTAAACTGACTGAATGACAACTGTCACTGGCTGTGCCTTAACTGTCACTCATTTCGTCTGACTAAAACAGGGCTGCAGCTTAGCACGTGCTGTGCTGTCAGTGTCCTGAAGGAGTGCGTGCTTTCGCTTCTCCTTCCGATGTTCTATGCAAGTTTTTCTTCTTTACTCCTTCCAGGAATGAATTGCTCTTAAAACAGGGGTACTTTTTAGGTACTTAGTTAAAAATCAAACAACCAGCCAGGGCATTCTCCATGATTTCTTATTTGTTAGAATTGATTGCCATCTGCATACTGCAGGCTTCGCTCTCTGCTCTTGTTCCTGAGGATGCAGCCCCAGGCTCACTGTAGTTCGTCCGCGTTCAGAACTTCGGTTGTAAAGAGTATAAAGGAGTTGAAATGTAGCGGCTGTCTGTTTTTAGGCTTGAGAAATGTATTCATCTGCATGATCGTGTTTCTAGTTCATGGCGCTGTAAGATAGTCAATTTTAGAACAACTCGATCTCTCCACAAAGAACCCCAGACCTCTTAGCAGCCATATTCCCTGTGCCTGTCACCCAGCTTTCTGTCTCACTCTCTGTCCACACGAAGGAACTTAGAACTGGTGGTCTTGTGTCGTCTGCCCCTTCTCACTAGCCTAGGTAATGTTTTGAAGGTTCATCCATCTTGTCACATAGATCAGTAATTCATTGCTTTTTATTCCCAATGTTGTGTATGGGTTTAGATGTTTTGTTTGCTTTCATATCAGTGCCCCATGTGCACGCTGGTGCTTGTGGAGGTCAGAAGAGGGCAGGGCGTCAGATTCCCGTGGGACTGCAGTTACAAAGTTGGAGCTACTATTGGGTGCTAGGAATTGAACCCAGATCCTCTGGAAGAGCAGCCAGTGCTTTTACCTGCTAAGTCAGCTGCCCATCCCGCGACTCTGATTTTAAAGATGATTTTGAGGCAGCTATGGTGATATATACTTGTAATCCCAGCACTTAGAAGGCTCAAGCATAAGGATCTTGAGTTCAGGCTACCCTCGACAGAGTGAATCTATCTTTCTCTTTCCCTTACTTTCTCTTCCCCTTTCATAGTTTCATCTCTCCAGGTTGGAGAGATGGCTCATTGCCTGCTCATGCAGAGGACTAGGCTTGATTCCTAGCACCCATAATTTATAAGTATTTATGTCCAGTTCCTGGGTGTCCAACACCCTTTCCTGGTGTACATGCAAACATCAAGGCAAACACATACTCATAACATTAAATAAATCTTTTTTTTTTTCTTTTTTTTCGGAGCTGGGGACCGAACCCAGGGCCTTGCGATTGCTAGGCAAGCGCTCTACCACTGAGCTAAATCCCCAACCCCAACATTAAATAAATCTTAAAAAGAAAAAAAAAGTGTTAAATAATCCCCAAAGTCGCTAGTTTCAATTTCAAAGAATAAGCTGGGCCACTACTGTAAGCCAGGAAGCAGCCGTCTACATGTCCGGGAGCCTTTGACAGCCAACAGATAGTTGTGCAAGAGAAGACTGCTGAGGGCCTTTATAATGTTTTCAGACAATGGGAGCATAGCTCTGCTGATGGCAGGCCAAGTTAATAGGCCTGCCACTGTGACTTAGAGCGTTAGTCCACTCCAGCAGTCTTATCATTGGCATGCACGTCATTCCAACGTTCCCGTTAGTGACTTACTAAGAAGTACCAATTGCTAGAAGCAGTGAAAGATTCCAAGTCTACCCATTGCCGAGAGGTGGTAGGCATCAATGCATGAAGGACATTCTGTTACCATCTATAGTTTCTCTAAGATAGCCAAGAAGACTTACATGCACTGTACTAATCTTTTCTTTTTATTATTTTTGAACATGTGACTTCTTCAGGACCCTTCAAAAAACAATTCATGCCAAAGGTTAGTATCTCCCTAATGGTCTTCCTTATACCCTACATAATGTCGGGCAAGAGGTTCTTCTGAAACACGTCTCAGGGCTGGAGAGATGGCTCAGCAGTGAAGAGCACTGGCTGTTTTTCTAGAGGACCTGGTAACTTCAGCATGGGTGTGTGAGTGGGTGAGTGGGTGTGTGGGTGTGGGGGGGAGTGTCTTATGTCGTCTTGTAGTCTCTGTGGGCACTAGGTATGCATGTGGTAGACAAACAGACATATAGGCAAAATATACATATACATAAATGTTTGTTTGTTTATTTTGAGACAAGGTTTCTCTGTGTAGCCCTGGCTGCCCTCAAATTCAGAGATCCTCCTGCCTTTGCCTCCAGAGTGCTGGGATTAAAGGTGTGTGCCATATAACTAAAATTTTGGGAAGGAAAACCAAAGCAAAGAATTTCTGTGCAGATATGGGCAGCACTGATTGGTTTGGGGGAGGAAGGAAGTAATTCTTTTACACAGAAGATGTGAAGCTGAAAGAGAGGTAGAGCTGGAGGAGGATGGTGGTGAAGGGCATCATCAAATATATGAATTATGAATATTCAAAGAATCAGTGTGTTTTAAAAAGAATTATTATCCAAAATACATAAAGATTAAAAATATCTCAATAGGATATGCACAAAGATTTTCATTTAAATGCTTTATACAAATACAAGCAAATGGAAAAAGATTTAATGCCTTTATCATTAAATCATGGCTCTGTTTTACACCTGGGTGGGCAAAACTACACTTTCTACACCTGAGACTTACTTATTAAGAAGTGAGTTATCAAGACCGTAACCCTTCCTCAGGGGTGTTAATGGGAACATTCACTTTGAGAACATTTTGGCTCTGTCTTGTAAAATGAACAATATGAATAGTTTGACCTAACAGTTCTTTCTATGGGACCTGTTATAGAAACACGTCAAAAACCAGGGCACAGTGTGCCTGCCTCGTACTTTCAGTTGCTGTAAGGATTGTTTGACCCAGGAGTTTTGAGACTAACCTTGGCAACATAGTAAGACTACTGCCCAACAGAAAAGCACAAGGAAACATATATGAGTGTTTATAGCCGGGCTGGAGAGATGGCTCTGTGGTAAGGAACTCGGGCTGTTCTCACGGAGGACTCAGGTTTAGTTCTGGCACCCACATGATGGCCCACAGTCAGCTGTAATTCCAGTTCTAGGGAATCAACACCTTCTGACCTTTGAGAGCACCAGGCACCCATGTGGTGCACATACATACATTTAGGCAAAACATCCATACACATTAAATTAGTTGTAAAAAGTTTTAAGTTTATCTTCAAGTGTGGTGGCACACGGCTTTAGTCCCAGAATGTGGGAGGCAGAGGCAGGTGGACGTGTATATCAGCTCAAGATCAGCTTGTCTACATAGTGAGACCATGTCTCAAAACAACCATGCCAAAAAGAATGTTTATAGCAATGTTAGTCAAGACATGCAAATATTGGGAAAATTTCAATTATTCAGTATGAGTTCTAGTGTAATAATAAAATATTACTAAGGGGCTAGAGAGGTGGCTCAGTGGTCAGAGCACTGCTGCTCTTACAGAGGACCTGTGTTCAGTTCCTAACACCCACCTAGTGGCTCACAGTCAGCCACAGCGCCAGTTCCCTCACTTGACCTCTGAGGGTACCATGCATGGTGTACATTATGTACATGGTATACATAATGCATGCAGGCAAAACACTCAGACATAAAGTAAATAATACATTTTAAAACAAAACAAAACTGGACATCGAGAGTCTGGCCACCTGATTCCCATTACCAGCTTCTTACTTGGGACTCAGAGATTGATTACGTTGTGCTTCCTGGATGGGAAAGAGAGATTGCTCATAATCGATACTATTGCTCCTGAGCTTGTAGTAGGATAGATAATACAAAAATCTATATGGAATGATTATTTTCCTCATAAGGTCCTGCCCCTGTACACATAACAATTAATATTGTAGTGTAATAATTTGATTAAAAAATCACAAAGGCAAACTTTAATAGCTATAATTCCATAACCCAGAAATAACAATGTCTATATACTAGAATGGTATGTATGTATATTCTATTTATCTTTTGAAACACCAGAGTGGCTATAAACTTTTTTTTAATGCATGTGTCTTTGCCTGCATGTGTGTGAATGGGGTGTATATCACTGTCCTGTAGTAAGTACACCAACCAGCCTAGCTACCCTGGCAAATACATGGGATCCGCCCCTCTTTATTCCCCCAGCACTGACATTTCGGGCATAGTCACTGTGCCCTATATTTTTATTTGAGTCCTGGGATCACACTTAATTTCCTGAACAAGAACTTTAAATAACTATTTCCTAGTCCTAAAATTCTTGATCTTCCTGCCTCAGTATCCAAATTCTATGATTATGGGCCGTGTGTGTGTGTGTGTGTGTGTGTGTGTGTGTGTGTGTGTTGTGTGTGTCCCCTTTTTGTATATAAGTACTCTACCACTAAGCTACACCCTTTTTTTTTAAAGGGGGTCTTTTGGGCCCTGCAAGTTAGCTTAACAAGAAAAGACACCCGCCAAGTCTGATGGTTCAAGCTCTCATGTGGTAAAAGGAGAGAACCCGACTCCCACATGTTGTCCTCTGACCTCCACATGTACATCATGCCATGCCTGGGCACATGTGTGCACATACACAAATAAATGTAGAGTTGACTTTGTTTGTTTGTTTTCCCTTTCAAACACTGTATGGTAAAAGCAATTTTAATTAAGAGAGAAATCAAGATAAATCAAGACTCCTTTCTCAAGTGTATTAAACATGAGTGCTGAAAAACATTCAATTATTGGGATAAAATATTCTTAACATATTGCTTTTTCTTCCTCCTTTTCTAGTTCCTGGGCATATTGGATTGTCCCCATCGTGGGTGCTATTCTTATAGGTTTCCTGTATCGTCACTTCTGGGCTGACAGCAAATCCTCCTGAGGAGGCCACGTTGAAGTGTCGGAGCACATCTCCTGGGAGTGAGAGGTGGAGACTTGTGTGGAGGCTGCAGGGTGCTCCTTCCTTGGATCCTGCCAGTTGTTTTCTTTCCCCTTGGAGCCAAGATGGTTGACCAGATATCTATCCTCCTTCAATGCAGGACCAGAATCTGTCCATCAGCCTGAGCCTGACGCCCAAAGCACCTGCTCACGTTGTGTCCTTGTCAGGGTTTCTTCTCACTGGTTCCCACTCATTCCCTTCATTTCAACAGTTGATGCCAATGACTTAGAGTTCCTTTGTTGTAGTGACATGGCCTTTGGGGACAGTACATGATTTCTGATACTTTGAATTCACAGTAGACATAGTTAAGGGAACAGCGGTCTAGTTTTGAGTCTTTCCCCATTTTTCTTTTAAGTAAATTTTTTTAATTCTGATTTAATTTTGTCATTCATGATGATAAGGGATTTAATTCATGAAGTTGTGTAGCTCTTGTTTCAAACACAGCTGCCAAATGATCTTACTTATGATTGTTAGAAGTAAGGAGCCAGCAAAATGGCTCACTGGATAAAAGCAATTGCAGAAAAACCAATGACCTGTGTTTGAGTCCCTGTACCCACAGGGTAGAAGGAAGAGAACCAGTTCCCAAAAGTTGTCCTCTGACTTCCACATGTGTGCTGTGGTCTTTGTGTACACACACACACACACACACACACACACACACACACCCCAGATGTAAATTTTAAAAATAGAATACAACAGTGGTTGTCTTCCTCCCAGATAGTGTAGCTGATGGCCCCTCCTGTCTTTTTTCCCATGAGTATGTCACCAAACTGTGCATCCCTTTGATTTTTTAGGGGTATAAGAGCTGAAGAAGGGCCAACTTGAGAATAATCTCATTTACAAAAAGAACCAAACACTACTTATAGGCTAGCAGTCTAAAAAGTGACTGGCATGCACTCTCTGGTCTGCCCTTGGTCCCTGACCGTCTTCCGTCCTGGCTGTCTTTACTGGTGGAAGTTGAAGGTGTGGGTATCCATGGGACTTCTGTCCGGTCCGGTCCGCGGGGCTTCACAAGAGGCTTGCTGCTTTTCTGTTTACTGATTAGCAAGTTTCTGTTTCCCTGTTTGAAAGTAAGAGACTCAAGTTTGATCTTCCGTTTCTCTCAGTAAATAACTCACATGTAAATGTCATTGTCCACACACCATTTCTGATCGGGAGACCATGCCAAGAGACTTCTGTTTTCATTTGGGCTCTACCTCCATGGCTCCAGGTTGGTGATTTTGTCCTACTTTTGAGGATAATGATAAATCTGGAAGCTTTTTTCCCCCTTGGATATGAATTTCATTGGAAAGTAGGCAGTCATTTAAAATTCCTTTTCTTACTGGTCCAGGCATTTTCCTGGCATCTCTGACTGTATTCTCTCTCCCTGTGGCAGTGCCCGACAGTACCCAGCTGTTTCTTAGTTTCTATGATTTTCCTTCACATGTTTGGTCATTGCTAGTCAGCTTCTGAGCTGGTGTCACATCCAGTAGGAAGCCATGGAATCCCAGCGGGACCAGAGATATTGGGAAGTGTCCTCCTGCTTCCCTTCTACCCTGCCAGGGGCTTGACAAGACAGGACACTACACAGTACACCAGTCTGCCCAAGCAAACTGTTTTAAAAAAAGTTCAGCCCAGGACTTTTATCCTGTGATTTTAGCAGTTGAATGAATTCAGAAGTCATCAAAATAACATTAGCCTTTTCCTTGCATACTTGGATATGATATTTTAGAGTGATTTCTAGGTGACTTTTATACATCGAAGATGAAGGCTTAACCTTTCATTTTTAGAACGTCTGTAATACTGTGTCACTTATTGACAGCGTTGTCACTCTGTAACAGCAGTGGCATGCCCAGCGCACCTCCACTTAAAGGCAGGGAAGGCTTGTGTGCAGGGAGGCTGGGATCCACTTTTGAGGATAGCCAAGTCACATGGAGTATATGGAGTATGCTGGGTAAGAGGAAAGGACGAGAGTGTGGGATGGGGGCGTTCCAGCCAATACCAAACCTGATGGTGTGCCTAGTGAAAACACCTGGCATAGGAAATTAGGTAAAGAACTACATTTTTGGCTGGGCATGTTGATGCACACCTTTAATCCCAGTATAAGAGAAGCAGGGGCTGGAAAATCTCTTGAGTTATTGCCAGCCTGCTCTACATAGCAAGTTCTAGGACAGTCAGGGCTACATGGAGAGACCATGTCACAACCACTCCACCAAATAAAAGAACTGTATTTTCAAGTAAAATTGGTGTTTTGATATTTCTACCATAAACATCAATACAAAAAACGTTTTTTCTGTTTTACATTTGTTCTTTTCCTGCTTAATATAGCCAAGCTTTTCCTCCCCTGGGAGCCAGGAGGAAAAGATTTCATACTTCTGCCTTTGTTATCCATGAAATCCATCAATACCCAGGGCCTCTTTTGAACTACTGATAATGTGATATCATTTTATGTTATAGAAAATGATGCTGCTTTTTTTTATCTTTAACCCCAGCACTTGGGAGGCAGAGCAGACATTTTTCCTGAGTTGTCAGCCGGCCTGGTTTAGAGCAAGCTCCAGGCCAGCCAAAGCTACATAAGGAGACTCTGTCTCAGAACAGAACCCCAAACCTTTCAGGTCTATTTGCTGTAATTCTGTTGCCTACATAAACAGCCAGGCGAAAGGTGGGTTTTAGGCGGGAGTTTGTCAAGGCTTTTCCTAAACAACAGAGCAATACAACATGTGCGCTAATGCATTTTTAAAAGTCTGAACTTGTCAAAGAAGCTTTGACATTTGAGGGTCATGAAAACCATTATTAAGACCAAGAGGAGACAGTTCCTGTCCACTGACAGCAGCTCCTGACCTGGAGGTGAGGTGCAGATTTGGTTGTTTATTCTTGAGGTGACCAGCTGCTGCCACATATACAGGTAGTGACTGATGAGAAATGAAAGAGAAATTTATGCTACCCAGACACGGTGTTAACACCCATTCTCTAAGTCTCTACCCGGCCCTGGGAGCTGGTGATGCATCCTTTTGTAAAGAGAGCACCAGGACAGCGTATGGACTGTTCCTGTCTCCTTGTGTGGTTACTTAGGCAGAGACAAGTCTGTCCATGCCGTCATTTGAGCTGGCTGGCTCTTCCAGCAGTTGCCATCGGGGCTCATTTAGTGCTGATGGTGAGCAGTGAGAAGTGAGGTACAAGCCAGGTGTGTCATCACAGGCGGCAGTGCTTGTGTCAGGTGATCCCCGCCTGGCTGCCGTTGACCTGAGATGACTGAAGCATAAATGTTCTTTGCCTCCTCCCCCAGGGGAAGTGGACTCAGACATGTCGTGTCTCAACAAGAAACTGAAGTGTTGAAGCTGTGAGATTCAGTTGCCAAATATCCAGAAGTAACGGGGAGCTCTGTCATGTTTGGCCAGCTTCGGGATCAGTGGGAGTGGTCCAGGAGGGAGGCTGACGAAGCAGGGACGTGTCGGTCACCTGCCTTACGCCCAGTGTCTTACTCTCGAGTTGCAGGGGCCGCCCCTTGCCCATGCCCGCACTGTCCAGGTCAACTGCTCGGGTAGAACATCCTTTCAGTTCCTTAACTCGCCTTCTCCTGCGCCCTCAACTGAGTGGCTAATACTACATTCCTTTTGTGAATTCAACGGTGGGGTTTGTTTACCTACGTGGTTTCAGCTTATTTTGAACAAAGATCTTTGTCTCTTTCTACTGGAATGTGCACACAGTGAATGTTTGTTAGAACTACACAATAAAGACACTGTTTTCCTTTTCTCGTCCTGACTACGGTTGCTTTAAAAAAAAAAAAAAAGACTTGTTTTTAAGGAAATGTTGGTGCTGTGCTTCTTAGGTGCTCTGGATGAAGACAGGGTGCACCATGTTCTTCGGCATCAGTGCTGACATTCGTAACCTAAGTTAGGCTGTGCAGTGGCTCCTCAGGGTTCTTTGTTGGAAGTGGATTTCTCACTTGGTAGTTGGGAGAGAGCCATCAGGTTTGGCCATGCTAAGGGATATGAAGTAGGAACCAGAAAACAGTTTGAAGTTCTCTTTCTATCAGTAAAGAAAAGCCTACATGAGATAATGTTTTATTGTCTGTGGTGCTGGGCCTCAACTGATTGTTTTTCTTGGAACTAGCTAAACTGTTGGGGAAATTTATACACAGAGGGTGAGGGTCTAGTGATTGTGTGAAACAAGGGAAATAGGCCATTTTATAATTACCTCTATCACACACTGATAGCCTTTTAGCATGACCAGCATTAGGTCAGAGTAGATCACTCATTAGGCCCCGGCGATTCCACTACCACAGGAATCGAGGATTAGTCACAGGAAGGGATAGCCCCATTCTTAATGCCAGCATTTGAATCTAATGTTTAATCTCTGATGCTAATAGGAATTCATTATCAAGGCACTCTTCCTGCTGTTTGATAGTTGCGTGACAAATCTTGATTCATAATAATCTGGAGGTCCGTGACTCCACTTAACGAGAGTTTAAGTATCTGGTAGCATCCATCTGACAGCATTCAGCTAGACGCAGTCTGTGTAGTCAGAGCTGCTTGGCTAAGGTGTTTAGATGCATTTTGAAAAGTTGGTTCTTGAGGCTGGAGAGATGACTTAGAAACTAAGAGCACTGACTGCTCTTCTAATGGACCTGGGTTCAAGTCTCAGTACCTATATGACGACTAACAATCTGACGTCCTCTTCTGGCCTCTATGGTCACTGTTCATAAGTGATGCATACACACATGCAGGCAAAATGCCCATACCTATAAGAATAGAAAAACAGACAATGACAACTCCATTCTTTCTGAAGCACCATCTTCCTCAGCTTCCCCGATGCTGGGTTATAACCTGATGCCACCACATGGCTCTGTAGTGATAGTAGGCTTGAGATGGCTCAGTTTTCTTGCATAACATTTTATTTTATTTCTGGGCATCCCATCCAGAGCGTTCATATATGGTAAGCTACTCTTGTATACTCAGTTTCATTTGTAGCACTGCAAAATGTTTATTATTTAAGAGAATCCTGCTGTGTACCTAAGCTGACTTAGAACTCCACTTTCCTACCCCAGCCTTCCAAATGTCACATACTTACAAGCGTATGATTAAAAAGTATTCAGGTACACGGCTATCAGGGAAAGTTGTGGCTATCCAGGTGAAAGATCTAATCTCAGGGCTTGGGGGGTTGAGGCAAGTAGATCTTGAATTTGAGGCCAGCCCAGAAATTAGGAAGAAAAAAGGAAAGTAAAAGAAAAAGAAAAGGAGGATATATGCTCTAGAACTATACTTAGAATAGTCCTAATGTAAACGCTCAAGGAAAACCTATAGAAGCCCATGTGTGAATGTGCAAACTATTGTTATTAAATTCTCATTATTTAGAATGAGAATGTCAGGAAATGGTGACAAGAACAACAAAACCACATGTTTTTCAAGATGGAGTTAAGTATTAGAAGGATCTCTAACAGCTGAGGAACTTTGCTGTACCTCAACGGTTGCAGGGAGGAGAGCTGAGTGTGGTGTCACTGGGTCCCTGCACTGGGAGGCAGAAGCAGGCAGATCTCTGGGAGTTGAGTTTGAGACTACCCTGGTCTACATATTAAGTAATAGGCCAACCAGGGCTACATAGTGAGACCCAGCCTTTAAAAAGGAAAGGAAAAGAAAAAAGAAAAGAAAAGAAGAGAAGAGAAAAGAAAAGAAAAGATGAATAATATATTAGTCAAGGTTCTCTATAGGGACAGAACTGATAGAATGAATATATATTTTACGTATATAATGGGGATTTATTAGAATGGCTTACAGGCTGTGGTTCAGCTCATCCCACAATGGCTTTCTACTAACAGAAAGTCTAAGAAGCCAGTAGTTCAGTCCTTGAGGTTGGATGTCTCAGCTGTTTTCAGTACACCAGAATCCTGAGGCAGTATGCTCTATGCCAGTGAAGGAATGAACTTGCCAGTTTCCTCCTTCCATGTCCTTTATATAGGCTGCCAGCAGATGATGTGGCCCAGATTAAACATGGGTCTTCCTACTGCAAAAATTTTTGATTTAGGTGAGTCTTCCCACTTCAAATTATTTAATTCAGAAAAAAATCCCCCACAGATGAACCCAGTTGCTTTAGTTAATTCCAGATGTAGTCAGATTGACACCAACAATAGCCACAAGTCAGACCCTTGTGAACTTGACACAAAATCACATCTTCCTATGAGGTAGCATGGGTGTGATGTCACACCTCTTTCCTCCCAGCATTTAGGAGGTGGAGGCTGGAGGACAAAAAGGTGAAGATTGGGACTGGAGAGATGGCCCAGCGGTTAAGAGCACTGACTGCTCTTCCAGAGGTCTTGAGTTCAAATCCCAGCAACCACATGGTGGCTCACAACCATCTGTAATGGGATCTGATGCCCTCTTCTGGTGTGTCTGAAGACAGCTACAGTGTACCCACATAAAATAATTAAATACTTCTTAAAAAAAAAAAGCTGCAGATCATCCCTAGTTGTATAGCATGTTGGAGATCAGCCTGGTCTATGTGATGTATCATTTCAGAAAAGGAAAAATTAGGGCTGGAGAGGAGAGACGGCTGGGTGTTTGAGAGCACTGGCCCTTCTTCACAAGGGCCCAGCTTAAGTTTCCAGCACACACATGGCAGCTCAAATCTAACTCCAATCCCAGGGTTCTGACACCCTCCGAGGGCACCAGGCACATACATGGTGCACAGACATGCAAGCAAGCAAAACACCCATACACATAAAATAATAATACTTTTTAAAAATGGCTTAGTGGGCAGAGGTCCATGCTACACAAATCTGACAGGATGTATTCAATCCCCAAAGCCCATGTTAAAGTGGAAAGAGAGAAAGGACTCTGGAAATTTCCAATCCCCACACCTGTGCATGGCCATACTCACATATATAAAATCATAATAATTTTTTTCTCAAGACAGGGTTTTTCTGTGTAGCCCTAACGGTCCTGAAACTCACTGTGTAGACCAGGCTGGCCTCTGATTTAGAGAGATCCACCTGCCTCTGTTTTCCAAGTGCTGGGATTAAAGGCATGCACCATCACTGCCTGTTAATAAAATAATTTTTTAAAAAGAAGCAAACAAACAAACAAACAAAAAAGAACTGGGGAGGCAGCAGCCTTGTGCTGCATCCTATAATCCCTGCTGTTTGCGAGAGGGTTTGTGGCAGGTTCGTGTGTAGCTCTCCATGTGAAAGCTTGAAGAGCCATTCTGCTCTAGCAGGAGACTGTGACACTATTTAGCCTTTAGAAATATGTACATGTGTTGCATTAGCCGGGTGTGCTGGCTAGCTTTACGTCAATTTGACACAAGCTAGAGTCAACGGAGAGAAGAGAAAATGCTTCTATAAGTTCAGGCTGTAGGCAGTCCTGCAGGGCATTTTCTTAATTAGTGATTGATGGGGGAGGTCTCAGACTGTTGTGGAGGGGGCCACCTCTGGGCTGGTGGCCCTGGGTTTTATAAGAAAATAGGCAGAGCAAGCCTTAAGGAGTCAGACAGTAAGCAGCACCTCCCACAGCCTCTGCATCAGGCCCTGCCTCCAGGTTCCTGCCCTGACTTCCTTTGACGATGAGCTGTAATGTCCAGGTGTAAGCCAAATAAACTCTTTTCTCCCCCAAGTTACTTCGGCCGTGGTGTTTCATCACAGCAATGGTAGCCCTGACTAAGACACCGGGCATGGTGGTGCACGCCTGCAGTCGTATCATTGGGGAGGTGGAGAGACGAGAATGAGAAGTTCAAGGCCATTCTGAGCAACACCGTGAGTTTGACGGCAGCCTAAGCTATATGAGATACAATCTCGAAATACACACACACACACACACACACACACACACACACACACACAATTAGTGAAAATAATGAAAAAAAATCTGTCAAGTTCAGTTTGCCACTTTTCTGTCTTAGTATACAGCGCACTGGAGTCTGGCCTACATCTGAATTGACAATTAGCTGTGATAATTCTCTGTTTAAAATCAAGTTCACACTTGCACAGTGCTTATGAGACACCCTACCCATTACGTCATTTGGTTCTCTTTAACAATCCTACTAAAGTTTCTTTTATCGTCCCCTGCTTATAGAAAGAGAAACAGGTATAAAAGGTTATATGACTTACATTTACAAGGGGAATTATGGGTCAGAATCTTCACCCGGGCCCCTGCTTTGGCACTACAACCTGTACCACACATGGTATTGTCTCGTTTATGTTGCGTGCTTCATTTGTGTCTGCATATCGTTATTAATAGACCTTAGGAGGCAGAGGCTGCTACCCCGAGCTTAGAGGGTGTGTACTGGCAACGCATGTTTGTGACTCCACTGTGCAAAAATCATTCTGAAGCATCACTGTTTTCAAATGAACTTCAGACTAAGTTTATCGGGACACTTTGTGCAGCAGCGGGTAGTGGCAGTTCTGTAGCCCCAGTTCTGGGAGGCAGAGGCCGGAAGGTCACAGCACATTTGAGGCACTCTTTTCTATATAACAAGTTCGGGCTTGTCAGAGCTGTGGATGGAGACGCTTTCAAAACCTAATCGATTCATATAATAAAACTTTAAACATCCTTTATTCGCAAGAATTAAGAATTACCAGTTAGGGCAGCCAGGAGGGAATGATGTATAGTAAAAGTCATAGCACTCAGAAGTCTGGGAGTCATGAGTTCAAGGCCAGTCTAGGCTACATAAGGAGACCCTGCTTCAAAGGAGAAAAAAAAAATATATATATATAATATATATACGTATATATATATATATTTCTCTGTTCCAATGTGTGATTTTTTTGCTCTGTTTTATTTCTTTTTGGAGACAGGATGTCCTATAGCGCAGGCTGGCTTCAAACTCCCTGTGTAGCCAAAGAGAGCTTAAATGAATATCCTCCTGCCTCTGCCATCTGACTGGGCAAATTCCAGGTGCGCACCACCACGCCCAATTTCTGTGGTGCTAAGGACTGAACCCATGGCTTCTTGTAGTCTACCACCTGATCTGTGTCCCCAACCATTGATGAATGGCTTTAATGGCTTGGTAGATAAAGGCACCTGTCACCCAGGGATTGACCCCTGGAACTCTCATGGTAGACGAAGGGTCTTCTTGTCCCCTCGTCTCCGCACGCTGGGGCACACACAGTGCAGGTACACAGCATAGAAGTGTAATGGATACTTAGATAACTGTTTGCATTTTTGACTTGTTCCTTCCAGTCTATTTTTATTTAATTTTATTATATACATATTGATTATTAGTGGTGCTAGGGCCCTATACATGCTGGGCAAGAAAACTATTTTTCTTTAAGATTTTTGTTTATTATTTTTGATTGCATATGCACATACTTATGTATGTGTGTCTCGGGGATTGTGCAAGTGAGTGCACGTGTTAGAGTGAATTCTCACGAATGCCAACTTTTTGTTGTGCAAACCTTGCTCCTTAATTTAAAAGTATTGGTTGAATAAAAATGTCCACAGCCTGTAACTTGGCAGAAGAGAGGTAGGCAGGGTTCCTGGCTTGGGGTCAGAGTCAGAGACCAGGAGGAAGAGAGCAGAAGTCCCCACGGGGTAGTGGATCTTGAACGGCATGGCCATGAGGGCCTGCCTGGTGGAGCCGGAGAAGCCTAAGCAGGACAAGGCCAGTGATACCTCTGGGTTACGGACAGGGAAGTGGATAAAATGCACAGAGGACTGCTGTCTGCTCAGCTCTAGCGCTTTAAGGCTTACTACAAACATAGAGGTTTTGTGTTTTTTATTTGGGAACTAAGTGATCAAGGTTGGGTAGAAAGTCCCAATTGACATTTACTGTAACAGCGTCAGATCCCCGGAGCTTGAATTACAGGGGGTTGCGAGCCACTCTACACGAGTCCTGAGAGTCCTCTGAGTCCTCGGAAGAGCAGGACATGGTCTTAACTGCTGAACCCCAGGAAAAGTGTTGTTTATCCAGCGAGTTCTTTATCTGTGAGCATCATCTGCATTCTCTGTGACCTCAGCCAGCATGCTTCCCAGCAGACAAAGGTTAACAGAGCTGGAGAGCCTTCTTAAAAGCTCTGCATTTCCTTCGTAAAAACATCGTTTAAAGCCGGGTGGTGGTGCACACCCTTTAATCCCAGCACTTGAGAGTCCGGCAGATCTCTGAGTTTGAGGCTAGCCTGGTCTACATAGTAAAATCCAGGACAGCCAGGAAAAGAAACCCTTCACGGAGAAAGACATCCTGTCAATAATAATAATATTTTCATTTAGATTTTTTTCTAAAATGTTATTTTTTAAATTTTTATTTATTTATGTATATGAGTACACTCTCTGGCTTCAGGCACACCAGAAGAGGGCATCAGATCCCATTACAGATGGTTGTGAGCCACTATGTGGTTGCTGGGAATTGAACTCAGGACCTCTGGAAGAGCAGTCAGTGCTCTTAACCGCTGAGCCTTCTCTCCAGCCCTAAAGTGTTATTTTTAATTTTAATTTTTAAAGATTTGTTTATTTTATCTGTATGAGCATTTTGTCCGCATTATGTACATGCCTGGCTCCCACAGAGGTCAGAAGCGGTCGTCAGTAACTCCAGTTCCAGGGGATCTGATGTGGGTGCTGGAAACTGAACCCAGGTCCTCTGCCAAGAGCAACAAGTGCTGTGAACCCCGAACCATCTCTCTAACCTTGGATTTTCTTTGACAGACACATGACTGGTGCTTTCCCAGTCTGTAAGCGGCTACGTGAAACACTGGCCGAAGCGAGTTCTCTGGTTTGAGTCTGACCTGAATGGGCAATGGGGGTGACTTTGCTCAGCCCCAGCTGCCTGTCTGTGCAGAAGCTGTGCGGAGACAAGAAGCCGCTCCAGGAGGCCAGAGTCTTCCCGCCCTGTCCGTCATTAGGGGTAAATCTCGCTGTTCATTAGCAGAATGTAGGAAAATTCCTCTCAGGTTTCACCAGCTACTTCTGTTTTTTCTCCTCATTCTTTTTTTTTTTTTTCGGATCTGGGGACCAAACCCAGGGCCTTGCGCTTCCTAGGTAAGCGCTCTACCACTGAGCCAAATCCCCAGCCCCCTCCTCATTCTTTCTCCTTGAGAGATCTCTCTGGCAAGCCAATACACCCTACCCCTGCCTCCTGATGGATTTTGTTGCTAGTTCTCCCTCCAGTTGAGATGTTACCTGGAGCACTGTATTGGGTCTGATGGCGGGTGGATCCGTGTGAGCACTGATTAGCAATGTCTGCCGGAGACAGGAAGAGAGAAGTGGGAGATTCCCAGTCCATTTCCACTTGAGTATTCCCTGGCGTCAGTCTCTCAATCTTCAAGAAACCTCAAATGACTCCAGTCCAGGTTGACTGAGTTCTTCATCTTTCATCCCTGCCGTGTGTTCTGTTTTCCTGTCTACACTGGAGTTTCACTGAGGGCAGAAGTTGGCAGGGGTTCCTCTTCTGAGTTCCCTCGCTAGACCCAGGCCAGTGCCTAGACTAGTGGCAATATGGAATTGTGTTGTGTTGTGTTGCTGGGGTAGTTACTACAAAACAAAACAAAACAAAACAAAACAAAACAAAACAACTAAAAATCCAAACCGGAAACAGAGGATACACCATCTCCTGACAGGGTGGGCAAGAGCACTCCTGTTAAAGTCTACAACCTTGACCTGACCTTTTGGAGTTTTCGAGTGACACTTCCTTAACTGTAAAGAGGATCCTGAATGTTCTTAAGAAGCAACCTTGACTACACTGAAGTACTTTATTTTTATGTGTATGAGTGTTTCTGTGTCCACATACATGTGTGCCCAGTGCCTGTGGAGGTGAGAAGAGAGGACCCGAGTGGCAGATGGATGTGAGCCACCATGTGGCTGCTGGGACTTGTGCAAGAGCAGCCAATATTCTTAACCACTGAACCATCATCTCTCTGGCTCCTGCAAGGGGGCGGGGCATCTTGAAATGAAATCATTCACTTCTTTCACAAACGTTTACCTGAGACTGCAAAGTGGAGGTGGACTGGAGGCCTGAATAAAAGGCACATCCCAGCTGACACAAGATTGAAGACATGACTCAGGTCACTCTGAGCGGGGAGCAGACTCCTAACAAGAACGCAAATTCAAACATCCAGGGGCTCTCAAATGGCAGCTACCGTAAGAGTACAAGGAAGGCCATCACGTTATGCTTATATGCTTTTTGCCTTTAAAATTTATTACTTTTATGCACAGATGTTTTGCCTGCATGTACATCTGTGCACCACAGTACATGCCTGGTGCCCAAGGAGGTCAGAAGAGGGGTGTTCGACCCCCTAGACTGCCTTTATGTGGTGCTGTCTGTGGTGCTGGGAACTGGACTCTGGTCCTTTGGAAGAGCAGGCAGTGCTCTTAACCACGGCGTCTCTCCAGGTTCACAGTTTTCTTTTTCACTTTAGTAGAAACAATAGACACTTAAATAAAGCATGCTATCAATGTATTTTCTTATAATGGTAATATTACAGAACAGAGTGGCTACATGTGCTGATGGTACCTTACAAATGGGGTACAATTAAAAACAAAAAATATTAAAAAACATTTGTGACTGGGCCTGGGGAGATGACTCAGTAAAGAGTTTACTGCCTTCCCAGCCCCTTAGAGCTTTTTAAACCAAATGTAACAACATAGCACATATGTGCTACAGTGGCTGTTCTTGGTGTCAGCCTGACTACACATGCAGTTAACTAAAACCCAGTCAGCTGGATACATCTCTGAGGAGTTTTTCCGTATCAAATCATCTGAAGTGGGAAGACCCACCCATCTGGGCCACATGGTCTGCTGGCCGCCTGTGTAAAGGACATGGGAGAAGGAAGCTTTTGCTCTTGGCCTGCTCGTCCCCACTCTCTTGGGCATGTCCATTCGTTCACTGGCATCAGAGCCTACTTCTTCAGGATTCTGGGGTGTAGTGAAGACCAGCTGAGACATCCAGCCTCGTGGACTGAACAACTCCTGGATTCTTAGACAGTCCGTGTGTGTGTGTGTATGCACACATCTGTATAAACTTACATGTGTATATAACACAGTACCTCACCGATAAAAGTTATGTGCTGTTTATACTCGCATTCATAGATACCCAAACCTTGCCGGTTAATACAAAAATATCGCTGTTGCCTTTGCCATTCGTTTGATTACTAGTTACTGACGAGGGTTTGGCAATCATTCACATCTTCAGCGACAGATCTTCCAGTTAGGTTTGTTCAGCATTTTATTTGTTTGTTTGCTTATGTTTTTATTTTGGGGTTCCCCCCCTCCAAGACAGGGTTTCTCTCTGTAGCCCTAGTTATCCTGGAACTCCCTCAGTAGATCAGGCTGGCCTTGAACTCACAGAGACCCACTGGCCTCTGCCTCAAGTGCTGGGGTTAAAGGCACGTGCCACCACACTTGGTTTCACTTACTGTTTTAATAAGATTATGACTCCCAAGTTGAAAAAACATAATGAACTCCCAGTTACCTCTTTAAAAGAAGTATCGATGGTGCTGGAAAGATGGCTCAGCAGTTAACGCTTCCTCTTGCAGCTGACCTAAGTTCAGTTCCTAGTACCAACATGGCAGCTCACAAGCATCCAGTTTCCACGGAACCGATGTCTCATTCTAACCTGTGAGGGCACTGCATATGCACACACACACACACACACACACACACACACACACACACACACACACCATAAATATAAAAAATAAATATAAATACGGTCATAGATGACTCCTAATAATTTCTTAAAGGAATATGTTGGGATTTTTTTTTTTAGCATGATAGAATATTCTAGAACATATCGATAATGCTTTGGAGGGGGGCGTGACTGTTTTTGGTGTACCTTGTAGCATTTAAATGGCATACCTCTTGTGTGCGTCAGGCCAGCATGTGACTTGAAAGAGGTAGAATTTGTCCTGAGCGTAGACCGAGACATTCTGTCCCGTGTTTAGCATAACTGGTAACAGACGCCATTCCAATAGGTTTCAGAAAATCTCTTCATGACTCAGTGCCTAAACAGGCAGCTCAGAGAGTCGGGATCATTAGCATTCTGAGGAGAGAGAGGGCAAGGGCTGCCGTGTTTACTTTGTCATGGTCAATTTGTTCTTTCCTCATAGTCACTTACCCTAACCTTGAATCTCCAACAGTCTGTTCAGCCACAAATCCACTGTTTATAGCCCTCGTTACCATTTAGCAATAGGAATCGGGCTGATAAATTCAAAGCAGACGTCTTCAGTTTCGTGACGTGGTTCCTCTTTATATAGCACCATGGAGTAGACATCTCAATGTCCACGCCGGCCCAAGTGCTAAGTCAAAGCCAGCTGGAGTAAATGAGTCCATCCACTGGTCTGGTGGGCTGCACATGTGACCCAGTTCTCTCTCTTGGGATGTGAGGGGACATCTGGGAGCTGTCTCCTGTCTAAAAGAGAGAGCCCCAAGAAAGAACTAATGTGAACATCTTGTGAAATCCACAGAAGCTGAGGCTGGCCAAGTAGGTTCCTGCAGCTTACCCTCAAGCTCGCCGTACAGCCAGGCTTCCACTGCTGGAGAGGGCATACATGTTCCTGTTGTCGGGGCTGTTTGTTTGAGGGCTCTGTTGCTTCCAGCTGGAAGCATCCTCACTGATAAACTATGCCGAAGAGAAGTGACTCATGGGAAAAGAATGCTCCCAGCTTCTGATTAACTCTGGCCTCTAGAGATAATTATCTGGGCCATCAGATATATAAAAATATGGAGGTCAGAGGATTAAAATTATAGTAGCTGCCTTTGGGGAGAGGGTGGGGAGTGACTAGGAGGGGGCCTGAGAGGGGCTTCTGGAATGTTAGTCATCTCTTGACTGGGGTGGTGTTTTGTGAGGGTGTTTACCTTGGACAAATTCATTGAGCTACAGTGTACACACTCAAGGGCTATGTATTTTTCTCAATTTTCAGATCTTGACTAGAAGGCTATGGATGGTGGGTCATGGTCATTTTACCAGATAGCCACATGAACCTAGGAACATGTTTTCGTTTTCTTCCTTTCTCTTTTTTTTAATTTATAAAATGCTTATTACATTTACAGGTGGGTCCAATGCCTCTGGCTTCCAAGGGCACCAGTGCTCATATGCACAAACCCACAGAATTAAAATAAAAAATAATTAAAATTTAAAAATTAAAAAATAAAATTAAAAATAACTAAAATCAGTGAACAGTAACTAAAAAATAATAAAATAAAATTTAAAATTTGATTGCATTTATTTATCTATGAATAGGGAGTAGGAAAGTGTGTGTGTGTGATCCCATGGATGGAACTCAGGTTGTCAAGCTTGGCAGCAAACCCTTTAGCTGTCAGCCATCTTGCCAGCCCAGGATATGCTTTTGTCTGTAAACTCCTAAAAGCTCTCGATGCAGGTTCCCTGTCAGTTGTGCAGTGCCAACTCACTTTTCTCAGCTGTGGAAGCTTCCCCTTCTGGCTTAGATGGGAAAACCTCAGGAAGGACCCTGTGGTTTCTAGAATTGAGCCACAACTAATTAAAAACCTGAATAAAACCCAGCAGATTAAAGACTTCATGGAGGGCTTTTTTTTCCCAGCAGGAGTTTCAGGGAGGAGCTTTAGTTATGATGAGTTCACTCCAAGGAAACAGGACTTTAGAGGAAAGCAGCCCCTTTTCATGAAGGAAGAGGTGTAATTTATTTTGTCAGTAGCCTTTGGGGACTGTTGTGTGAATGAGAACAGCCCCATTAGGACAGAGAAGAAAGGACCTAGGAAGCAACCATATCTGAATACTCGCTCCTATATTTGAATACAGTTAGTGGACTGGTTTGGGGAGGATTAGGGGGTGTGGTCTTGGAGGAGACGTGCCACTGGGGGTGGGTTATGGGATTTCCAGACTCGTGCATTCCTGCTGTGCCCAGCTTGTAGATGAAGACGTGAACTCTCAGTGGTTGCTCCAGCCACCTGCCACCGTCCCTTTGCCCCGCCACTGTGAATTCTAATTCTGTGGGACCATATGCCCAATGGAACTCTTCTTTTATAATTTGCCTTGGTAATGGTGTCTCATCACAATAATAGAAAAGAACTGGTACAGGAACAGGTTATCTGCAGATAGTTCTAACTCTTCTGGAGAAAGTCTAGCACGAGCAGCTGTAGTAAGGCAGAGCATAGAGAGTTAGAATTAGACGCAGAAAGACAAGAACCTGAAATAGCAGCCATCATGAGAGAGGCTGGCAGGATGGCTCACCTCAAAGGAACCTACAGGCAACACTGACAATCCAAGCTCGATTCCTGGGACACACTTGATAGACGTCGAGAAACGACTCCTCAAAGTTGCCTTTTGATTTGTATACACACAACACAGTACACATGTATCCTCACGCACGGACACCCATACACACAGATGTTACACAGAGAAGTAAATGAACTGTAAATGATTTTTTTTAAAAAAAAAAAGTCTCAATCCCCATGAAGAAAAGGACCTAGGAAGCAGCCACATCAGGAAGCCCAGTGTGAAATGCGGTTGGTTGGTAACAGAGAACCCTGTCCTGTTGAGCGGCTGCCCATGAGACACATGAGAGGAATTTGCAGACTTGGCAAACTGTGTCTCACCTAACTCTTCAAGGTGTGCTCACACTGATAGCATCGCAACTGTGTGAGGCAAGTTAGACATTACCACGAGGGAGACCATGACTCAGAACAGGCTTTGGGGTCAGACCAGCCAGGATTTGGATCCTGGCTCTGTGATAGCAGTGGAAAGGCTTTGTTACAATTCCAGGGCCTGTTTCGGTGGTTCCCAACCCCATGGCACATTTGACATAATCCAGATTGGATTAGATTTAGGGCTTTACACATATCAAGGATGGTGAACATCCAGCTCCCTGAAGATATTTCTTTAAAAGATCTATGTAGGGCTGGAGAGATGGCTCAGTGGGTAAGAGCACTGACTGCTCTTCCAGAAGTCCTGAGTTCGAATCCTAGCAACCCCATGGAAGCTCACAACTGTCTGTAGTGGGATCTGATGCCCTCTTCTGGTGTGTCTGAAGACAACTACAATGTACTCATATATAATAAATAAACTAATCTTTAAAAGAAGATTTATGTATTTTGACTTTATGCATATGTCTGCTTCTCTGAATGTGCACCATATGAGCGGGTGCCTTAGAAGGCCAGAAGAGGGCGTCAGAGTCCCTGGATCTGAAGTTAAAGATGCTGCAGGTTGTCTGACGTGGGTGCTGGGAACTGAATCCTGAATGTGCTTCACGGCCGATGCATCTCCGCAGGCCCCACTAGAGACGTTCTTACTGTTTCAGCCAGAGGAGTGCCAATGACATCTAGTTAAGAGAGAGGCCAGGGCTGCTGCTAGCCATGTCATGGTGCAAATGAGGGTCCCTTGCCTTACAGATAATTGTGGATCCCAAAACATTCACAGTGCTGCTCTTAAAGAACGGTGGGCAGCCAGGTGGTGGTGGTGCAAGCCTTGAATCCCAGCACTTAGGAGGCAGAGGAAGGCAGGTCTCAGAGTTTGAGGCTAGCCTGCTCTACAGAGTGAGTTCCAGGACAGCCAGGGCTACACAGAGAAAGCCTGTCTCAAAAAAACAACAATAAAAAGGACCCTGGGTACTGCGTGGTTTTTAGTCACTTTGTAAAATGGGCAGATTTTACGTCATTGCCTTGATGGGTATTAGAGAACTGATTAAGTACGAGTTGGTGTCCATTGTTCTGTTCTGGGCTCCCTTCCCCACCCACTCGGGGCCATGCACGCTCCCTACAGAATTAGGTCTCTGTGCACTCACAGCCAGCTTCTGTGTTCCCACTCAGTCTCACAGCTCGTGTCCCGTTTTGCAGATGATTCTGCTCCTTCGCCACAACTGAGCTGCTCAGGAATGGACACTTGATCCACATTAGATCAGTACCAATCCTGTCCCTGGGACTCTGGTTAGTTTGTACTGAGACACACTAGGCTCTGTTGTTTGGTGTCTTAAATGGAGAAGATACAAATCTGAGAGCTGTGGTTAGCTCCCCCCACCTTGATGGTGATGTGCGACAGCCATTCCCAGCGGGGGAAGGGAGGGGGACGCTGCCTTTGGAATTGGCAACATCCCACTGAGAGGTGGAGTCCCAGGGTCCATTCCTACTTGTATGTACGTACCCTTAGGTAGGCTCTAGCTGCTAACATTCTTTTTCCTCCTGAAGGTGGCTTCAGTCAGCCTTGGAGCTGCAGAATGATAACACCAGTAGACTCCCTGAGCATAGCACCTAGAGAGAGGAAGCCTCAGGACGGTCATGGCTAATGTCATTGTCATCTTGTTTTAGAGATACAGAATCTGAGACAGAGGTTAAGTCATTCATTCAACTTCTGTCACATAGCTCCTAGATGGTGAACCTGGTCTAGAATCCAGGCCTCTGACACCTGGACCTAGGTTCTGTTCCGCCTCCTCTAAACTTCGGAATAGAGGAGAAGGAGGCAGGTGCCATCCAGCTGCGATTATTCAGAGAGACCTGTCTGCAATCTGCAGAAATTTCCTGAGCCCTTCCCTGACACGAGTTTCCCTCTTGCTGCCAGGGACAACCGATATCCTGGGTTTTTTTTTTTTTTTTTTTTTTTGTTAGAATCATTTTAATAGTTTTTCCACCTACCCATATAACCTTAAGCCACATGATTCTGTTTCCTTTGTTTTGGAAGTTCACATGAGTGAAACCACCCCTTATGTATTCTTTTGAGACTTGGTTCTTTCAACACTATGTGAGGTCCCCCTGGGCTCTTCCTAATAGTGACAGTTCGTTTAGTTTTCTTTGCTGGACAGTCCACAAGGTATTTATGCAATCTATGTTCAATGGACATTGGATTGTTTCCAGTTTTTAAACCAGCAACGGTACTGTGAGCATTCTTGTTTGTATAGTCCGATTGGCTGACGTGTGCCTAAAGGCGGGTCTACAATTGTCAAGATGTCCTTTGTTCCATGCCCTGGTTGGTATGGGCATTGCATCATGCAGATATCAATACCCGTGGCCACATGGGAAAGAATGCACTATGCATGTTGTGGGATACACAGAAACCTAAAACACGGGATCCTTCCTGAAAACAATAACTGAAGAGATCGTGCAACCCAGGAATTTCCCCTCCTCCGTACATGCTGTGAGTACTGAGAACATGTTTAGCAAGGCCTGGTGGCACATACTTGTAACTTCATTGCTCAGGAGGCCGAGGCAGGAGGATCATGAGTTAGAGGCCAGCCCAGACTATACACCAAGAGCCTGTCTCAAAAATAACAGTGTGGGATGGGTGGCAAGAGACTGGAGAGATGGTTCAGCCCCTCACTTGTTGCTCTTATAGAGGACACAGGTTCAATTTCCAGTGCCTACATGATGGCTCACAACAATATAGAACTCCAGCTCCAGGGATCAGACACCCCTTCTGACCTTGGTGGGTACCAGGCATGATCATGGTGCACATAGACACATGCAGGCAAAAAACTCATGCACATAGAATAAGAATAATAAAGAAGAAAATACATGTTCATATAAGGTATATGCAACAATATTCACAGTAGCACTTTCAAATACCCAGAGAGGAAATATAGTGTGTATGCATGTGAGCATGTGTGTACACACATGTACATGTGCATAATGGAAAATTATCCAGCAATAAGAATTAAGGAAACTGATATATGGATGAATTTTGAAAACATGACATTAAGAAAGAGAAGAAACAGACATCGAAAGAAAAATCCAATACAATATGATCCAACTTAGGTGACATGTCCAGAATAGTCAAGTTCAGACACAGATTGGGGCAAACTGGGCTTTCCAGGAATGGGAATGATTATAGGGTGATGAAGGCTTCAGTTAGTGGTCATGGACATGGTTGTTTGTAAGTATAGCAAAAGCCCTAAATTGTATTATTAAAAGGGTGAATTTTATGGTATATAAATCACACTTTAATAAAATATAAATAGAAACACAGCACTTTATTTTTAGACAGTGTCTGTCTATGTAGCCCTGGCTTCCTGGAACTCATTCTGTAGACCAGGCTGGCCCTGAACTCACAGAGATCTGCCTGCCTCTGCCTCCTGAGTGCTGGGGTTAAAGTTGGGTGCCACCATGGCAGGCTAGCATTCTTCTTTTCAAAGATATTTTAATGTTGTGTATGTTGTCTGTGTGCAGGTATGCCCACATGTGTGGGTGCCTGACGAGGCTGGTAGAGAGTGTTGGGTCTCCTGGTGCTGCAGTTACAATAAGCCTTCTCAACTGCTGAACCATCTCGCCTCTCCAAGTTCCAGCATCCTTTCCTTTCATGCGTCAAGACTGGGATACAGCTCAGTAACGACATGCTTACCCAAGATGCTCAGGACCCAGCACCTCACTAAAATAAAAATGAAGTCACCCATTCAAAGCAGGCATATGAATACCTAAGATAGGACAGCCCAGTGTGTTGTTGGGCTAACAGCGGTCACTGAGTCAGACATGGCCCCAGAACTGATCCTGGAAATAACAACTGGATCACTCAAAGGGCAGTTTAGTGAAGGTACCAAGTACAGAGTGTAGAGAAAATTTGTCTCAAGGCATAAGGAAGCAGTTCAGGGTTGGTGGCAGCCACCAGACCTGAAAAGGGGCAAGGTGTGATCTTCAGAAAGAACTGTGGGAGAGAGCTTCCAAGAGGGATTTCCACATCGAGCAAGCTCTCTACTGCACCCTGTCCTCTGCTCTGCCTGTTTTCTGTGTGCCTCCCATTACAACACCAGTGAGACAGGAGCTTGGGCAATGGGGTCCGTCAGTGCAAACCGCGCATGCTTGAGTCTGGTTGCTGCAGAGGCGATTGGCAGTGTCTCCATTCATCCACTCCCCAAGGCACACAGTGGAGGAGAGAAGGCTGCCAAGCCCCTGTGAAGAAGAAAGAGACCATGTAGCGTCCCAACCCCTCGTGACTTCACACTGAGTTCACTGAAGACAGAACATGATCCTAAAAGAGGCCGACTTTAATAAAAGGAAGTTGGTGCATGGGGTGCAAGCACTTTGGATATGGAGTCTAGAAAGGTCCTTCCAATTAAACAGTGCACAGTAAGTTGGAACTCCAATGATGAGTCCTGGTGATGAAGGTGCCATTCATGATCATGAGGAAGCTGGGAACTGGAGACTAAGCATCCCTGGGGGGTGTATTAATGAGAAGCTTTATGTAAGCACAGAAGGGCAGCTCCACGCTGAGGGACACCCCAGTGAGGCTCAAGGCCTAGGGCTGAGCTGGAGAATCTGATAATGGGCAGACACCCAAAGTCTGCTCTCGGAAGCCAGGATGTGTGTGGACTGCGCCCTCCCTGGAGGTTACCCCGAGTGCTGGCGCAGCTCTCTGGCTCCTCTGCCTGAGCACTCACAGGGCTCTTTCCAGCATTTATTGGGACATCTGCCACCTCCCAGGTCCTCCTCTTCCAAAGCCAAGAAGGGTCAGAGGAAGGGAGTGTCCCTGTATACCAACGTAGCAAAGCAGCTTCTGAAAGCTGAGGGGGCCCCAGGGAGAAAACATGGCCGTGCCAATTTTGAAAGGTCCCCAAACGACTTCTAAAAGTACCAAGGCCCATGAGTAAGACTGCGGTGCTGGATGGAACACGGAGGGGGTGGGGGTGGGGGTAGGGTGGGGGGCAGGAAAGTTGCCCAGATCCCTGGCAGGAGCTGCGTGAAGAGAGCGGGCCAGGGCACTGCCTCTGCAGTATTGTCCCCCCTGTTTTGTGGGTTCTGGGTCCCTCTCGGACCGGTCCGGGCAAAGCCCGAGCCCACCCGTGAGCAGTTCTAGCCTGCAAGGCTCAGCACCCTGCAGGATTCTCTTCCACACAGGTCCCTCACCTCTGGCTCTATGCCCAGCCAGTTGCCCACAGACTGGAAAACAAAGGCACACTGCCTTCCCTGGAGACCTGGGCTTAAGGGATGGGCCTTGGGCAGGCTGGGCGGATGCTCTGTTGATCTTTCTTTCTTTTTTTTTTTTTTTTCCGAGTGCAGAGACTATGACAGCCAATTCCTGTTGGAAGTGGCTTTGTTTTCTTTGGAGCATGAAACACTTTTCCTTTCTCGTGATTGTGGCAGTTTTGGGTCATGTTTAGGATGGTGACTGGCTAGCCTAATTACGTGCCTTCCTTAACCACCGTTCTTAACCTTTTGGCGCACACATGATTACAACCTTGTTTGAAAGGAGGGGTCCTCTCTTCTCTCTCCCCTCTGTGCCGCAAACTGAGTATTCAACTTCTTGAGGGTTAGGACTCTTCGTGACAGGCCAGCAGTGTGTAGCTCAACAGGCATAAGGCCCTGAATTCTGTCCCAATTTGGGGACAAAAAAAGAGAAACTGTTGGATTAAGGAAAATAAGGAAAGGTCTTCCTGTCCCTCTATATTCTACCCTAGATTTTTTCCGGTCTGGTTTTTAAGATTCTCAGCACTGGTTGGGGCAGTGTATCCTGCTTGGCTCCTGTCTGAATCAGTCCATGTGTGTAGGCACGTTTCTAGCTAAGGCCGCCTCTGGGTGAAGGCTCCTGGCCGGCACTGTGCCTCTCTTTCAGGCATCAGGATACTCCAAAGGGGTTTGTAAGCCTTTTGTCTTATCTCTGTCTCTCTATCACACAGAAGCCGGCGACCAGGATGTCTGTGGATTCCAGGAGAGGTGGCCCTGCGTCTGAAGAGGAGGTTCTAGGGAGACAGGCGTTGTCTGGTTTTGTTAAATTCCAGCAGAAAGTCACTTTGCCAAAAATGCCAAAAATAAAAAGGACTGTCTAGACACTCACATATTAGAAGCTCTAAGATGAACCGAGACTTTGACCTTGACGTCATTGGTTTTCGCTTCCATGGCAAGATGAAGGGGTAGGTCAATTAGCAGACAGACTTGTGTACCTGCTGTGCACCAGGCTGTGTTCTTGGCACCCGGAGGCATGTGGTGATGAGACACGCAAGCGCTGGTAACCGTAGGAAGTGGAAAATACAAAGATGAAAGTGATGTAGTATGGAGTGACCAGGGCCGAGGTAGGGAAGTGATGAGAAACGTCTCTAAGAATCCACACTGGGGCAGAGACCCCGCCACCAAGCTCGCTTATCTGCCTGTTCTCCACCTCACTTTCTGTAGCCAGTTAAAGGTCAACCGTGAAAGAAATCAAATGGAACATTCTAGAAATAGGCAATTTATAATATTTACATTGTGTACTATTCTGAGAAACATGATAAAATGTCATGCAATGCCACTCTGTCCACCCAGCACATGACCCACGCTTCTGCACAGTGTGTTTATGCTGTATGTATATGCTCCCTACCTGCTGGTCCCTCGGCAGATGTTCTGAGGGAGGTCACAGTTCTGCACAGGTCGTTCTGTCTTACTAATGGTTATTATCAGTCTCGTAAATTATTCCTTTTAATCGATAAGGACATATAGGAAAAACACATGTAGGATTTGGTGCTATCTGATCCTTTAGGCTTCCTCTGTGGGTCTTGTGACATATTTCCCATGGGCGAGCCAAGACCACAGTATTTAAAAGATAGAACTCTATGTAGAACAGGCTGGCCTTGAACTCACAGAGATGCACCCTCCTTGCCTTCCAATTGCTGAATTAAAGGCACGCACCGCCACACCTCACACATTTATTTCTTTTGAGACAGGGTCTCATGTAGCCCAGGCTGGCCTCAAACTCACTAAGTAGCCAAAGATAACTTCCACTTCTGATCCTCCTACCTCTACTTCCCAAGTTCTGAAACTGTTAACGAAGGTTTCCATAACTAGTCACGGCACACTGGGGGTTGATTAAAGGGCTTTGTGCACACCAAGCAAGCAGTCTACCAACTGAGCTACATCTGAAGCCTGCATGATGTGCCTTCAGTGACCACCCTCAGCTCTCTCATCCAAGCTGTCTATTCCTGCTCTCTGAAGGAAGTTGAAATAAAGACAGGACTCCTCAGTAGGAGCAAGCGCATGGCTGCTCTTGTCTCTACAGCGTCAATATCCACAGAAGGCGGCGGGAGGGGTGTGTGCGCGCGTACGTAATAAGTGCCAGCTGCATACCTTTGATCCCCCCTTATTCTACAATAACCACACAAAACTCTGGCCACTAGCTTTGGATTCGTTCCTTGTGGTTTGTATCTTTTGTTTGATTTTTCAGTTTAGATAAGGGTTTTTGACAGCCAGAAAGGGTGGATGCATTGCCCAAGGTCACATAACTAACGAATGACAGAGCTGGGATCCATGTCTGTCTAAGTCTTGCCACATCAGTTGAGGCTGGTGAGACCAGTTCTGCACATCAAGGGGACCTAAGAACACCAAGGTTCCCTGGGTTTTAGCTACTGTGATCTCCTTGGGTGGGGGCGGGGTGGGTGTCTTCTGATTTCCTGAAACTATGAAGCATAGTCAGGGTCCAGTGTGTCTTTGTAAGGTTTCCCCAAAAAGGACAACATTTAATGATGCCCATTAATCTAAAGGCGAAAGAGGGAGTGTGGGTCTTGAGATAAATAGACTCGTTATGTAGCAATAAACAAACTAGGGTGCGATCAATTAGTGTGGACTGAGGGCAGAGCTGATGCCATCTGTCTGGGCTCTTTTGACACGAGAAGCCGATGGTGGCTATGAATGTTTCATGGAGGAGCACCCAGGAACCAAGATCCTGGTGACAAAGAAATTATTATTTTTGTTAAGATTTAATCCCATGGCTGGGTGGAGGTGGCACAAGCCTTTAATCCGAGGCAGAGGCAGAGGCAGAGGCAGAGGCAGAGGCAGAGGCAGAGGCAGAGGCAGAGGCAGAGGCAGAGGCAGAGGCAGAGGCAGAGGCAGAGGCAGAGGCAGAGGCAGAGGCAGAGGAGGCAGAGGCAGAGGAGGCAGAGGCAGAGGAGGCAGAGGCAGAGGAGGCAGAGGCAGAGGCAGAGGCAGAGGCAGAGGCAGAGGCAGAGGCAGAGGCAGAGGCAGAGGCAGAGGCAGAGGCAGAGGCAGAGGCAGAGGCAGAGGCCAGCCTGATCTACAGAGCAAGTTCCAGGGGAGCCAGGGCTGCACCGAGAGATCCTGTCTCAAGAAACAAAAACAAAACAAAACTGCAAAAAAGATTTATTTCCATTACTTTTGACTGTATGTGTGTTGTTTGTGTGTGCATATGAGTGCAGTGTCCACAAAGGCCAGAGGTGTTGGGTGCCCTGGGTGTGGAGTTACAGGAGGTTATGTGCTGCCCCAACATGGGTGCTGGGAACTGAACTCGAGTCCTTTATAAGAACAGTGTGCCTCCTAAGTGCTGAGCCATTTCTCTAGCTCCAGAAGTTCTAAGAAATAGTGAAATCCTGGCCCTGCTTCTTGGTGACAATTACTCCCTACTAAGGCTTGAGGGAGGGGTACCCATGATTCTAGCAAGACCTGCTGGCCCATCATTCTAGCGCCCAGAACTGTGTGTGCGCCACTCAGGGGGTCTCTCAGGTGTCACAAACCTTGAGAGCACTCCATAAAGGAGTGGCATTTGCAAGGCTGGCCTGACCTGGCTGCCCAGGACTGTGTCAGGAAAGGGCTACAACAGCATTCCCAGTGACTTTTCACAGGAAGAGCCCAGCCCTTAAGATCAAGCAATGGCAGTTTTACTGAGGGTTCCAAAGAGCATGACCCACCTGTGTTCTCCCCGTGGGTGCCCGGAGCTGTCTGGAGAGTGACTTTGCCTACTGCTGCCCAGAAGGCTCTTAACTTCCGTCTTCCTCTCCTTAGAGTGTGGTCTTTACTGTGTGAGTGAATGAACTCAGGTTGACTGGCAAATCCTCCACCTCCCACAATGCATTTCAGTAGGAGTTATAAAGTCTATTATGAAGAAGTGGAAGCATTCAGATCAGGCTTTCAAGAATTAGGTTCTGGAATTTACTTCCGTGGGAATCAGGACATGAGGTATAAACCCAGGTCCTGTAAGAGCAGTAGACGCTCTTAACTGCTGAGCTATCTGGCCAAATCCCAAACTCTATTCTAAAGCGGACGACTCAGTAGTTTGTAGTCTACGTACAGAATAACCATCTAATTCCAGACACCCATTGCTCCAAAAAGAACTGTACACATCAATACCCCATCCCTACCCCTGTGTTAGAGCTGAATGTAAAATGTCCCACCCCAGGTATCTGAATACTGGACCTCCAGTTGGTGGCACTGTTTTGGGTATGAAGCCTAAGTGGATGACCAGGATTATAAATGTGGGTCTTAAGGGTTATAGGTCAATCCAATTTAGGCCCAGTGTCTTGCTTCCCAACTGCTATGGTAGTCACCCACCTCAAACTTTCACTGCTGAGATTTGCTCCTGCTCCCACGGAGCCTTTGCCACCGTGACGTCCTGCATCCTCTGAACTGTGAGCCAGCGTATGTCTTTACCCTTTGCTTTTCCTAGGCATTGTGTCACAGTGAGGACAAAACACCCTGACAAACACTGACCCAAGGGGAGAGACTCTGAGGATGGATCCCCCTTTGGGCCTCAAAGTGATTGAACACACCCACTGTCCATCATCAATAAAGGCCTGAACTGGAGACCACCAGGCCAGGTTTTTATGGAGGGGTGTGTGTGTGTGTGTGTGTGTGTGTGTGTGTGTGTGTGTTGCCTGTGTGGTTTTAAGCACACTCATGCACAGAAGCAAGAAGATACTCTGTGTCCTCCTTTATTATCCTCTCTCTGTTTCTCTGTGCCAGGGTCTCTCCCTAAGCTCCTAGGCTGGCAGCCAAGAAGCCCAGCAATCCACTCTCCACCTGTATCAGTACCAGAGCTACTGGCACATGCAGGACCACATCTGGTTTTTATACCAGTGCTGGGTCTGAGCTCTGGTTTTCGTGCTTGCACTGTAAGCACTCTTAGCTGCTAAATCTTCTCTCCAATTCTCTCCAGCCCTATTTAGAGATGAGTTGAATACACATTCGCCGAGCGCTATCTTTGGGAAGGAAATCGGATTCAAACGCAAGGTTCGCGGTGACGGCTCTAAAGAATCGCACAGTCAAGCTTGTCTACAGATGGCGGAAGGCATAAGACACAAGCTTTCAAAGCAGTTTTTAAGCCACAATCCATAAACGCTCAGAAGAGAACCCAGAAATCACCTCAAATTTCTCCTGGTGGTTGACATCAAGTGAACGTTATTCTGGACCAGTTTCCGGGGTAACAGAGTATTTTCTCGACCACCGGTTCCTATAAGCACTGGCTATGTGTGCTCACTGAGCTTAAAATGTGCCCACTGCAACTGAGGCTCTGGGTCATTTATGTCCTTTAAATTAACTTTACATAGTCATGCTCAGTGAGTGCTGCTGGAAAGAACAAGGCCCCAGCAATTCTCCTGTGTATTGTAGAGGGAAGTGAGGTAGGAATACATACCATTGTGACCATGCCTCCTCCAACCTGATAGGTGTGCTTACTAACTAACCCACTTATAGAAATTATCCTAATTATCCTAAGGGCTCAGCAGTTAAGAGCACCGTCTGCCCTTCCAAAGGACGTGGGTTCGATTCCCAGCAGCCACATAGTGACTCACAACTGTCTATAACTCTTGTTACGGACAGTCCAGGTGCCCTCTCAGACACACATGGAACTTAGCACCCACACCTGTAAAATAAACAAATTTTAAACAAAAAGGAAGAAAAGAGGTTATCCTAGTGAAGGGTGAGGCAAAAGGAGGGGTTGGAAGCCAGTATGGGCCATTAAAGGACACTGTGAATTTGCCCAGAGTCTAGCTCTGAGAATGTTATCATATACAATTCTTTCCCAACATGGGATATGTTCACAATTGTATGAAGAGCTAGGTCAATTACAAAGCAGGACGATATCATTAAAGTGACAGGGGTGGGGCTGGAGGGACGGCTCAGTGTTTAAAGTCTTCCAGAGGACCAGCGCTCAGTTCCCAGCAGCAATGTCAGATGGCTCAAAACTCCAGGAGATCTGTCCTCTTCTGGTTTACACACACACACACACACACACACACACACACACACACACACACACACGTTAAAAAAAAAACCTACCTAAGAAAAAGAAAGAAAAGAACCAGGCATGGTGGAACAGGTCTTTAATCCCACCACTCAGGAGGCAGAGGCAAATGGATCTCTATGAGTTCCAGGGCAGCCTGGTCTACATATCAAGTTCCAAGCCAGCCAAGGCTGTGGGGCTGGCCTGGAGCTGAGGAGGGGTTGAAGCATGTCCCAAACCCCAGAACTTCTCATCCTGAAAGGGGCAAGGAGTTTGGCTGCTCTCCCCGTCTGGCACCAACAAACCCCAGCAGATAGATTTCCCCTGGCGCTGACATACCCTGGTGCATGTAGCAACTGATAAGTCCATGCATCTCCAGGGTTACAAGGGCTGGTTGCTGTTTATCTGACCCACAGGCCTGAAACATCCCAGGCTGGACTTCCCTTCTATACGACCTTATAAGGTTCCTTCCCCTGGCCCCTGCTGCTCTCAAGTATGTAAACGGCATCATCAAAGTTCTTGCCCAAGCCAATAACATCACCACCTGGGCCCACCCAGCCATTTCCCCTAGGTTATATTTATTCTCTGCCCCCTCCTAATAAATGAGCTGATTTCTGACAGTCTCCTGCTTTCTTTCCCATCATACTCACTGCGGCTCAGGAGCCCCTTCAGCCCCAGCCATGCCTGGGCCTTTTCCCCTCTGGGATCAGTCTAGTATGCAGGAGTCTGACTTTTCCAGGACAACGTGGGACTCAAGCCTGCATCTGGCAACCAGTGTGGGTCTCTAAGGGATCCCCGTGATGCTTAGAGGGAGGGTGAGTACTCCTCCAGAGGGACATTAGCCTTCTTGAGCTTGTTTTCCCATCCGGAGGGCTAGCAGACTCTTCTTTCTTTACTTTTGGTTACACTGTCTGGAGGGACTGGGCACAGTCAAGGAGCAACTGATGCCTTCTGGATAAAGCTACTCCCTGTCATTGGTAGAAGGTCCTCAGCCCTCTGCCCAGACCCCAACAGTTTGTTTAGGTCTTGGTAACGACCTATCTTTTTCTCTCCTGGGGCAGGGGACAGGGGTGGGGAGCATGTAACTGAAATTTGCCAGCCTGCTTGCAGGCTTGCATCTAGGACTTTGGGAAAATGTTCCATTTTGCCAAAAGGCCCCAGGATGTTCTGCTTTTGCCTTTTCTGTACCTTCTCTACCATGGGAAATACCTCAATATGTCACATCAACAAAAGTCTCAAATTAGAGGGCCGTGGCCTTGCTCAAGACACATGGCATGTAGCTTACCCAAAGGGAAGCCCCCTCTTTTAGAGAGAGGTCCCCTAAAGGCCCCCTGGGTGATCCTTATGACCTCAACACATGGCCCTGGGTTGCTTATCCCATCTACCACCAAGGAACCTGGAAGAGAAGCCCCTTCCCTCTATCCTCTGTCTATCTTGCTGCCATCTGTCAATGCATGGGCCCCTGGGGGCCCACAGAGTGTGCTTTGCTCCACATCAGACAAGTCTGATGATGATCCCACCGTGGACCACCCTTTAGCAGCCCTTGCAGCCCTTAAAAATGTGACTGAGGACATATACAAGACTATTGTCCCCTCAGTCTCTGCAACATGTTCTAACCCTGTTCAAACCACTGTATACCTCCCCTTACCCTCCCTTGATCCCTAGGAAGATGCCACATAAATTTACGGCTCCCTCCACCCCTTCTTCTACCACCCAACAACTCTGCAAGAAATCCAGAGTTCCAGAAGTTTCCAGTCAATGTGTACCCCACTGGATCTAGGCCCCTATATCAGCACCCCATCAGGCTGGAGACCTGAAGGAGGTCAGGCAGGCAGCCAAGGAGATGGAATTCATAACCCATGGACTAAATCTCTACTCCTAAGTTGAATTGCCATCTTAAACACTCCCAAGGATTGGCGGGATACTCCTCTTTGCTGCTCCTCTTTGGCCCACTCTTTCTACAGTAGGAAGCTCTATATAGAGATGAATGCCTTTAACAGGTCAGGTGAAATCATGACCAACAAAAGACATCAGGTCTATGATGAACATTTTGACCAGGGAGCCTTCTCTACTGGGGTCAACAGGCTGCATTTCCCACAGGATACTTTGACCAGGTGCGCCTGGGATAGGATCACATCCCCACCTCCGGCCTCTAGGACAATACCACCTCCCTGATCTTCCTTCACCAAAGACCAGAAGAGACCCTTTCTGATTTCACTCTTAGGACAAAAACAAGCTTGGAAAGAAAAATCCCCATCCAGCTGTCTAGGGACATCCTTCTTAAAAAATATATCATTTGGGAGGGTATGACTTCTGAATACAGGCTTGCCCGCCAAAGTCTCAAACATGAACATTATGATAGGTGGATTATGCTCCCCACACCCAAGAAATCGGGGTTGCATCCCATCCCTGGCCAAGCCTTTGGGGCAACAATATAAAGAGATGAGACTTGCTTTAAGTGTGCCAAAAAAGGAACACCGGAAAAATGAATGCCCTAAAGTCATCCCCTCATCGTGGATACTGCTACCCCAGGACACTCTGCCCCTGATGCTGTAAGGGCTTCCACTGGAGAAAAGATTGTTGCTCCTGCTATGACAAAGATGGCAAACTGCTGGAGCCTTTAAACATAAAAACCAAGCAGCTGTCAGTCCTGACAGTAAGAAGGAGGAGCACCCCAATAAAAGCTTGATGTGTTTCTAACATTTCAGAAAGATCTCACCCAAAAATCATCAACATAGGTGGCAAACCATGCAAATGCCTTATTGATACAGGAGCAGACAAGAGTATCTTGAGGCATCAAGGTGTCTCAAAAGACTGGGAGCTAATCCCCAGGCCCCAACTATTGTTTGTAGGATGTTGCTCTCATACCTTTACCACCAGACGAGCCTACAAATAGGAAGAACCTGAAGTGTCTACTGTGCTGATATGTCCTTGCATGATATGTCCTCTCATAGCCAAGATTTCCACCGACATTCCAGGGAGAGATATTTTGGAAGCCTGGAAGTTGTACTTGCTAGACAGACAGAAGGAGACCACATTAAAATAGCTGGAAGGGCCTGTAGAGATCACAGAACTCATAGAAAACTAGATAACCTCCTCCAGGTTATCCCTAATTCCAAGGGTCAGTGTTAAATTTGTTAGCCCCTGCCTTGACCGACCTTGTGATGATCCCATTTGGGTTGAACAATGGCCTTTGTCAAGGGAGAAACTGAAGATTCACAGAACTATTAAAAGAACAACTCCAATTCCACCATATCTGCCCCCCGCCCCCCACAGTCCATGGAATACTCCCATGTTTTCCACGAGGAAGAGTTCCAGGAATGGAAGCTACTTGAAGACTTAAGGGTAATTAATAAACTCCATGCAGGTTTGGGAACCCCGCAGAGGGGGCTACCCCTCGCTTCAGCCATTCCCACCAACGTCCCTCTCCTAGCAATAGATATAGAAAAGATATAGCAATAGAAAAGGTTCTGTTCCTCTCCATCCTCAGGAACAACTCTGGGATGGCCTCACATTATGGATGGACAGTCCCTCTGCAGGAGATGGCAAACAGTTTGCCAGGAGGGTGTTACATGCATTAAGGCCCTACTTAGACAAAGGCCCCCACATTTACTATTACAAGGCTGACATCCTGGTATGGGGAGACTACTCCCCAGTCCCCTCCTAACTTAAAGATCAATTGATACCTTCTCTATCCTCCTTAGTGTTTAAGATAGCCTCCCCTCAAACACACCATGTTTTACCAATTACATTCCCAGGAACAGAAATCTCTCTTACCTCAACATGCCCCCTTAAACTTACCCTTTCCTTCCATTTAGCCTTGACTCTTGGCTCCCGTCAGAGCTTCTTAGTGAACCTTAATTGGCCCTGACCTTGGCTCTCACCCATTCTAGCCACCCTACAGTCCCTCTTTGACCTAAAAGGAGTCAAAACCCGTCCTCTTCATGAACTGTCTCCACTGAGGTAGCTTTAGAAACCAACAATACAACCCTAAAAGCCATGCCACTTGCTAGATATAACCCAGCAATGCCCAAGCAACTTCTTGTTTTCATCTCCTCCCTACCCTCCCTATCCTACCCTTGAGGGAGCCCTGCATCAGCCCTGAGGAGTATTAGAATGGTTCCATACCCTGTGGAGAGTACACCCAGGATCCTGACTGAGGTTGATGCACTTGCCACCGTGATCAAAAAATGTCAGGGATACAGCCATACAGACCTTGATGTTGGGGCCCATTGTGTAAAGCCGTGTCTCTGTATATTCAGTTATTAATTCTTTATGGGAGAAAGCTAAATACTGGCAGGATCTTGGTATTGCTGTTTCTATGACCTGTCACCAGGTTTTCTATTTTGTAAATATTCATTCCCCCTCACTTGGCTAAAGGCAATTCGGAATGTATCAGAGACTGTCTCATCTGATTGGCTGTAATAAAGATCTGACGGCCAATAGCTGGGCAGGAAGTAGGGGCAGATCTTCTGGGCAGAGAGAAGGATTCTGGGATTAGAAATTAGAAGTGGTGGATTCAGCCAGCAGACACAGAGGTGAATGGGCAGACCAGAGGGGAGCAGAGAGGTAGGCCTGGCCATGTGGCCCAGAATTAGTCAACTTAGAGGAGTCTGGAGAATGCCTAGCAAAAGGCTAACTTTAAAATATTAGTAAGCCTTTGTGTTAACACTTATATCACTGGGGTGTCTGTCTGAGTTGGTCCCACTATACATTGGGCAAAGAACAGGATATCCTTGTAACCCCCTTCCCTCTCTCCATCAGCCTGATGGGGGTCCTGGGACAGATTGACATTCATTACCCTAATGAAAAATGGACCTCTGTTTTGCCTCTACTACGATGCCTGCCTCCTTGGCTCTTTGCTACAGACCCTATCACCAGAACTCCCTTGATATATACCCATGGGGGCAAGAGATGGGCTTTTGTGGTCATCTACTACTGCCACAATGAACCCCCGACTATCTACTCCACCATTTCCCTCACTACAGAGAGATGTACACATTTGCCTAGCCTAGAAGAAGTTAGGAGTCCTTTAACTTGTTTTCAGACAGTGTTTATGCCATTAATTTGCTCCCATGCCTGGCCTACTCTTTCATTAAATTAGATAAAAATCCACTTTCCCCCTTGCTCATCCACACTAATACAGGAAAGAATAGCTTCCCTCTATCTCCAGTATATCAGATCAGGTCCCACAGCCCCTTGCCAGGCCCAATATTGGGAGAGATGCCTTCACTGACCAGATCCTCTCCTGAGGAAGCAAACAACTAACAGTTTCCTAATTTAAAACTACAATAATTGTCCAGGTAATAAAAATAAGGACATTCTGACCCATTTTCACAGCTAAGAGGAATCCAAGGAGAGCAAAGCGATTCGATGTCTATGAGGCACCCGTATGATGATGGATTGATTCTAGAACACAAGGGAGGTGAGGAAGTTGGGAAATCCGGATGAATGATAATACTACATCAACTTTGGTACACAACTCTTAGCAAATGTATCAGTATAAGATGGGAATGTCATCATTTGGCTTGGGACATCTAGTATGTATGTAATTCTTCTGTAAATCTAAAATGTTCTGCATAAGAAACCTATTAAAAATCATAATTTATGGAACCAGAGAGATGGTTCAGTGGTTAAGAGTGCTTGCTGCTCTCATGAGTTTGGGTCCAACACCACATCAGATGGTCCATAATTGACTGTATTGACTGTAACTCCAGTTCTAGGGGATATGATGCCCTCTTCTGGTCTGATTGTCCCCTGCACTCACATGCACATACCCACACACAGAAACACACACATACACATAGACATAAACAAATGAATTTTTTTTTCTTTTTTCTTTTTTTCGGAGCTGGGGACCGAACCCAGGGCCTTGTGCTTGTTAGGCAAGCGCTCTACCACTGAGCTAAATCCCCAACCCCACAAATGAATTTTTAAAACAGATTTTTTATTTATTATATATAAGTACACTGTAGCTGTCTTCAGATACACCAGAAGAGGGCATCAGATCTCATTACAGATGGTTGTGAGCCACCACGTGGTTGCTGGGAATTGAACTCAGGACCTCTGGAACAGCAGTCAGTGCTCTTAACCACTGAGCCCTCTCTCCAGCCCAAATAAATGATTCTCAAATAGCCTAATAACTTAAGGCTGTCAAGAGGCCTCTGTGGTAAACGCTCTTGCCATACATGCTTGACAACCTGAGTTTGAGCCCCAGAACACAGAGTGGCAGGAGAGAAGTGACCCCTGAGAATTGTCCTGTAACGTGTGTGTGTGTGTGTGTGTGTGTGTGTGTGTGTGTGTGTGTGAATGTTCAAGTGTATTCCTGCACACACAGAGAGCAGGCACGCACGCGCATACACACACACACAGAGATAGATAGAGAGAGAGAGAGAGAGAGAGAGAGAGAGAGAGAGAGAGAGGCCTATCCATGCCCTGATCCATCCTCCTCTGTTATTGCTAAGCTGAGGCTCAGTCTAAGCTTCTCTGAGGATAAATACACAGATGCTTGTAGAAACCACATGAGAACTCTTACAGATCGACCACCAAGCACTTACATATCTTTTTTTTTTAAGATTTTATTTATTCATTTTATATATGATGAGTACACTGTCACTGTCTTCAGACACACCAGAAGAGGGCATCAGATCGCATTACAGATGGTTGTGAGCCACCATGTGGTTGCTGAGATTTGAACTCATGACCTCTGGAAGAGCAGTCAGTGCTCTTAACCGCTGAGCCATCTCTCCAGTCCAAGCACTTACATATCTTGACTTTAAGTTGATTAGATTAGCAGCATTTACAACCAGCCAGAGGGAACACTCAGCACTCTGTTTTGAGTCTCCCCACCTCACACATTTCATAGTGCACACACAGGGGAGGCCCCAGTATCACCCCCCACTTATGGAGGAAAAAGAACAGCTCACCAAGAACCAACAGCCAACACCAAGGAACCACAGGCGGGGATGCCAAGGTCCAAGCCCAGGAAACAAACTCCAAATTCATGTTTACATACCCCCAGCTCTGAAATCCCTTGAGGAGAAGATTTTAATAATAATAATTATGGCTATAATTAGTATTACTCTTTTAAGACAGAGTCTCTCTGTGAAGCTCAAACTGGCCTTGAACTCATAATCCTCCTGCCTTAGCCTTTAAGTGCTGGAGATTACTGATGACACCGGGCCAAGCTACTTTTTTGGTTTAATTATTTTCAGTACTATAAATTGAACATAGAGCCTCACACAAATGCTGTACCTCTGGGTTGTCTTCTTAGCCCTTCTTGTTCTTGTTCTTTTCTTTTCTTGTTCTTTCCCTTTCTTTTTTTTTTTTTTTTTTTGGCAGCACTGAGGTTTATTGGAGCATCCTAATACACACGCTGGGGCTCACACATTGGGCTCTTGATGTACAAAGCCGGGATGTTCTGCCAGTTTTTCTTGAGCAAGGACACCAAGAAATTGACAGCCAGGTGGATGTTGTAAACCAGCTCGTCATCGGTCATCTTTACGTGGTCGACAGCAACAGCCAGACACAGCCCCTTCTTCATCTGGAGCTTGATTGTGGATTTCACCTCACCCACTCTGGCCACCATGTTTTCATTGTGTGTCAGCAGGGAGGGGAACTTGCCAGCCTTGTTTAGGCCGGGGGCCCGGGATACCTGGAATCTGCTTGATCACAGACTTAGAAGCCAAAAAGGCATCGTACTTCTTGGCCAGTTTTTTGACCAACTTCTTGTTCTTATTAAGCTTCTTGAGCGCTTTGATGTCCATGTGGGGGATATCCACGGCCTTGGCTTCGTCACAGTGCTGCTGGTCCCCCAGGACGCACACCGAGAACTTGGGGCGATGGTTGAATTAAGCCTGACGGTGCCCGAGAAGCGTTTGTCCTTCTGACGGTCGTAGTTCTTCAGGCTGATCTGCAGCTCCACCATCTCCAGACACTTGAGGCACTTACACTGGTTCCCATGCAGGACTTCCCGCACCTTATAGAGGATGTCACGTGAGACTTTGCTGCTCATGACTGCTCCTGCCGCGGAAACCGGAAAAGAAGCCCGTCTTTCTTTCTTTCTTCCTTTCTTCCTTTCTTCTTCTTCCTTTCTTCCTTTCTTCTTCTTCCTTTTTTTCCTTTCTTCCTTTTTTTCCTTTCTTCCTTTCTTCCTTCCTTCCTTCCTTCCTTTCTTTCTTTCTTTCTTTCTTTCTTTCTTTCTTTCTTTCTTTCTTTCTTTCATGCTAGTAGCTGGCATTACAGGCCTGTGTCACCAGCCTGAATAAAGTTATTAATTTAAAATTTTAAGTTTTATTTATTATTATTATTCTCTCTATGTGTGTGTGTGTGTGTGTGTCTGTCTGTCTGTCTGTCTGTGTTTATGTGTGTGTATTTGGGAAAGGAATGTGTTCAACTCCTAGCCAGTGGGAGTAGGATGGAGAAGTACTATGCATGCCAGTCTAGAGCAGGTACTATACATAATATATAATATATTACAATATATAATATAACTTCTGGGGGTTCCAGAAGTAGAGGGGGTCTGCTATAGTTCGAGGCATATAGGACCTTCTTCCCCACCCTACAAGGTCCTCCCAGGTCCCCAGTGATGGGAGAGCCTGAGCCTGTCCTTCCACTGCTCTGTCTGCACTCTGATTAGGCCCTTATCTTTCTGGCTGTGCCTTGCTTGGCTGCCTGTCACGTTCAATTGCAATGCAGGGCCTTCATCCTGCCATGGGCTGAGTGTCACTGAGTGTGAGGTTCTCAGACTCGGGATCTGCTCTGATGGTCCTGGGTTCCTATACTCCAGAGCAGTGTTTCTGGAACACAGCAGGCTCCCATTGTGTGTCTGGATCAAATTAAGGAGAAGCTAACTCCCCGTCCCTTGATGTTGGATTTCAAGGCATTGAGAGACGCCCACACATCTCCCCTTTCCGAAATAACTTGTCTCTCTCTCCAGACTCTCTTTTGCCCCAAATTCTATGATTAAGGCCTCATTTTTTGGCTTAGGCCAAATAGAGACTTTGTACATGATTTTTTAAAAAACAACATTCTTAGTTCTAGCTGGAAACAGAAGGTACATTGAAAATGGTCTATCAGAGGTGTGGCTGGGGAGTCAAAGCACCCTGGGTCTTGCAATAACAGGAAGTTGTTAGCTCCCTAGGGCTGAAGGGCCAAAGGGAGCCCAGAGTGCTGAGCCCTAAAGAGCTGCCCTCACAGCTCTGCCTTCACAGAGACTGAAGCAGGTGTCTTCATGTTGCCCTCTTGAAGCAGCAACTGTGTCCCCCAACACTCCCCTCACCCCCAACACACAGAGGCTGCATTTACCAGAAGCCAGAGTGTAAGGGCTCTTCTGAGACGTTCAGGCTCAACTTCCCAGGGCCAAAGGACAGCGGAAAATGCATCCTGACTGGTTTTAACAGGATGAATGATACTGACCAAGGTGGATTACGATAGCTCAATTGAGAGTGTGCTCGCCAGCCTGCACCAGGACTCAATTCCCAGCACCACATGAACTGGGCATGGCGGGGGCACAGCTAGAATCTCAACTCACAGGAGGTGGAGAAGGGAGACGAGAAGCTCAAGGTCATCTTACATAAAAACCCTGTCTCAAAATAAACAAGTTAAAACAATAAATAAAATAAAAGGGGGCTTGCGGATATACTTCAGTGGTAGAGGGCTTGCCAGGCACACACAAAGCCGAGGTTCAATCCCTGTCACTGGGGCAGGAGTGGGAGGGAAAGGATGAGAGAGAAAGGAGATTTAAGGTGACTTGGAGCCTGGTCCTGTGTAAGAGGCTACGCTATGGATGGCAGTCGGGAAGCCTGGGGAAGCCCAACTGTGGGGCAAATGCTGGGCCGTCCATCACCCAAGTGTGACTAGCTGGTCAGGAGTGGGGGTGTCTCAGTCAGAGCTGCACTCCTGAGTTCTGGGTCGTACCTTGACCATGGGTGTTTCTTTCCCATGCCTCTGATGTAGAGCCAGTGTTTCTGCTCCGTGGCAAATGCAGGGATTGTGTGAATTACCTCTGAAGCTGGGTCTGGGAGAGAGAAGGGAAATGGGAGGAGGAGCTGCCTAAGGTTAGGGGAGCACTGTCAGGAGGAGCAGGGGGCAGAGGACTGAGGTCTCCCTCGGGGCTGGCAAGGGTCATGGATCATCTAGGGTCTCATGCTTAAAGTGAGGTCAAGGGGACAGTAGTATCAGATTACCAGAAAGTTCATTTGAAGCAAGGAATCTGGGTCCCCACCACTGACTTACTCAGGATTTATGTTTTCATAAGGTGCCTAAATCATTGTTATGATTTCTTTAAAAACAGTGCACAGGTAAGTATGTATTTGTGTGTGTGTTTGGGTGCATGTAGAGGCCAGGGATTGATTGATATTGGATCTATTGATCTCTCTCTCTCTCTCTCTCTCTCTCTCTCTCTGGTCTTTTGAGAGAGGATTTCTCTGTAAAACAGCCTGGCTGTCCCAGAGCTGGCTTTATAGGTGGTGTTGGCTTTGAGCTCACAGAGAATGTCCTGCCTCTGCCTCCCAAGTGCTGGGATTAAAGGTGGGTACCGCCATTCGGGGCCTCTGTAGTGTTTCTAAAAAATGTGAATGAGTGTTTTGCCTGCATATGTCTGTGTTCCTTGTGTGTGTGTTTAATGCCGTCACAGGGGCCAGAAGTGGATGCCATATGCCTTGGAACTGGAGTTATAGAAGTTGTAAGCCACTATGTGGGTGGTAGGAACCAAACCCAGGTCCTCTAGAAGAGAAGCCATTACTCTTACCTGTTGTCATCTTTCAACCCCACCTCTATTGCGTTTTGTTCTGTTTTGTTTTGTTTGAACCTGGAGCTCACCTATTTGACTGAACTAGCCAGCCAGTGAGCATCACGGATACTCCTGTTTCCGCCCCGCCCTGCCCCGCCCGCCCCGCCCCACCCTGCCGCGCCCCGCCCCGTCCTGCCTTGAGCTACAGGCATCCCCATCATACTTGGCTTTTTTTTTTTGGAGCTGAGGCATACTTGGCTTTTAACCTGCTTCCTAGGGTTTCAAACTTGAGTCCTCATGCATGCAAGGCAAACGCCTTACCAACTGAGCCACCTCTCTGACCCGTGCTAGGAATTTTAGAGTCTGGGAAGGTCCACTCTAGTTCTCATTTCCCTTTAGTAAGCCGAGCTTTGGCCTCCGGGTGCCAGCTTCCTGCTTGCTTGAGTGTTTTAGACAGGTTCTCATGTAACCCAAGGTGGTTTCAAACTCCAGGTGTAGCCAAAGGTGCCCTTGTTTTTCTCATCCTCCTGCCTCCACTTCCGAGTTCTGGGTCTACAGGTGCTACCATACCTGGCTCCATGCCAACTTTTTTCTTTCAAAAAGTCATTCAACAATAATGGAGTCATTCCTTAGCACTGGGCACGAGGAAATTATTAACATAAAAAATGTAGCTTAGGGCTGGAGAGATGGTTCAGTGGTTAAGAGCACTGATTGCTCTTGCCAAGGTCCTGAGTTCAGTTCCCAGCATCCACATGGTGGCTCACAACCTCTCTAATGGGATCTGATGCCCTCTTCTGGTGTGTCTATATATGTGCACTCACATATATAGAATAAATAAATAAAACCTTTTTTAAAAAATGTAGCTTAGAGATAAAGGGCTTGCTTAGCATACCTGAGTCCCTGGGTTTGATTCCCAGCACTGCAAGGGAAACAAGGAATATTAAATAGCAAAGAATCAACTACCAAACTTCAAGCCAAAAGAAGAAATGCTGAACTTGAGACTGTTGTACATGAGTGTAGAGTGTGATTTTTACAAGGGGCTAGAGAGATGGCTCGGGGGTTAAGAACACTGGCTGCTTTAGCAAAGGACTTGGGCTTCAGTTCCTAGCAACCACAGGGAGGCTCACAACTTCCTTTAAGTCCAGTTCCAGGGGCTCTGATGTCCTCCTCTGGTCTCTACCATGGCTCCTGCCAAGGTACACATAAATTTATGCAGGTGGACACATCACACACACACACACACACACACACACACACACACACACACACACACACACACAAATGGCAGAAAAAAAATCTTTAAGGAAAAAAAAGTTTGGATCTGGAACATTCCCCAAAGGCCATCAGTAGAAAGCTTGGTCCTTTAAGACTTTAAGTCTTAGGTCACCGGCACTTGTTCTTGAGAGGAGTTGTAGGAATCTGGGTTCTTCCTCTGTGCCTCCTGGCTATCAAGATGTGAGCTGTTTGGTTTAACAGTTTCCTGCTATGACTGCTGCCTTGAAACAGAGAGGCAGGGTCATCTGATGATTGATTAGACTCCTCCAATGCTGTGAGCCAAAATTAACTTACCTAAAATACTACGACTACTACTGCTACTACATAATAATAATAATAACAACAACAACAATAATAATAACAGTAACAACAATAATAAAGGGTTATCTCAGACATTTTGTTGCTGTAACAGAAAGCTATCTGTGCCTCAGTTTCTCTATCTGCCAGTGAGGATTACAATTGTACTGTGAGCATGGGGTTACTATAGGGACTATGACAGCTAGGCCAGCACTTGATAAACAAGATGAAGGGAGCTGCTGAAAACTCACTTTAAACCTGGAATTCACAGGCCTATCTCAGGTAAGCGGGGGAGGGGGTATGGAGGGGACGAGAATGTCATCTGTGAATGGTGACCAGCTGCAGGCTGATCACACCCCTTGTGCACCAGAGCTGGAGGAGGAATCTCCAGCCCCAGGAGGAGGCCATCTGGGCTGTGGGCCATCACAGTCAGTAAGCACTTTCGTGAGAACTAGAAAGATCTTTGTGGCTGCCGCTCTCCCCAGGCGCTCTGTGATTGATGCTCTTGCTGGGATCCCCCTGACCTCCCGCTCTTTGAAGCCCTGGGCTGAGTGCCCTCTCTACTTCCTCTCACTGCTAATTGGAAGTCAGTGGGTTGGCTCTAGCCGGCAGATGGTGATACCCAGGCTGGACCGGCGTTGGAACTATTCTGTAGAGTTCAGAGTTAGTGAGTTCTGAAAGCCAGAGGCCCCATGTGTTTAACTTTGGGCATTTCTTGGGCCCTGATCTGCTTCTGCTCCTGGGTCTGCTTCTGAAATCTGTAGGGCTGCCATCTGCCCACCTAGCTCCAGTGGCCCGATGCCTGAGCTGAGCAGCATTGCGTGTATATATTCATGTGTGTGAGCGTGCATGTGTGTGTGTGTGTGTGTGTGTGTGTGTGTGTGTGTGTGTGTTGGGGTGGTTTCTTACCCTGGGCCAGTACAGATTAAGTTACATTGGGCCTCTGACTCATAGATGTTCTTGGAAGTGTGGGCGATTTTATCTTTGATCTGGGGGTCAGAAAAGATCTCTGTCTTGTGGCCCAAGGCCCAACTCAGCAGAAGGAACTCAGTTTCCAAGATGGCGATGTCACGTCTCAGCCACTGAGATGATCCCAAGTCCAAGGCAAGGACAGCAAGTTGACACAGACCTTTTAGGGTCTTACTCTGGGTGCTACCAGGGATGGATACAAGGACAAGGATGACCACATGATATTTGCATGTGCTGGGGTCCCTAACCATTTGCTGGCAGATGTTATCACTCAGACACTTGTCACCTCAGCATCGAAACTAAGGCCACTTGGTCACACAGGACACTGGCAGCCAACTGACCTCTACAGCTGTTTTCACCTGCTGTGAAGGAGGGGACACTGCTGGCCCTCCTCCACAGAGGATGGTTAGAAGGCTCTTGTTTTGATGCAATTTCAAGTTTACACAAAAACTACAAATAAAAGGAACTCCCATCCGCCTTCCACTAAGGTCATTGACATTTTGTTGCTTTTGAGCTCGCTCTCTCTCTCTCTCTCTCTCTCTCTCTCTCTCCCGCCTCTTCCTCCCCCTCCTCCCCTTCTCTCTTCACACATGGGCTTACACATTAGTAAACTCACAAGTACATATACAGTTGTCCCTCAGTGTCCATGGTGGGTGGGTTGATTCCACGATCCCTTGAGGATGCCAAAATCCATGATGCCCAAGCCCGCTCTATAGAATGTTTAGGATCTGCACATACTGACGCGTATCCTCACATAGACTCTATTCAAGTCATCAGTCGGTGGCTCAGTGCACATGCATGGAACTGTACGTTGGTTTCTTTTTACTTTGTTATTAGCGGTGGATGCATGAGTGCCGGCGTGCACTGGTGTGCCATGGCGTGCATGTGGAGGACAGCGGCCAACCTTCTGCGGGGGGGGGGAGGGTGTCTGTGGATTAAAGCGGGTCATCGTGTTTGGGTGGCAAGCGCGTCTACCTGCCGAGCCACCTCGCCGCCTCTGTTCTTCACTTCGTGAGACAGTGTCTCCCTATGTACCTATGCTGACCTCAAATCCATGATCTTTTTGCCTCAGCCTCCCAGGTGCTAGAATCACAGGCTTGTATCACCACACCAGCATCATGGTTTTGTTTTGTGTATAGGTGCACGTGTGAGAGTGTGTGTACATGTGGGGCCAGAGGTGTCATTCCTCTCAGGAGCATCTACCTTGTTTTTGGGGCAGCGGTTTTTGTTTTGTTGTTGTTTTTGTTTTTGTTTTCCCCCTTGCTGGTCTGCTCTTGTTGATTGAGTGAAGCTGACTCTACCTTCCCAGTACTGTGATTATAAACAAGTGCTACCTTGCTGGGCGGTGGCGGTGGTGGCTTCCAATACTTGGGAGGCTGAGGCAGGTGGATCTCTGAGTTTAAGGCCAACCTGGTCTATAGAGTGAGTTTCCAGGACAGCCAGGGCTACACAGAGAAACCCTGTCTTGAAAAGACAAAAACAAACAAATGTGTACCATCATGCCCAGGTTTTTACATGTATTCTGTGGCTTAAACTCAGGTCTTCATGAATATATGGAAAACACGTTACAAACTAAGCCACCTCCTATAATCCTACATTGATCATACATGTATGTGTGTTAGTTATGTACAAGTAATGCAAGTGTGTAGGCACATGTGTATACATGTGCACATGTGTACACACATACACCTATGTGCAGGTGGAGCCCTGAGGTTACTATACAGTTCTTTCACCTTATGCTTTGTAGCAGGGTCACTCAACTAGACCCAGAGCTCAGTGATATTGCTAGTCTTGATAGCCAGTTTGCTCTGGGGATCCTGGTCTCTCCGTTCTAAGGCTGGAACTACAGGTGGGCCAACATGCCCACCTGGCATTTACCTAGTGTGCTGACTGGTTTTTAGGTCAACTCAACACAAGCTATAGTCATCTGAAAGGAGGGACCCTCAGTTGAGACAATGCCTCCATAGGAACAGGCTGTGGGCAAGTCTGTAGAGGATTTTCTTAACTAGTGATTGATGGCGGAGGGCCCAGCCTATTGGTGGAGCCAGCCCTGGGCAGGTGGTTCTCTGAGAAAGCAAGCTGAGCAAGCCATGTGGAGCAAAGCCAGTAAGCAGCACCCTTCCCTCACCTCCGCATCAGCCCCTGCCTCCAGGCTCCTGCTTTGGTTCCTGCCATGACGTCCCTGCATGACGGACTGTGATGGAGAAGTGGAAGCCGTACAAGTTGCTTTTGGTCATACTGTTTGTCATCAAAATAGTCACCTTAACTAAGATTCCTGGCTTCCACCAGGCATGGTGACACTGCCTTTAATTTCAGCACTTGGGAGGCAGAGGCAGTCAGAGCTCTATGAGTTCGAGGCCAACCCAGTCTACAGAGTGGGTCCAGGACAGCCAGGGCGGCACAGAGAAACCCTGTCTGAACTCTGGTCTTTGCGCTTGCACAGCAAACACTTTAACCGGGCCGTCTCCCTAGCTCCTGCCATGCTGTGGGAAATAGAAGCACTAGGGTTGTGCATGCTCCTCAGAGATGTGGGTTTTCTTCCCTAACATTTTGACCCATGTGTGGTGACTCCTCAGATGTGGAGCCCGCAGGCACAGAGGGCTGACTTTATTTGTATTTTCTTTCAAGTTTAACTCGTAGACACACTTAAGCCTAATGCTTTCCTGTGTCCTTCCTGAGAACAGATGCGCTCTGTTTATACACAGTCCAGAAGTTAACATGGCTCCTCTCCCATTATCTAATCTACTGTTAGCATAATAGCTGTACCATTTTCCCACAGTGCACTTCATAGTTATTTTTCCAATCCAGAGACTCTAATCGGGGCGTGCTTTATAATTTGTTGCCGAGAACCCTCCATCTACGATAAAGAATTGTTCTTCAACCTTTGTCTTTCACATCCGTGGGAGTTTTCAAAATGAAGATACTTCTAAAAGTGTTCTTGTGACTGACTTTCTCTGAATGCCAACTCAAGGAACAAGGAAGCCAGCCTGCCCAGTTCCCAGGCTTTGAGGCCTCTGGACAGGTGGGTCTGACAACAATCTATTTTGGTCACGCCTGAGCATCTTGGCTTATCCATGGCACTAGTCCTGGGATTTGTGCTTGAGTCCACAGTTGATGCCTAATAAGTTCTTGCCGATTTGCCAGGAGAGAAGAAGGATTCAGCTACTGTATCAAATTACCCAAAGGACATTCCAGGAAGGCTTTTGCTGATGTAGATATGAGGTAAGAAGGTTGATCGCCCAGAGGCCAGTGCAAGATTTTTCTTCTCCGAGGGTAAACATGGTGGGGGCTGGAATTTGGACTGCACATATTCCTTTGAGACAGGGAGTTGTGGCCTCAGCCTTATACATTGGTCTATCCTGAGCAATCTTGGCACTCTCCAGCTTACGTTGGTTATAAGGTATGCTCAGGCCATGTCTCCTCAAGCCTCCCTCCCACAATCCTTCCTCCTCTTCTCCCCTCCCCTTCTCCTCTGAGGGTAGAGCCCCCTCCCCCAACACCCCAGTATCCCCTCACCCTGGCACATCAGGTATCTGTGGGATTAGGTGCATCCTCTCCCACTGACGCCAGACAAGGCAGCCCAGCTAGAAGAACATATCCCACAGACAGACAACAGCTTTTGGGGAGACCCCTGCTCTAGTTGTTTGCCCCCCCCAATGAGGAGGGTCAGTGAGTGGGATGTAAAGTGAATAAATAAAATAGAATAAAATAAAATTCTTTTTTTTAAAAAAAAGATTTACTTATTTATTTTATGTGAGTACACTGTAGCTGTTTTTCAGACACACCAGAAGAGGGCATTGGGTCCCACTACAGATGGTTGTGAGCCACCATGTGGTTGCTGGGAATTGAACTCAGGACCTCTGGAAGAGCAGTCAGTGCTCTTAACCACTGAGCCACCTCACCAACCTTAAAATAAAATTCTTGGAAGGTGTGGTGCCACTTGCCTGTAATCCAGCAACTGGGAAGCAGAGGTGAAATATTGATCAGGAGTTCATGCTTATATATAGCAAGTTTCAGGCCAACCTTAGCTACCTGTTTCAAACAACAAATAACAAAATGCATAATTTGTTTGGTGTTTTTGAATAGCAACTCCTTTTTATTAGTGTGTATGTGTGTGCATGAGTGCATGCACATGTGTGTACAGGTGTGTATGAGTGCATCCATGCAAGTGTGTGTATATGTGTGTGAGTGTGAGAGTGTGTACTGTGTGTGTGTGTGTGTGTGTGTGTGTGTGTGTGTGTGTACATGTGAGTGCATGTCGAGGTTGCAGGACAGTTGGGAGTGGGGTCCCTCCTTTGGCTTTGCTGAGGCAGGGTGCCTCTTGTTTCTGCCTCTCTGCATAATTCGGGCTAGCTGTCCTGTGAGCTTTCCATCTCATGGTAAGACTTCTGAAATGACAGCTGTGAGTCACTGCATCAGTCTTTCGTGGATTCTGAGGTTCAAGCTCACGTCATCTGACTTTTGTGGCAAGCTCCTTGACCTGGTGAGACATCTCAACAACCCTCGGTCACACATTCCAGTATGTGTTTCCACTTGAAGGAACCCTGAAAACACTATAACAAAAGACAGAAACCAGTCATAAAAACCCATTTATATAAATGTCTGAACAAGTAAGTCTATAGAGGCAGACTGTGTGGGCTGATGGGGATGGTGAAAGGACGGGTGACTGCTAAGGAGTTTCTTTTCTTTACCAGGCAGTGGTGGGGCAGGTCTATAGTCCCAGCATTCTCTGTATTTGAGGACAGCCTGGTCTATAGAGTGAGTTCTAGGACAGCCAGGGCTACACAGAGAAACCCTGTCTCAAAAAAAAAAAAAAAAAGCAAAAAACAAATAAACAAACAAAACCTCAACCTCCCAAACCAAACCAAAAGACCCTAAAAATTCTAGAATAGAAAAAGAAACAGAGGAGGAGAGGAGAGGGAAGCCTTGGTGTCCCGGAAGTACGGTGCTGAGGGTGTGGCCTTTTGAGTGGGATATGAAACAGAAGATTTTACAGAAGTCTGTTCTTACATTCCTAGGTGATAGAAGAGCAAAATTTAAGGGATCTGCAAAATCTGTTTAAAAACAAGAAAAGGCCACAAAGGCTGTAGTTCAGTAGTAGAGTGTGTGCCTATCATGCTCAAGAGCCAGCAACAAACACAGGAAAAACACACTTCATACAATTCTAGAAAACATCGAATTGTCAAAAAAATTGGCTGGATTGTTGAGTTTTGGATCAGCTCTTTAAACCGTACACTTTAGAGAATTACTGCATTGGCCTCACCTTCGTCCTGGCCCTGGAAGCCATTACAGATTCTTTCTACATAGAGCCTGAGGTAGCGGCTGCCATGCCACCTGTCCCAACTCTGGGAAAGCACTCTGTCCTTTGGCATCACAGATAGTAAGTGATGCAGGATATTTTATCACACTGTGAACCCCAGGATTGTGTTATTTAATGAAAATACCTGTTTCTAGTTGCGGTGTGGCCCACCCTAGTGCAAACATCTAGTCCCATACAATTAAGGTAAAGATAGTTTGTAGAAGGAATCTCCCATGTTTGAAAGTAATGTTTAATTGAGTGGCAGACAAAGTGACAAATCAGAGATTTGACAGAATAGCCTATGCCCAACTCTCAAGAGAAGAGAGAGGAAAGGAAAGTTACTTAAGAGACAGCAGCGCAGAGAAAAAGGGAGGAGTCAGTTTTACTGGGACAGTGGTACAGAGGCAGGTTGCAGAGAGAAAATAAGCTAGACACAGGTGAAGACAGAATAAACCTCAGAATGAGAAGGAACCAGAAGAGTAGAACAGATTTCTAGAGTTAGAGGCCAAGCAGAGCAGTTCAGTGAGAAGTGGAAAGAAGCCAGTTTGAATCAGTCGGCTTGGAGAGGAGTTAGAGCCAGAATGGCTGAGTTGAACCAGCCAACCAGAGCTCAGGAAGAACTAGAAAGGGTGAGCTTATTCTGCAGCAAATCTCAGAGGCTGAAAACATTCTAGACTAGATTAGATTGTACGGGAGCTAGAAGCTTCCAGGACTAGGACTAGGTTAGCAGCTTGGGGCAGTAAGCCTCAGAGACGACAGGCAAATAAAATATACTTTTATAGGTGAGATAAGGTTTTCATCAGCCCCTGTTTTGATGTTTCCTAGCACATAGACACATTTTGCAATCTGACTAGGGAGCTGCTTCCTGCTTTCCTGGGTGGTATGGAGTCAGCAGGACCCTCACCTATACAGTCCCATCCTTTTTGCAAAGTCTTCACACACTGTTATGCCCAAGTTACAGGGACCCCAAAAGACCATTGAGGAGCCAGTGCCAATGCAAATACACAAGGGTCTTTTATTGTGAGCTCTCAAACAAGGTCTCTCACCGTCCCGTTGCAGCAGGTCAGAGTGAGAGCCCCGAGTCTAGGAGTGCAGGGTATTTATTGTAGTCACAGCAAGCTTGGGGAATTTCCATATGGGTCAGCAAGTTAACATTTTAAAAACTGCATTTTTGGCTTAATCTGCTGGAACCAAACATGGGAACAAAACCACCTGATGAACAGGATGGCTAAGTTACCTATTCTCTGCAGGATGTCTTAAGCTATCTCTATGTACCTTGACCCTGCTATCGTAGCCTGAGTGTCTGTAGCTAAGGGATGCTTGTTCAGGAATTGGAATTTAGCCCCTGGTCTCACACAAAATCGAGTTTCTTCAAAAACGGAGTTGGTTGGGCTTTACAATACCATAGCTGAGCAGTACAACATCTCGGGTCTGTACAGGGCTCCAAAGAGCCAGTACACAAGTCCGTCATAATAGTAATGAAATTGAGCAAGGCTTCTCCTGTGTTTAAACTGAATATGCTTACATGGTGCACAGTTCTCGGTACTTCCCCTCCAATGCTCAATCAGCAGGCCTGAGCATAAAGCTTGGGAAGCTCCTTGAGTGAAGACTGGGATAATGTGTTTGTTCTCTAACCCCTTCTGCTCTCAGTTGCCCCTCAAGGTCTCAAGGTACCCTGCATCTCTGTGGAACCTCTTGCCCTGCAGTGTGGCCTTCTTTGGTCAGTGCTTTGCCCCATGTAGACATGTTCTTCCTGATGTCCCCAAGGCACTAATAACAAGGCTTTTAATCCCAGCATTCTCTGCATCTGAGGCCAGCCTGGTCTACAGAGTGAGTTCCAGGGTAACCAGGGCTACACAGAGAAACCCTGTCTCAAAAAAACAAAACAAAACAAACCCCCCCCAAAAAAAACAAAAAAAATCAACCCAACACCCAAAACCAAATCAAACCAAAAGACCCTGAAAATTCTAGAAAATTCTAGAATAGAAAAGGAAATGGGGGTTGGGGATTTGGCTCAGTGGTAGAGCACTTACCTAGGAAGCTCAAGGCCCTGGGTTCGGTCCCCAGCTCCGAAAAAAAAAAAGAACCAAAAAAAAAAAAAAAAAAAAGAAAAAAGAAAAGGAAATGGAAGAACAGGAAGGAAAGGGAAGCCTTGGTGTCCTGGAAATTCAGATGTTAAGGGCGTGGCCTTTTGAGTGAGATATGGTGCAGAAGTCTGTTCTTATGTTCCTAGGTGATTTGAGAGCAAACCTTCCCCAGAGGTTTCTAGGAGGCAGAAGAGCATGATCCAGAGCAAGAATCGTGGGAAATTAAATTGAAAAATGAGAAATAAAGAAACTAAGATTTGTCACCAGTAGACATGAACCGTTAAGCAAAGTTGTTCAAAGTGAAAGAAAGTTGTGCTACATAAAAACTTAGTTGGCAGGAAAAATGAGAACCCAAAGCAGAAACACAACACAAACAGCACAAACCTGGGAGGCTGTGGGAGAGGTTGGCAGGAGCCTCATCCTTGGCTACAAGACTGCTTAGGCCACAAAAACCTATCTCAACAAAACAAAACAAGCAATATCAGCGGAGAAACAAAATAATCTGATAATAATTTGACTGATCTATATAAAACCATGTTGATAATTACATAAGATGGTCTAGAAATGTCAGTGAAAAAGCAGAATTGTTAAAACAAGTAATACTTTGTCTATGAGACACAAGGAAGGTTGATAGGAACCAGTAACAATAACACCGAGGCAGTGAAATTAATGTCGAATGAAGTAGACTTTTAATTAATCTAGTCATAGAGGATCAAAGGAATTTCATACACACGAATATAATCAGGAATATGTAATAATTATTTATGTATATGTCTAATAACAGGGTTCTAAATTTTTGTTTGTTCTTTTTTTCGGAGCTGGGGACCGAACCCAGGGCCTTGCGCTTCCTAGGCAAGCGCTCTACCACTGAGCTAAATCCCCAACCCCCTAAATTTTTTAAATCACAGTGAGAGAGTGTGTGTGTGTGCATGTGTGTGTATGTGTTTGTATGTGTGTGTGAGTGTGTGTGTGTGTGAAGGGGGAAGTATGTGTGTGTGTGAGTGCATGTGTGTGTGTGTGTGTGAGAAGGGGAAAGTGTGTATGAGTGTGTGTATGTGTTTGTATGTGTGTGTGTAAGTGCGTATGTGCATGTGTGTGTGTGTGAAGGGGGAAGTGTGTGTGTGTGTATATGTGTTTGTATGTGTGTGTGTGAGTGCATGTGTGTGTGTGTGTGAGAAGGGGAAAGTGTGTATGAGTGTGTGTATGTGTTTGTATGTGTGTGTGTAAGTGCGTATGTGCATGTGTGTGTGTGTGAAGGGGGAAGTGTGTGTGTATGTGTTTGTATGTGTGTGTGTGAGTGCGTGTGTGTGTGTGTGTTTGTGTGTGAAGGGGAAGTGAGTGTGTGTGAGTGTGTGTGTGTGTGTGTGTGTGTGAGAAGGGGAAAGTGTGTATGAGTGTGTGTATGTGTTTGTATGTGTGTGTGTAAGTGCGTATGTGCATGTGTGTGTGTGTGAAGGGGGAAGTGTGTGTGTATGTGTTTGTATGTGTGTGTGTGAGTGCGTGTGTGTGTGTGTGTTTGTGTGTGAAGGGGAAGTGAGTGTGTGTGAGTGTGTGTGTGTGTGTGTGTGTGTGTGTGTGTGTGTGTGTGAAGAGGGGAGTCAGTTCTCACTTCTGATCATATGGGCTGTGGGGATTGAACTCAGGCCATCAGGCTTGGCAGCAAGCACCTTTTATTCACTGAGCCATCTTGCTGGCCCTAATATCAGAGTTTTTAAAACTACAGAATGAGGAGCTAGAGAGATTGCTCAGTGGTAAAGAGTGCTTACTGTTCTTGCAGTGTAGCCAAGTTCAGTTCCCAGCATCCATACTGGGTGACTCACAACTGCCTGTAAGTCCAGTTCCAGAGTATCCAGTGCCCTCTTTTGGTCTCTATAGGCAATCATATACACGTACCTCTATACAGACCCAAACAAATACACATAATTAAAGTAAAGTAAAATTAAAATAAACCTTTAAAAATGCAAAACTGAACACAATACTAGAATTAAATGTAGAAACACAGAAATCCACACTGGATTTTTTTGAGCCGTGTTTGATCTATTCAGCCCTGGTTTGCCTAGCACTCACCAAGCTGGCCTTGAACTCACAGAGCTCACCTGACTCTGCCTCCCAAAGAGGGGGAATCTCAGGCATGAGCAACCACACCCAGCTCTAATTGCACAATTTTAACAGTCTTCCTTCTCTGACAAATGCAAACTGGGTAAAAATAAAATCAGTGAAGTCATGGAAGGCTGGAAGACACTACTGAGCACCTTGATCTAATTAATATTTGCAGAACAGTGAGCCCAATCAGAAGTGTGTTGTTTCCAATTTGAAGTCTTCTTGACATTTTTACCAATGAAGGTCATAGACTGAGCTGTAGAATAGTCCCATTAAGTTATAAAGGCTACAGTCATGCAGAACAGGTTAACGGACCAGAGTGAGAAGGAAGGGCCTATTCTTTTTTTTTTTTTTTAACTTTTTGGCATGTACTTGAGATAGTAGTCAGTGCAATACGATAAGAAATAACATACAAAAAGGAGGAGATAAAGCATTTACAGATGATGTGATTATTTATAGAGAACGACTATGGAATCTATAATTGAATTAATGGATAGAGTTAGAGGACAGAACATTATTTGCCAGGCTTGGGAGATGGCTTGGTTGGTAAAGTGCTTTCCATGCAAGCATGACAGTCTGAGTTCAAGCCCCAGGACCTATGTAAAACCAACAAAGAGCCAGACATGGTGGAGCACGCTTGGCTTCCCAGTGCAAGAAGAGAGGTATGCAGATCCTTGGCGTTCGCTGGCCAGTACGCCCAGCCTATTTGGTGGGTTTCGGGTCATGAGAGACTGGACTTCAAATAACAAAGCGGACTTGGACTGGAGGGATGGCTCAGCAGTCAGGAGCGCCGACTGCTCTTGTGGAAAACCTGAACTTAATTCCTGGCACCCACATCTGGCAGCTCACAGCCCCCTGTAGACTCCGGCTTTAGGGGCTCTAGCACCTCTGGCATGAAGAGGCATAAAACTATAAATAAACAAACCAAAGTTTATTTGTCTTTTCCATCGAAATCAGGGGCTCTCAACCTTCTAATACTGCAACCCTTTGGCACAGCTCCTCATGTTGTGGTGACCCCATCCATAAATCAGTTTTGTTGCTACTCCGCTACTGTAAGTAGTTACTCCATTACTGTAATCTGCAGCTCTTGTGGATTGTAGTGTAAATGTCCGATATGCAGGATAGCTGATGTGCAGCCCCAAAGCGGCTGTGACCCGCAGGTTGAGAATCACCGAACATAATGCACACAGCCACCTATACACACACATAGTGGATACCCTTGCTTGCGTGCATGCTTGCATACATACATACATACACACACACACACATACACACACACCAGTCATATTTTAATATATTAGCAATGAAGAACTACAAAATAAAATAGAAAAAAACATTCTATCTACAGTGGTATAAAACATATAAACAAAGCCAGGAAAATCCTATACTCAAAACTGCCAGTCCCTAGTGAGGGAAAATTCAACAAGGTTTAAGAGTGTGATGTATCAACTTAACTGAACCAAGGTTTATGTGTATGAATTCTTTGCCTGAATGTGTGTGTGTGTGTGTGTGTGTGTGTGTGTGTGTGTGTGTCCCACATGTGTACTTGGTACCCACGGTGGCCAGAAGAGGTTGTCAGATCCCCTGGAGCCATAGGTCCTCTGTGAGAGCAGCCAGTGCTCTTAACAGCTGAGCCATCTTTCCAGCCCATGGAAAAAGATATATTTTAAATTTTAATAAACTATGATTTCACCCCTTAAAAAGAAGTCTAAACTTTCCATGGGAAACTAGACTACCCAAAGTAATGTTAAAAATGAAAGGTTAGAGGACTAATATTATGTCACTGCAAGAGGACTAAGATGTAGCACAGTGGTTAGAGAGTTTGCCCAGCTTTCTCTGAGGTCATGGGTTTGATCCCCAGGGCTGGGGAAACAAACAAAAGCCTTGCCACGAAAGCACAGTAATTTGTATTCTGATTTTATCATAAAGATAAATGTTGGAGCAAAACAGGCAGAATAGAAACGTTCTTATATGGTCATTTGACATTTGGGGAAGAGGTGGGAACAGGGTCACATTACATAGACCAGGCTACCTGTGAATATGGGGCAAGCCTCAGCCTCCCAGTGCTGGGATTATAGGCATGAGCTAACACACTTTTCAGATAATTTCTCTTGATGATACAGAAAGGGAAGCCTTTTCAAGAAATAATGGTGAGGACTTGCACATGGCTCGAGGGTCAAGGTGCCAAGCCTAACAACCTGGTCTCAATTCACACATGATGAGGGGTGTGTGTGTGTGTGTGTGTGTGTGTGTGTGTGTCTGTGTGTCTGTGTCTGTGTCTGTATGTCTGTGTGTGTTTGTATGTGTGTGTCTGTGTGTGTTTGTATGTGTGTGTATGTGTGTGTCTGTGTGTGTGTCTGTGTGTGTATGTGTGTATGTGTGTGTATATGTGTGTGTCTGTGTGTGTGTGTATGTGTGTGTCTGATGTATGTGTGCGTGTGTGTGTATATGTGTGTGTCTGATGTACGTGTGTCTGTGTGTGTGTATATGTGTGTGTCTGATGTATGTGTGTCTGTGTGTGTGTATATGTGTGTGTCTGATGTACGTGTGTCTGTGTGTGTGTATATGTGTGTGTCTGATGTACGTGTGTCTGTGTGTGTGTATATGTGTGTGTCTGATGTATGTGTGTGTATGTGTGTGTGCGTGTGCGTGTGTGTATATGTGTGTATGTGTGTATATGTGTGTGTCTGTGTATGTGGTGTGTGTGTGTGCGTGTGATGTTTGCATGTTCTCTCTGGCAAGTCTTTATCCACAGATGGGATGATATTTGGGAAGGTGGAAGAATCCCATACTCAGTAGTGTAAGAGACAACACATAAAAGGCAAATCGACATCTCACAAAGGGAGCCACAAATAACCAGCAGACTCAATACCAACACCTCAGCCACCAGCAAATATGAATCAAATCACAGTGAGGTTCTACTGTGCACCCATTCCTAAGACACTTGGTGTAGTAGAGTCTGACGACGACACTGTCACCTAGAATGTTGAACAGTAGTATTAACTCTTGACTGGGCAAGGTAGCACTCACCCGAAACTCAGTAATCCCATTACTGAGGCGAGAGGATCAGGAGACTGAGACCTGCCTAGGCTACACATGGAGACTCTGTCCTCGACAAACAACACTAAATAAACTAAGATAGGCACTTGTCCAATATCATGGGTGGGGTTCTCACATACAACCACTATGATGAAATTAAAGGCAAGTTTCTATGGGACCAACTGTGAGGTGTGTGTGTGTGTGTGTGTGTGTGTGTGTGTGAGATGGTGTGATGCTGCAGTCTTGGTCCCGTATATTTATTCAAGATAAATGAAAGCCTACGCCCACAAAGACTTCGATAGACTGGGTGTAGTGGCACACACCTATACCACCAGCACTCAGAGGCTGAAACAGGAAGATTTCCATGCGTTTGAGGCCAGCCTAGGGTTTATAGTTCTAGGCCAGCTTGGGCTACATGTTAAGACCCTGTCAGAGGAGGAGGAGGAGGAGGAGGAAGAAGAAGAGGAAGAGGAAGAGGAAGAGGAAGAGGAAGTAGAAGAAAAGTAGCAGTATAGTGGAAGGAGAGGAGGAAGAGGAGAGGAAGAGGAGAGGAGGAAGAGGAAGAGGAAGAAGAAATTGGTTCATAGATAGGTATTTGTGTACAACCATTCCTTCTCTATAAGTATGAATATTTTGAAAGTAAACTGTTGGTGATGGGGGCAGGTGTGTGTGTGTGTGTGTGTGTGTGTGTGTGTGTGTGTGTGTACATTGAATATCAGAACTGTCCATGTGATCATAGCAATGCTATTAGTAATGGTGCCCACATGGAAACAACTTAAATGTCCATCAACAGCTGAAGCAATCAGTGGATAGTGGCAGAGTCATAATACAAGACTTCACAACAGTGAGGATGAAAGATTTATGATTGTGTGTAAGAGCAGGGATCCATTTATGTATGATCTCAGACAGGCAAAGGTAGCCCACGTCAGGCTAGTGACAGCCTTGGGTACAGCCGTGCTGAAGAGAAGGGACCCAGGGGGTTTTGTAAGGAAAGCATTTACCACCACACACTCTTGATTGATGTGTGTACCCGATGGTTCTATGGGTGTGTCCTGTGTACAGAATTGTACATGGTGCAATTCTTATTATCCATCATACAACATCAATCAAAAAGTCTTCCAAAAATTCATGTTAGCCCTCACCGATCTTCAAACTGGTTCCTCGGCCCTGCCCCCAGGGAATCTTTCGCCAACCATCTTTTCCCACCTTTCCTCTCCCAGTTCCCAGGCTCTGACATGCCTGTCTCCCTCACCTGCCAGAGGAAATCTCAGAGCAGAGGAATTTGATCTCTACTCTAGGCTTCAGACGGATCCAAGTAGAAAAGACTCATTATGACCTAAGCCAAGGAGTCAGCCAGCTCCAAGACACGTTCCTTTGCTTCCTTAGAACCACAACAAAATGCTTGAGGCGTTTTTAAAGAGTAAAACCTTTCTACAGAGGCCTCTGTGTCTTCCCTTTCCACCACCCTCAGGGTCAGCTCCTCTGGCCTCCGAAGAGTAGCTTACTCTCTTCACCAAAGCTGATGCTGACCTTGTTCTGGGGTTTTTAACCCAGGGCCAAGTGTCCCTTAGCTGGTGAGTCAACCTTCATGTCCCAGGGAAAGTGGTAGTGACAAGCACAATTCTGGGTACAGAATAAAACAGAAATAAAACAGAACTCTGGTACATGGCATTGCCCCCCACCCCCATCATGGGTTAAGAAATCAAGTGAATACACTTCTAGACTAAATAAGAGCTCTCTCTCTCTCTCTCTCTCTCTCTCTCTCTCTCTGTCTCTCCTCTTTTAGATTTCTCCTTTTCAAGTTTTTCAAGACACCATGTAGCATGGGCTAACTTCAAATTTACCATGTAGCCAAGGATAACCTTAAACTCCTGGTCTTCCTGCTTCTGCCTCCTAAGTGCTGAGGTCATCATCACACCCAGCAAAATTGAGTCGAGGGTTATTTTCTCTGTTGTTGTTTTGGGGACTACTTTACTATGTAGCCTAGACTTGTCCCCTACTTTCAGTGATCCTCCGGCCTTGGGTTCCTGAATGCTGAGAATATAGTCATCTACCACCATGCTTGGGTCGGTAACCATTTGCTTTATGAGGCAGCTTACATTTTAGTTACCTGACCAACCAGAATCATTTGACACAGTTGGTCTGCTTCTGGGGTTCCCCTTAACTCCCTTCCCCCAGGTTTTTCTGCTGACTCCTCCCCAGCTCAGAGGTGTGGTGTAGACTGCTCCAGGGTAAAGCTCACTTGTGTTACGAATGCCTTTAACATGGCCTCCTTCAGTCTGTTCTCAACACAGATAGTCGGAGGGTCATTGTTAAGAAATATCTGTCAGTCTATATGTAGAAAAATTAAAATGGATCCATAGTTATCACCTTGCACAAAGCTCAAGTCCAAGTGGATCAAAAGGATCTCAACATAAAAGCAGATACACTGAATCTAATAGAAGAGAAAGTAGGAATAGCCTTGAACTCATTGGCACAGGATTACAATTGATAAATGAGATTTCATAAAACAGAATTCTGTAAGGCAAGAGACACAGTCAATAGGACAAATCAGCACTCTACAGATTGGGAAAAAATCGTCACTAACCCTACATCTGATAGAGGGTTAATATCCCAAATATATAAAGAACTCAAAAAGCTAATCTCCAAAAAACCCAATTAAAATATGGGGAACAGAGTTAAACAGAGAATTCACAATAGAAGAATCTCGGATGTCCAAGAAACACTTAAATTTTCAAAGGCTTTAGTCATTAGGGAAATGCAAATCAAAACAACCCCGAGATCCTACCTTACACTAATCAGAATGGCTAGGATTTCAAGTGACAGCACAAGTGACAGCTGGTGAGGATATGTAGAAAGAGGAACACTCCTTCATAGCTGGTGGGATTGCAAACTGGTACAACCACTCTGGAAATCAACCTGGCGGTTCATTAGAAAATTGGAAATTGTTCTACCTGAAGTCCCAGCTATACCACTCCTGGGCATATACCCAAAAAATGCCCCATCATACCAGAAGGACACATGCTCCACTATGCTCATAGCAGGGTTATTTGTAATAGCCAGAACCCAGATGTCCCTCAAACAAAAAATGGATATAGAAAATGTGGTTCATTTGCACAATGGAATACTATTCGGCTATTAAAAACGAGGACATCATAAATTTTGAAGGCAAATGAATGGAACTAGAAAATATGATCCTGAGTGAGGTAACCCAGACCCAAAAGGACATACACGGTATGTACTTACTGATAAGTGGATATTAGCCAAAAAGTACAGAATACAGAATACCTAGGATACAACCCACAGACCATAAAGTTTAACAAGAAGGAAGGCCCAAGTAAGGATGCTTCAGTTCCACTCAGAAGGAGGGACAAAATAATCACGGGTGGCAGAGGGAGAATGACCATGAGTGGGAGTGGTAAGGGGGAGGGGAAAGGGGGAACAGGATCAGGTGTGGGGTGTGGGGGAGAGGGGTGAGAAAAGTCCAGAGGGCCAGGAGAATGAACAGAAATATGCAGTCATGGGGGGATGTGAGGTGGGGAGACCCTCTAGAAAATACCAGAGACCTGGGAGGTGAGAGACTCTCAGGGCTCAATAGGAGTGACCTTAGCCAAAACGCCCTACAGCGGGGAGAGGGACCTCAAAGAGTCCACCTCCAGTAGAGAGACAGGACCTCAAGTGGAAAGCCAGGGTTACCAACCCACAGTCAAAATTTCTGACTCAGAATTGTTCCTGTCTAAAAGAACTGCCGGGACAAAAATGGAGAAGAGATTGAAGGAAAGGCGGTCCAGTAACCGGCCCAACTTGGGCTCCATCTCATGGGGGGTTGGGGGAACACCAAAGCCTGACACTATTGTGGATGCTATGATGTGCTTACAGACAGCAGCCTAGCATGGCTGTCCTCTCGGAGACTCTACCAGCAGCTGACTGAGACAGACACAGATATTTACACCCAGCCATTGGACTGAAGTTGGGCACTCCTATGGTTGAATTAGGGGACGGATTGGAGAAGCTGAAGGGGAGGGCGACCCCATAGGAAGACCAGCAGTCTCAACTAACCCCAGGGAGCTCCCAGAGACCGAGCCACCAACCAGGAAGCATACATGGGCTGGTCATGGGTCCCATGCACAGATATAGCAGAGGACTGTCTGGTCTGGCCTTAGTGGGAGAAGATGCGCCTAATCCTCCTCGAGAGCCTTGAGGCCCCAGGGAAAGGGAATACCTGGGGGCGGGGTGGGGAGGGGGAGAGCACCCTCGGAGGCTAAGGGGAGGAAGAATGGAATGAGGAACTATGGGAGGGGAGACCGCGGGGGGAGGGGCAACAGCTGGAATGTAAAGCAATAAGATAATGTTTAAAATATCACATCGAATTTTAAAGGAAGGAAGGAATCTTGTCGGGCAGTGCGGGTACATGCCTCTAATCCTAGCACTCAGGGGGCAGAGGCTCGACTATCCAGTATGCTTTACATGAGTGTCTTCCTACGCCTACTGTAAAATCCACGGTGGCAAGGATCTGAGCTCGTTTTGTTCCCTGCGGAGTCTATGGCCGTTTGGTCTAGGGGTTCAACATCTGTAGCAAGTATGGATGTTTCTTTTGGAATGGTTTGGGTAGTACCAAAGGACAGGAAGTGACGTAAGGATGCACCAGATAGAGCAGTAGCTAGTTGGGAGGAAGGAAAAATGTTTTCAGTCTTTAGAGCACGAGGAATCCTTGGAGAGTGGAGAAGAGAGACTATTTAAACAGTGACTGAGAACACGAGGAAGGGAGTCAGCTCTTCCTGCTTTCCAGCTCTGTTCTACTCCTCGGTTTCTGTACCTGAAAACTAGAGATAATCAGAACACCTACCTCTGGGGTTTCTTCCCATAGGAGCCAGTGAAAAACCACAGGGCTGGGGTGTAGCTCAGCTTCTATCTAGATAGAGTATGCTTGAAGCCCCAGGTTCACATCTCAGTGCCATATAAAAGCTGCATGGTGGCACTTGTCTGAAGTTCCAGGAGGAATTTTGGGGGAGGGGGGATAGAAGTAGGTGGGATCAGAAGTTCAAGATTATCCACGGCTAAAGCTGAATAGCAAGTTCGAGGCCAGCTGTATGTACAAGATGCTGAAAAAAGAAAGAGAGAGAGAGAGAGAGAGAGAGAGAGAGAGAGAGAGAGAGAGAGAGAGAGAGAGAAAGGAAGGAAGGAAGGAAGGAAGAAAAGAAAAGAAAAGAAGAGAGAAGAAGAGGGCAGGAGAAATGGAGAAGTTACTCAGTGGTTAAGAGTATATGCTGGGGGTTGGGGATTTAGCTCAGTGGTAGAGCACTTGCCTAGCAAGCGCAAGGCCCTGGGTTCGGTCCCCAGCTCCAAAAAAAAAGAGTATATGCTGGCGAGTTTAGTTTCCAACACTCTTGTCAGGCAGCCTGTAACTCCAGTTCCAGGGGTTCTAACACCTCTTCTGGACTCCACAGCCGCTCACATTCACATGTAACTCCCCCCAACAAGCACACATAAACACATAATTTAAAAATAAAAGTTTAAAATACTTTTAGAAAAGAAAGACAAGAAAAAGCTATACAAAGAGAATCTAGGCCAGGTTAGGCTACGTAGGAAGGCCCCCGCTCAAAGGTTCGAGTACTTTTAAAATTGTAGTTTATAGGACGCCTATAAGCTAAGAACTCACACTCGGGAGGATGTGGGGAGAATCTCTAAAGGCAGGGACAGCTAGTTTAGTCCAAAGAGGCTCGGAACCTAATGAGAATAACTTCTGATCTCTGTCTGGACTCAGGCAGCTCCATGAAACCCTTGCTTTCAGAAGAAAACCTCAGGATTTCGTACATGGCATGAGGCCTCTGCTGGGGAGAGGCAACTCACAGCTGCCTGGGGCTGATGCAATCCGAGCAGAGAAAAATGATTCACTGCGACTCCACCATCCACCCCAGGACTTTGGCCAAGTGCAGGTTTGGGGTTCATTGGAGGATGACTCTCCCCCCCTTCTTGAATTGAAAGAGTAACTTTGTATTTCTAAAAGGTGCTGTGATTGTGTGGGGAGATCCTGCAGTGAGCTGTAGTGGGTGGATCTGGGGTGGACCACTTCTCCTACCGTGATTGAGTTGGGAGAGAATGAAATTGAGGGTCTTTGCTTTCCCCTGCCCCTTCCCTTACACCGGCAAAGACACGGAGCTGAAAGGTGTCATTGAGAAGTAACCGAGAGAAGGGGGGTGACGTGGAGGTGCCAGGACTCTGTCCAGGAGGCTGCCAGAAAAGTGGCTTCTTGTTTGTCAGCAAGAGTTTGTGGTGAGGAGGTCTGCGAAGCTCTCCCACAGCCCCCGGGACTAAACAGAACAAATACAATGTCTATTTGTTCATCCCTACCCTGGGTTTAGACGGCCCTTTAACAGCCAGGGTTATTGGGATCAGCTGAAACCCAGGCGCACTCTTCATTTCTAGGATGGCTAAGCCAGACAAATGCTTCTCTGTCCTATTTCCAGGGCAAGGGAGTACGAGACACATTCAGTCAAGAAAGAAGCAATGAAGAGTGTAAAAATAAATCTCTCTCTGTGTGTGTGTGTGTGTGTGTGTGTGTGTGTGTGTGTTTACTGCATCTCCAATGCTGACATACACAAATAAGTTTTTCAAATGTGTAAACTCAGGCTCAAGTTCTCGAGACTCGGAAAATCTACTTGTCAAGAGGGAACCTAATGGGCAAAACGCAAGAGAAACTTTACAGTTAGCCACTGGGGTATTGGGCCAATCTTACACGAAAGAGGGAGGGAGGACCATGGGCTAGGGTCTGGCACTCCCTGGAGCAGCTTCATAGAGAAGGCTTAGGCCTTAAGCAACATGGTGTCTGTCTTGGTCCCCACTGGCGCCTAATTACTGTCGACGACTTGGTAGAATGCCTGCTGTAGAGTGGGCATTCGGGAACTATTTGAGGCCCGAGTGAAGAAGGAGGTGGCTTATATTAGACAGATAAATAGGTGGCAAAGGGGAGGAGGGCATTCCAACAGAGGAAGGGCCCAGAGGACTGAGCTGGGTGTCTTGGTGAGACTGGTTTAACCACAGTGGAGGGCGTGTAGTGAGAAGACGTGGGAAATGAGGTTAGATATGGAACCAGATTGAGAAGATTGGAAAGACGGGCTGAGAACTTAGTGGAGATAAAGCCTTTCACAGGGCTCTTTTCTCTCCCCTTCTCTTCTTAGGGTCGGGTACTGAACCCAAGGTGTTACAGGACTCCACTCACTGCCGCTACTGTGCACTCGGGGTCTATAGCCCCTTCATGAAGCCTTCGAGAGGCACAGACTGTATGCTAACCACATGGGGCAGTAGCTGAGACAGAAATTAGTTGAAAAGATCTCGGGAATTACTGAGGAGGGTGGAACATTGCACCCTTGGCTATACTTGTTGTGATAATAATGAAATGGATAAAACAGCTCAATATTTCAATAAGTTTGGCTGCAAAAGAAGAGGCCAGGTCAAACTTGCTCAAATGAATTGAGAGGTTTCCTGAGAGGTCTCTGAGACTGTCAGTGTAGGAAGTGGGACCCAGAGAGGATGTAAGAGGGTTCAACCTGGTAAAGGTCAACATCACTGTTCTTCCTCTCTTCCAGCAATGCTAGGCCTTCACCCTTGTCTGAGGGTCATAACACCCTCCCACACCAGGGAGGTTTCCTGAGAGGTGTCTGAGACTTACTCTCGGAAGCTGAGAATTTTAAGAATAAAGACCCATGTGGTGGTACATGTCTATGAGGCAGGAGGATTTCTATGAGGTCAAGGGCAGCCTAGGCTATACAGCCAGTACCAGAGCTACGTGTTAAGACACTATACTGAGGGTCTAGAGAGATGACTCACCCGGTAAGAGTGTCACTGGCTGCTCTTCCAGAGGGACCCAGTTTTAGTCCCCAGCACCCATGTGGCACCTATAACCGTCTGTAACTCCAGTTCTAGAGGATCAGCTTTTACTTCTGGCCTCCTCAGGCACTTCACACACATAGCACACGCACATGCATGTGGGTAAAACCACATAGACATAAAATAAAAGTATTGAAAATAACTTTTTTAGCCTCAGGATCTACCACTGAGTCTACATTTTTGTGACCTCTGCACAGATACCAACATTGACTCTGAAGGTGAAGCCCAAGTATTAATGACCTTTAAAATCGTGGGCTTCAGGATGTCACAGGCACTATAGACAAAAGGGAATTGGCCTACAGCGAACCAATTACTTCTCTAAAAAATATTTTTTAGCTGGGCAAGGTTGTACATGCCTTTAATCCTAGCATTTGAGAGGCAGAGGCAGATAGATCTATGTAAGTTTGAGGCCAGCCTGGTCTACATAGTGACATAGTGAGTTCTAGGTTAGCCAAGACTAGTAAATAATAATTCTTAAAGACTCTATTTCAAAAGGGGGGGGCTGGGAAGATGGTTTAGCTGGTAAAGTATTGCCGTTCAACCAGAATTTGGATCGCTGGTACCTGTGTAAAAAGCCAGGTATGATGGTGTGTGTCTAATCCTGGAGAAGCAGAGACGGGTTCTGTGAAGCACATTGACTAGCCTATCGGCCTGAATGGGTGAGTTCCAGATTCAGGGAGAGACCTTGTCTCAAAGATAAAGTAAAACCCAACAGAAGAAGACACTGTACATTTTCTTCTGGCATCCACATACATGTGCACACACATAAGACTTGAAGAAGAGGAGGAAGAGGAAGAGGAGGAGGAAGACAGGGGAGGAGGAAGAGGAGGAGGAAATAGACAAATCTTATTGACTCCACTCAGCTTATAGATGGCTAGATACCCCCTCAATCCTAACCAGTCAGGATTAGGAGCTTAGGAGGCAAGCCATGAGGTAAAACACTGCTGTCCAAGCCTACCAAGAGCTGTGATTAGAGCAGGAATCAGGCTCAGTTGGTAGAGTGCTTGCTGGCATGTAAGAAGTCATGGGTTCATTCCCAGCACCACAGGCAAACAAGGACAACTTGAATTCCTCCCAGTGAACGATGCAGGGAGGGAGCAGGTCAGCTGTCCTGGGCATGGTACAGGTGCAAGGCTTCTTTGGGCCAGACTTAGGGAAGAGGAGGATGGGTCACTTCAGACACCATCCAAGGAGCATTCTAGAGATATTAGGCTGGCTGTGTTCCGTAGTAGGAGGAATTGGAGACGTTTTAGGAACTGAAGTGACCCCACACCATGAAGATAGCTTTTGCCTAACACTGAGTAGAATAATTTAGAGGTAAAAATGTATGTTATTTTATTTGATAGTATTTTTTTAAAAAAAAATTAAGTCACAATCTGCTTCTCATTTATTGCCATATCCCCGGCCACATAGGCAGGCTCAGAATAAAAGCTCACATATTTTTTCAATTGAATCCAATTCCCTTGAACTCAGACAATCAACAAATAAACTGCTCTCTATATTATGCTAGGGACAGAGTCTGGACCAGGAACCCTAACCAAACATCAAAACATGCCTTTTCTAATTCCTGATATTGGGGCTTGGGTCACTGGACACACATTGGTTGGGGACAGGTAAAAACAAAGCCGCAGAGTTAGAGACAAGGTGCCAGGCAGAGGGCTAGATAAACAGATAGCACTGTGCCCAGTGGCTCCCAGAGCAGATCAAAGGTAGCTTTTCCCCAGTGCAAGCATGGCAGGAATCTGAGGACCGCTCACCCAGTCCCTCACCCACGCTCACAGATGGAGAGCTATGCCATTAGTGGCCACACCTTTGAGTACTACCAGCATGAAGGCGTTTGTGACAATTTTTTTCTAGTCTTTCTTGTATAGCTCCTGTAGATAGTCAGACATGATATGGCTGTGTTTATGACTTCTGGCTCGACTGCTTGCGTTCCACAGCCCAAGTCTGCTACTTGGGCAAGCATTTGCCTGGCTTCACTACTTGGTTTCTGCACTAATAAAACAGTACCAGATTAATAAACCCCCTTAAAGGAAGAGGCAAGATTGAGAGGGGTCATTGGGCATACGCCTAAGTGTGTAATATATCATGTGTGCATTGAGTGAGCAACCACATTCACTGTAGTTGGTATCCCAAAACAAGATGGTAGATGTGAACTCATGCCAGTCTGGCTGAGACCTGGTTCTTCCTGTTAGGTCATACCACCACTGCTGCTGGCCTGACACTCCCAAACTGGACTACTGGTATACCTGTGAAGTGTTTGTGAGTGGATCGAGCTGCCACTGCTGCCCTGTGAATGGAACTGCTGGTTTCCTGACAACATACGTGGGATTTGCTCCAAGAACAATTTCTCCACAGGTCCACTTCCCCTGAATCCTTTCTTTTCCACTCCCTCTGGTGGGCAGTGATCTAGAATTGAGGTTAAGAGGTTAAGGAACTGAGGTTAATGAGGTTACGAACCATCATTAAAAGTAGGTTTTGGGGGCTGGAGAGGTGGCTCAGTGGTTAAGAGCACTGACTGCTCTTCCAGAGGTCCTGAGTTCAAATCCCAGCAACCACATGGTGGCTCACAACCACCCGTAATGGAATCCGATGCCCTCTTCTGGTGTGTCTGAAGACAGCTACAGTGTACTCATATACAAAATAAATAAATAAATCTTTAAAAAAAAAGTAGGTTTTGGAAAATTAAAGTTGCAATTTTGATTAGGATAATTTTAAGGGGAAGAGTAAGGAAGGGTTAAACCCACAGAAAGCTATTGGGTTAGCTACAGTTTGGGCTTGCATTTCTTTCTTTCTTTCTTTCTTTCTTTCTTTCTTTCTTTCTTTCCTTCCTTCTTCCTCCTCCTCCTCTTCTTCCTCCTCCTCTTCCTCCTTCTTTGGAATAGACTCCTGATTGATCCATAATCAGGAATAGAAACTAAGTCAAGCTAGTCAGAATTCTTCCCTAGTATTCTTTTCCTTCTGTTAGGAGGGAATACTTGCTCTCTTCACTGCCATTGAGTTTCAAGTCATAAGGATGTGAGTTGAGAGTGCCTTTGCTCATCTCCTCCTCCCCAAGGGAAGCTGCCTGAGAGGATGATGCAGGTCTATAGATGTGCCCTGAAACTTGACTACAGAAGACATTAAAATTATATTTCTCTCCATGAAGATTCTGTTACTTACATATAGATTTTTGTACTCAAGCATCAACTCAGAAGGGCAACATCTGAGTTTGCTTTTGACTTATACTATACTGCTTCATGTTTTATGGCAAATGAAGTCAATGCTATTCATACTGTTTTGCTTTAAAAGAAGATTTTATGTGTATGGATGTTTTGGCTTCATATGTGTATACCACATGCATGTCTGGTGCCTGAGGTGGGTAGAAGAGGACATTGGAACACTGGAATTAGAGTTTTAGATAGTTGCGAGCCACCATGAGGATTCTGGTCCTTTGCAAAACTAGTGAGATCTCTTAGCTAGTGAGCCATCTCTTCAGCTCCTTATATTGCAGAAGAGGAAGAGGAGGAAGAAGAGGAAGAGGAGGAAGAGGAGGGAAGAGTGGGTCATGTCCATAATCCCTATTCTTGGGAAGCCGAGGCAGAGGATTGCTATAAATTCAAGGCCAATCTGGACTACATACATAGTGAGACCCTGTCTCTTCCTCACTCGTTCCCCCACAAAAAGAGCAGGAATTCTGAGCATATGGAATGTTTAATGCAAAATATTCCAAGTTTTGGATATGGGTTGTAACTTTGATCTTCAGAAATGAGTACGGGTCCAGGCATGGTTATATATGCCTATAATCCCAGCACTGGGGAGGCCAAGCCAAGAGAATTGTGAGTAGTTATGGCTCACCTGGTGTTAAAGCAAGATCCTGTCTACAAACAAAGAAACAAATGACAACAACAAAATAACACATATATACAAAACAAGCTAGCAGGGCATGCCTATAATGCCAGCTACTCAGGGCATCAAAGTAGAGGAAGGATCGTTAGTTTGCTGTTGCCTAGTCTACATAGTGAGATCCCGTATCAAACAAAATTAAGCAAAACCCCAAACAAAAATGACTGTATGTCAAGTGTCATGGTTTGTATATGCTTGGCCCAGGGAGTAGCACTATTTGGGGTGTGGCCTTGTTAAAATAGGTGTGTCACTGTGGGCTCTAAGACCCTCATCCTAGCTGCCTGGAGGTCAATATTTTGCCTTTAGATGAAGATGTCAGAACTCTTAGCTCTGCCTGACCGTATCTGCCTAGATGCTATACCATGCTCCCATCTTGAAGATAATATACTGAACCCCTGAACCTGTAAGCCAGCCCCAATTAAATGTTGTCCTTATAAGAGTTGCCTCCGTCATGGTATCTGTTCACAGCAGTAAAACCCTAACTAAGGCATCAGGTAACTGACTGTCCCTCTGTGTCAGGACTAAGGGTTGGCTGAGCTATAGAACTTCCCGTGTAAAACAAGATGAATTGCTCCCTGTGTATAGGCCACATGGATTTCGTATGAGACTTCCACTTTAACACATAATCTCATTTTGTCCCCTTGAGGTATCAAACATGGAATCCTGCTCTCTGGGTCCCAAACTCCACATTCTTAGGAGGCAGGTGCCATTGCTATCCCTACTTTGGAAATCTGTTAAGTCCCCACAACACTCGTGAGATAGAGAACCCACTCAGGCCCAGGTCCAATACACTGTCCTCTCATCCCTGCTGGTGTGCCTGGCCCTGGTCTTCATCAAGAGCCAGGCTTCTCCCAGCTGCTTCTCTGTGGCTGTAATAGCGGATCTCTGGAGGTGGAGGGGCTCTCTGCACAGCCAAGAGGTTAAGAGTTTATTTCCCTGACTTCCTCCTCTTTCAGCTGAAGGAAATACTGCTTTTCATCATTACAAACCATACCATGCATTTGGACCTGGTCCAGTTGTCTGAGTACAAGAACTGCAGGCGGATTCAGGAGGTGAGCTTCTTGGGCATAGCACGTTGGTGTTATTCCCTCCTTCAGTCTCATGCTTCAGAGTGTGGCACCTGTATCTTTCACTAGAGAAAGTGAAAAGGGCCAACATTTTCTGCCTGATTCCTGTGGGACACCCATCTAATTCTCCAAATAGAGTCCCTACCCCAGACTAGGAAAGGAATGATTGAAGTCCCAGACTTCTGTCCTTTCCAGGCCACCACTCTGACAATCCAGGCGTGCCAGGAGGGTGTTTGGAACTACCTGGCTCTCACTGTACTAAGGAGGGGTGGGGTGGGCAGTACAGCTGAGAATAGAGTGTGTTAATAAGGGTCACAGATAGCTTCCTCTGCACACAGCTGGCCAGGTGTTGGAAGCTCTGTGGGTGGCTTGCAGGGAGACAGGCCTTCCCTGACTCAAGTTATTTTCTGATGAGATGATGCTTGTTATCAAGTTTTAAGAGCACATGTCATACCACTGTAAACAGGGCATAGAAGGGCCTCCCCAAAGGGGCCCCCTCTAGGCTTGCCTCCCAGCACAAGTCACAATTCCTGGAAGGGGGCCCAAGTCAGAAAGGAAGGTTTTCATTTTATTCTTTCCTTTAGCTCTCACCGTATAGGTATCATTAGTCTCCTTGAACGTGAACATCCTGGCAAGAAGTCAAGTCATGCTACAGATCCCAGAGGGGGAGGTTTTGTTTTCAGACCTGAGTTTGAATCCCCTGTCTGCTATCTATCTGCCTAGTGAGGTAGAAAAGTCAGCCACTGAAACTCTTTCTTGAAACTCCTCTCCAGGAAGGAGGCCAAAAGGCAGGCCATGGATGACTGTGAAAGCGAAAGAACTGGGTACAATGGAGTTGGCCCTCCACTCCCACACAGTGATCCTGTGCTCACATGTTCAAACAGCCCCCAGATGTGACTCTGTTGATCAGAAGTCATCCTTGGCTGCATGAAGAAAAAAATCAAAAGACGACAGAAGTGTCCTTGCTCGAAATCCATGTACCCCGAGCATTTGACCTTCCTTCTTCAGCTCCCCAAGGACCTAGGGTTTGCAGAAGTAAATGTGTCATTTGTCCACCGTCCACCAAGTGTGGTTGCACACACAATCCTATCAGTTGGGAGGCCGAAGCAGGAGAATTACAATGAGTCTAGCTCAAGACAAAAAGCCGAGATTTGGGCTGCAATGTAACGCGGTTGGCAGAGGGCTTCCCTAGCACGTATGAAGGCCTGGGTTCTAAACCCTAGTGCAGCACAAAACCAGGTGTGGGACACACCCAGAGCCCAGCTCTTCAAAGTGGAGCCACAGTCACCCTTGGCTTTATATCAAGGTGGAGATCAGCCTGGGACACAGAAGGTGCCACGAAAAGGAAAGGGAACGTGAAGAGAGAGCCCAGCAGTTAAGACACTTGTCCTTTCAGAGGACCGGGGTGTGGGTCTCAGTACACACAGCGTGACTCCAAATCAGGCTTAACTTCAGTTCCAGGGGGATCTGACTTTCTTTTACCTCTATGGATACCAGGCACCCATGGAATGAATGCATATACACACGTGCAGGCAAACTAAATGTGTGTGTGTGTGGGTGTGTGGGTGTGTGTGTGTGTGTGTGTGACAAAATAAATGAACCTAAAATAAATAAATAAATTTTTAAAAAGAATTAACTATATTTTATTTATTTATTTGTTGAGACCAGGTCTTAACTACGTAGTTCAGGCTAACCTCAAATTAATGACCGTCCTCAGCCTTTCTAGGGCTGCGATTACAGACGTGCATAACCATCCTAGTTTGATTTCTATTACTGTGATAAAACAGCGGCTGAAAGCAGCTAGGGCGGGAAGGGTTTATTTCATCTTATAACTCACCGCACATCAGGGCCAGAAGCCAAGGCGGGACTTCCTGTTACAGGTAGGAACTGATGCAGGGACCACGGGAGAACACGCTTCCTGGCTCATTCCCCGCAGCTCTGTTTTGTTTTTAGACAGGGTTTCACTATGCAGTCCTAGCTGGCCTTGAAATCACTACATGGGCCAGGCTGACCTCGAACCCACAGAGTTCATCTGCTTCTGCCTCCCTACACGTGGGAATTAAAGGAATATGGTAGAGGCTGGAGATGTGGCTTTGCAGTTAAGAGAGCTTGCACCTCTTGTAGAGGACTGGAGTTTGCTTCCTGGAATCTACATGGGGCAGAACACTACCACCTGTAGCTGCAGCTTCTCACGCTCTGAGGCAGTTTTGGCTTCCACAGATACACGCACCTGCTCTCACACAGACACGTGTAAAACATATGTAAAATAAAAAATAACTTCAAAAGAATTGTTTATTTACACACACACACACACACACACACACACACACACACACACACGGAAACCTAAAACATACCTAAGAGTGGACACTAGAGATGGGGTAGGAATTGGATATAAAAATTTGGAAGGAACACTTTTTCAGTTAGTGTGTGTGTGTGTGTGTGTGTGTGTGTGTGTGTGTGTGTGTGTGTGTGTAACATGTCACTTTGGGTTCATATGACTGTGTGATGTACAAAACATTGTATTACCAAAAAACAAGCAAGCTTAAAATGAAGAGAGGTGTGACTCTGGGCTGGTGGCATCTGTGAGGGGTGGCATTCTTGGGGCAGCCACACCGCAGGAGCATCTGCTTCTCAGTCCTGGCTCCACCCACCTTAGCTAATAAACTGAAAGCAAGCCTGGGCTCCCTGGGAAAAGGCCAAGGGTGGCTTGCGGCCTGGTTCTAGAGGGAGCAGAAGTGAGGACACTCTTTCTCCCTTGCTTGTTTCTCAATGGCAGAAATTCCTTTAGTCTCTCACCCCACAACTGGGAAGAACTTTAGCTGCAGGTCCTTCCTCAAGGAGATAAGTTGGACCTAAATTCACAGGTCAGTGTAAAACGTCTGTCAGAATCTTACACATGCCAGGCAAATGCTCTGATGATTCAACTACACCCTTGGCCCTAGACATAAGGCTCTTAGAGGCTTTATCCCAAAACCACATTCTGGGAGAGATCAAGAAGGCTTATCAAGGACCCTGGACAGATGAATATATAAGGTGACAAAACATGGGAGACAGTCTGTTTCTTCATACTCTAGTCTGGGCCAGAACTGGATGAGAACTTCAGGAAATACAAAGCAGGAGAACCCAGCTGTGTGTGAGGCTAGGCTTTGGAGGGAAGCCTGAATTTAAGTGTCGGCTGCTTCTTTGCTGTGTGCTCTGGGACGAGTGTTTAGCCCCTGGGAGTCTGTTTTCCCCTTTGTGAAGTGGGATTGCTGATAAACCCTATGACTAATGGGAGCAGAGAGGAGACCATGTGGGTAATCTGAGGTGGCGCTGTGGAGGATGAACTTTACACTATCAGCCCCCAGGAGCCTTCCTCCACAAGGTGTGCAGGGGCCACCTCAAGGCCATGCATGTGGTTCAGGAGAGAAAGGTGACGGAGAGGAGCAGCCGTATGGAACAATACCAAGAATGAGAACAGGGTGGTGGGTCTGACTCACACGGTGACTCACTTCCTTGCCCAGGGATGCTCTGAGCCAGGGCTGCTCCTCACAGGTTCCCTCTCTGTGGAGACGATATCCCTGCCCTATAAGGAGAGGGATCAGGGTATCACCCTGCACCCTCCACATCCAGCTTCAAAGGGGAGCTCAGTTAGTTGGAACCCTCGGATTTGAATTCAGGAAATAAAGAGACCAAGATCCAATCTTTAGAAGAAAGAACAGCTCTTGACTGGGGTACAGGGATCTTGGAACCCTTTTGTCCTCTCCTAGGTTGTTACACAGATATCTGCACCCCCACAGGACATTGGGAAGGCACAGAAGAGTGTCAAGAAACTGAACAACTCACCCATAATTCTGTCATCCAGACTCAATCATAGCATTTGCCTTGGTATTTTTCCACTCGAACTTTTTTTTCACTCACATTTCATCTCAGCCAAGTTTATATTATCTGTATAAATACTATTCAAAACACATGAATTTGGGAAGTAGAGACAGGATAGGGGGGCGGGATCGGGAGTTCAAGGTCATCCTTAGATATATAGTGAGTTCAGGGCTAGGCTGGGCTGTATAAAACCTTGTATTTTTCTTAAAGGATTAACAAAGCAACAAACGTGAGCCATGCATGTAATTGAAAGTGCTCGTTATTAAAGAAAATGCAGATTAGTCAGTCATGGCACACAAGCCTGTCTCAGTTTTTACGAGGCAGAGGCAGGCAGATCTGTGAGTTCAAAGTCTACACACTAAGTTTCAGGCTAGCCAGAGTTACCTAGTGAGACCTTGTCTCAAAGGAAAACAAAAAAAAGAAGAAGAGAGCAAAGGAAAAGACCCGCATGCACTTCGCATATGTTATTTAGATCAACGTATTCCAAAGGTTTTCACCGTATCACAATCTATCAACATAAACTGTTCAGTGATATACTTCCTTGATTGTGTGTCTCAGGTATGAGACATGTCAGATGCTCAATAACCGCGCAGGCTGATGGTCCCCTGGCAGACGGTACAAGTCACTTCGTTTTCTATCTTCTCTTAGTGTTTGCTTGAGTTAAAACCTACGTATGCATCAGAAAATATCCTTTGGAAAAGATAGCTTTCAGGAGCTACAGTGGCATCCGATGTGATTGTGAGCGCCTATGACTCCATCCCTGGGGAAGCCGAGACAGGAGGCACAGGAGGCCGGAGATGAAGGTCATCCTTAGCTCCAGAGTGAGATCTAGGCCAGTGTGCTACCCCTGTGACCCCCTCCCCCATAACAGTCTACAAAAATCTGCCTGATTTCAAAGGTAATAATATATTTGGTTTCTGTTGGGTGTTTTCTGGGTATTTCCCTGCTTAAGGATATGGCTAGCCACTTCCTGTAATAGTGGACAAAAATTGGGCATACGTAATTCATACTTCTTTATAACTATTCTTTTCATTTTATGGTACATTGTGAATGAAGAAAACACTGGTAAAAATGTCAGAGTCAAATTTGAGCCTCTACAGCAGGCGTTCTCAATCTACCGGATGCCTCAACCCTTTAATACTGTTCCTCATGTTGTGGTGACCCCCTCAACCATGAAATTATCTTCATTGCTACTTCATATCTGTAATTTTGCTGCTGTTCTAAATCACAATGCAAATATCTGTGTTTTCTGATGGTTTTAGGCAACGCCAAAGGGGTTGTGGCCCACAGGTTGAGAACCACTGCTCTCCAGGAAGCCAAATGTATTCAAATACCTGTTCCCCAGGGGCAGAGTATAATCTTTCCATTCCCCATTGCTCAGATGTAGAAACTGAAGCTCTAGGTTAAGGAGAAAGACTGAATTCTTGGGTTGGGGGTGTAGTTCAGCTGGTAGGCTATGCACGAAGCCCTGGTTTCCTTTGCTAGCACTGCATAAAACCAGGTGTGGAGACGGGTGGAGATGTAGGCCTGTAATCCCAGCCCCCAGAGGTAGAAGCAGGAGGATCAGAAGATCAAGGTCTCTCTGGCTACACAGTAAGTTCAAGGCTAGCCTGGGATACACCAGAACCTGTCTCAAAAGGGGAGAGAAATTAATTCTTGCAAAGTTGGGACTCAATCCAGATCTGATTTTAGCCCCTAAGGCGTTCATTTTTACCATATGGTCTCCTTCTGCAGGGAGGCAGAGAGAGGAGCCAAGATATGCCAAGGAAACACTTTACAAATTAACTTTTGCAGTAGGAGACTCAGGAAATTGGGACTTTCTCTCTCCATAATTTTGCCTAACAACCTCCACAATCACACAGGTGAATCTTTTCTCTCTGGATCCACACGGTTCCTGGGACACAGTCCTTCTCTTCCGATATATATATTTCTTGGTAGGTTGCTTCTCTCAGACTTCTAAGAAAGATTCCCTAAGAAATCTTGAGGACCAGCACACCTGGTATTCAAGCCAAATGACCTCTCTCTCTCTCTCTCTCTCTCTCTCTCTCTCTCTCTCTCTCTCTCTCTCTCTCTCCCTCCCTCCCTCCCTCCCTCCCTCCCTCCCTCTCTTCCTTCCTTCCTTCCTTCCTTCCTTTTTCTCCCCTAAGACAGGATTTCTCTACCTTGGCTGTCTTGGGACTCACTCTGTAGACAAGGCTAGTCTTGAACTCAGAGTTCTGCCTTCATCTGTCTCTCCAGTGCTGTGATTAAAGGTGTGCTCCCCCAGGGCTGGCTCTTCAGATCGTTTCTTGTTCTGTATTTTGGAAGATGTTTATCAGCATCCTTGACCTCTGTCTGACGGGTGTCAGAGCAATGTCCCCCCCACACCCCCACCAGGCCAGGTTTGGTTTGGCATTCAAAACTGCAGTTATTGCCAAATGTTCCCTGTGGGGGGCACCCCCTCTAGTAGGGAAGCACTAGTTTTATATAGAAGATACAGGAGACATTTTGGTTTCATTTGCTTGAGATAGCTCTTGCTGTGTACGCATGGCTGGCCAAGTTCTCTGTGTAGCTCAGGGTAGCCTTGTACTATTCTGCATTGCTAAGTATTAGGACCCAGTCTTTTCTAAACTAGTTATTTGATACTATGCAGGAACGAGACAGGGCAATCCCTCCCCATAAGAGATTGCATTGCACATGACTTAGAGCCCATTCCTTCCGTCATTGCGTGTGGGTGTCTGTACATAGATCTTCTGGGACTGGAGTTGCAGCTGCCATGTGGGTACTAGGAATGGAACCTGAGTCCTCTGAGTACTTTGAACCACTAAGCCATCTCTCCAGCCCTCTATCTATCTCTCTCTCTATCTCTCTATCTATCTCTCTATCTATCTCTCTATCTATCTCTATCTATCTATCTATCTATCTATCTATCTATCTATCTATCTATCTATCTTTCTAGATATAGGCTCTTTCTTTGAGACCTTGGCTAGCCTAGAACTCCACAAAATCCTCCTGCCTCACAGGCAGAAACCAACATTCCTAGCTTCCACTTTAAAATAGCACTGCAACACAATGAACCCCCCCCACACACACACATGCACACACTCACTCACACCCATCCATAGGTTTCTTTCTTTCTCCCAGATGAAGATCTATCTTTGGAATCTGAAAGAACAAATTCTTTCTTGCTCAACATGTGGACTTTCTAAACTGAATTTTACACCTGGAAACTCCTTCCTCTGATTCAGAAAATAAATCTCCAACATAAACAGAACTGGTCAAATTCCACTGAATTCAGTCCGGGTTGGCTTTGTAGATACTTGTCTCTCACCCCAAGCCTTTAATCTTCCATTTCCTCACCTTTAAATGGGAGCGATGATACCACCAACTTCAAAGAGGAGTCTTTTAAGGATTAAGTGAGATTATCCATGGAGATTCCTGGCACATATTAGAAGACAATAAAAAGACTTAAACAGGATTTAAGAGATGGCTCAGCATATAAAGGTACCTGCTGCACAAACCTGGCCACCTAGGTTCGATCCCCGGAACCTGCATAAAGGTAGAAGAGAACTCATCCCACCAAGCTGTCTTCTGACTTTGACACATATGTAGTGGTACACCACCCCATCACACATTAAATAATAGTGAACAAATATTTAAGCTCTGTAGTACAGTTTTCTTTTTCTGGAGTGTGTGTGTGTGTGTGTGTGCGCGCGTGCGCTCACGTGCATGCACACAAGTGTAACCTTTTGGAGTGCGCTGCCTACATCTGGTTTGGGGAGGGCGTGGTCAGAATTTCAGGTTTCTGCAGCAAATGTCTTTACCCACTGAGCCATCTCCTTGGCCCCAGTGTAGTGAAATAGTAATTTGAGAACCTAGCGGGTGAGTATATTTGAGTTTGCCCCACAAAATTCTTTCATCTTGACTGTGTTTAAAATTTTTTATCGTCATCCAACTCTAAGACCGAAAATCTTAATTTTACATTAATTGATACCACGGTTTTTATACAAGAATGAATGGGGCAACTATTCAGGAAAGTTAGGTATGAGTGGAACACATTGTATCAAGCTTAAATGTGGACGCTGAGCCAGGTCTGGTGCCTCATCATTGAAATCCCATCTGGTCAGGGGCGGAGGCAGGAAGGCCAGGAGTTCTAGGACATCCTTGACTATATAGGGAGTTCAAGACCAGCTTGGACTACCTCAGACCCAGTCTCAAGAACAAACAAACAACAAAACCCCCTAACAAACAAAAAGTGTAATCTAGACTTGAGATGTGTCAATCAGGTCATTCCTCTTTGAGCAGGGAAACTTTTGTCCAGAACGCATGTGTGTGCTGGGAACATCCTTGAAGTTTTGTTTCACCATCTGGTCTCAGAATCTGAACCACTATGTGTGAAGATAGCATGCTATGAAATGATTTGGTGAAAGGTTTTTTTTTTTTTTTAAGTTTAAAATATACGGTTTGTTTGCAAAGCTGCTTTGAAACAGTTGGCACAAACAGCTGTCTTAAAGTCAAATGCAGACACCTGACTTGCTATCCTTTCTCAACGGGTTTTCAAGTGTGACATTTGGATGCAACAGCTCTCTTTTGGGTGCTTAACTTCCTGGACTGGAAGATGGGGTTGAGCCTATCCCACGAGAATGTCCAATAAGAACACATAGAGGAAGTTCATGATGTAGAGCGTGACTCAGGCAGCAAGAACCCTTGGAGTAGCCTGGGCAGTATCCAGTTTACAATTCTCCTGGTGGGTTCAGAGGTGAGGGATTTTTTTTTTTTTTTTTGGTAGGGGAGGGTGCTTGTTTGTTTGTCTGGGGGCGTGGTTCAGTTGAGAAGGTCACAACAGGGCCTAATATCCTGAACTGCCAACCAGCCTGAGGTGGAAACCTTGGAGTATTGTCCCTGCTTCCTCCCATTCAGTGCCCCTACAAGTGATGGCTGGCTTTATGATTCACCGGGAACCCTCCCCCAAAATTCACTTGGACAATTTAAGGTGTGAAAATTCCATTCCTGGCAAGTGGATCACATTTCCTTGAGGAGAGGCCCGAGTGTTATTTTGTGTTGTGAGTTTTGTATTGGTTGAGTTCCGAGGACTCAGTAGGTGTGCCCATCACACGGGTTTGCTGTAACATTTTACAAAATACCAGGGACGGTAAGATGGCTCACAGGTAAAGGCTCTTGCCACCAAGCCTGACAACCTGAACCCAATTCTTTGAACCTCAATTTAAAGAAAAAAGAAACTAAAAAGAGAAAGAAAGAAAAGAAGGAAAGGGGAAGAATATGGCTGTTCATAGTTGGTGGAGGAAACGGTTTATTATAGATAAAAGGAGCATGGTCAGGGGCAGGGACATCTGGGAGTGAGACCAGAGTGAATATGACACATAGCCAGGCCTTGTGAGGAGATGGGGGTCAGAGAGGGTGAGAGCCAGACCGAAAAGCCAGGAAGGTGAAGGGGAAAAAGGACCAGCATAGCCAAAATGGCTGGATTATATAGGGAAGAACATTGTGGGGAGGGCAGTACGACCTCTGGGCTGGAGAATTTTAAGGTAGAGAATAGGGTGTGCCAGCCACACCCTGTAACAGATAGGGACTGAAGGATGCTGGGAGAGCCTGGCAGCTCTATTGGTTTTGAATTGTTAAATATGTACTTCAGTTAGCCTTTTGTCTGGGTTTGAGACCTAACAGAAGCCACATAATAAAAGAGAACTGCTTCCTGCAAGCTGTCCTCTGACCTCTACGTATGCACCTGGGCACACCCTTGTGTTTCCTGATATCTACATAGTATACCCCTCCCGTCCGACGCCAGTGGCAACCTAAAACACATCTAGAATCACACTGATTATTTTCAAGGCAATCGCGGCTACTGCCTGCACCCCTTGGCTTAGACTAGAGGAAGAGCGGGAGGCTGACCCTAGTTTGCGAGAGCCTTGTGCCAAGCAAAGGAGTCCCCCACCTCCATGCCCCATCCCAGATTCAGCCCTTCCCAGTATCTAATATGCAGAGTGCATACTGGCCTCCACTCTCCTGCCCCTAAGCCTGGAGCATCCTGGGAACAGCGTGGACTTACTGTTTCCTAGCTGTGACTTTGGACTGGTTCCTGAATAGCTCAGTCTTAGTTTCCGCATTTGCTTGCAATACCGTTTTCGTACCATTGTTGGATGGGTTTACTGACGTCTGTTCTTCTTCTTTATATTCTTATTACATTTACTTACCTACTTTTTGTGTGCATGTGTGTGTGCATTCCCGTGTCATGACATGTAAGGATGTGAAGGCCAGAGAACAATTTGCAGGAGTCGGCTCTCTCCTTCCCTCCTCACATTCCAGGGTTCAGGCTCATCTGAGCCTTTCTTTACCTTTACCCACTGAACCGTCTTGCTGGCCCTCGACATAATATTTTAAAACTTAGTATGTTTGAATAGGACACTAGAGAGAGACACACATGAGACAAATGTCTCCAGAAAGAGGCAAATGAAGTGTGAGTCTAGGGGCAGAATAGCAAAGCAGAAAGGAGAGGGGTTTTGTTTAGTTTTATTTTGTCTTGGTAAGGTTTATTTATTCATGTATTTTATGTATATGGGTGTTTTGTCCCCGTGTCCATCTGCACAGCAGAAGAGGGTTTCTGAGCCCAGGGGCCTTCGGTTACAGAGAGGTGGTTGTGAACCTCTGTGTGGGTGCTGGGAGTCGAAACTGCAGTGTCTGGAAGAGCAGTCACTGCTCATGGCTGCTAAGCCATCTCTCCAGCCACCACAGTGGAGAGATTTTTAACTTGATTTTTTTTTTAAACTTTAAGCCAAGTGTGGTGGTCTGCTCCTTTAATCCCAGCACTGAGGAAGCAGAAGCACAAGGTCTTTGTAAGTCGGAGTCCAGCCTGGATTACATAGAAAGTTCCAGTAAATTCTCCTAACCATTGAGCCATCTCTCGAGCCCTTATAAGCACTGCTTATTCGTTTGTATTTTTCTTCCAAAATATTTATTATTTATAATTATATCTGTAATAACAATACAAAATAACACACCACACACTCGCACACATGCACACACATACACACGCACATGCACACACGAACACACACACGCACCCCAATTATACTCTGCATTGCTCCTGGATCCTCTATGTTCATATCTTACATTACATTTATCAAAACAAAGAAGCCAGCTAAACAAAGCTCATCTATCATCCTAGCACGTGAGAGGCTAAGGAAGAAGGATTTCAAGTTCAAGGCCATCTTAGGCTACCTGGGGAGACCCAACCAACCAACCAAACAGCAACAGAAACAAAAAACAACAAAAATAAACAAAAGTATACTAAAAAAAACAATAGAGTACATTATTAATCTAATTGAAAATGTCATTGGTTCTTTCCACTAATACCATTTTTCTATTCCTGTATATCACATTGCATGGGAATCTACTTATAGTGTGTGTGTGTGTGTGTGTGTGTGTGTGTGTGTGTGTGTGTGTGTAATATATTAAACAATCTATCATATACCATTTTGTTCCCAAAAGGTAAGAAAAGAAACCAGGAGGTTCGAGGATGACTCTGATTTATATAGCTTTGCAAGTTTTACCGTAATAGTCAGAACAACATAATCCTGTTAGTAAAACAAATTGGGAGGTCAGTCGTGTGGCCCCTACCTGCAATCCCGACATTTGAGATTTGGAGACAGAAGGATCAGGGATTGAAAGTTATGATCGGCCAAATGAGATCCTGTCTCAAAAGCAAAATAATAACAAACCAGTGACCAGGGGAAGAGAGCTCTCTCCCAACTAGTTCCAGCGCTTTTCAGAGAGGAAAGGGTATGGAATTTATGCCAGTGTGCAAAAGCGATTTTTTTTTTTTTTAAAGCCAGGCTTTTTCTGTGTAGGCCCGGCTGTCCTGGAACTTGATCTGTAAACAAGGCTGGCATGGAGATCTGCCTGTCTCTGTCTCCCAAGTGCTAGGATTAAAGGCATGTGCCACCACTGCCCGGCTCAGAGGTGATTTTAAAAGAGGATACTTACAATATTAAAATAGATACTGTAGCACCAACAAGGCCCCGTTGGCCTCATTAAGCTAAAAACCTAACCACATCTTCCAACTGGGGACTCCTGACTACCACAGCCACTGGGGATGGAGGTATTTGGGGATCTGGAAGGTCTTTTCCATTCCTCTCCGCTGGCATTCATCCTTGTTAGAGGCTTAGAGGGAGGCTTGAGGGCGTTGGGGAAGTTGGGGCTGGGGGAGGAGAGATATCCAAATCTTTTAAGATGCAGCAATGATAAGTTCTGATTCGTGCTCTCTGTTACTTGTGACCTACAGCCCTCTGTTGTGGAAGATAGGATCTGAGGCTAAGCTCTGATTTTAACTCGCTGTGTTAGTCTGAAGTTCATGGCACTTTGCCCACACTGTGCCACTTGAGCGAGCTTTAGATAGCAGGGTCTGAGAAGGCTAATTACCCTACAAAACCCAGTCTACCGTGCTCGGGGCTGCAGCACATCGAGGTCATGACCTTAGCATATGTGAGGTCTTGTTCAGGCTCCAGCACCAAAACTACACACAGCCCACCTTCGTTTCCCAAAAGGAACCTGAATTCTGACTTCCTTTCCCCGGACTATTGACCTGGTCCTGTTTATTCGGAATTCAGTCAGTGGCAGGCAGGCTTTCTGCCTGTGTTTGGCTAAGAGAGATTATGCTGTCATATCCTCAGGGAAGCTTTCCTCATCTGCCCCTGAAATGGTCATGTGAGACCCCTGGTAAATGTTTTCAAATATCCCTTGTGTTTCGTTTACAGGGGAGAGACTATTGTCTCTTCTGAAGCATTTACTATCATTCTGTTATTTTCTGTCTTTGCTCGTGGGTCTCGATGAAGCCAGTTTTGTACTCCTGGGACTCTTTGGCCATGCCTGAACAGATTTTTGGTTGTCGCCATCAAAATCCAGTTCAGTTCAGGTTCAGTTCCCAGCACCCAAATTGAGTAGCTCACAACCAACTGTAACTTAAGCTCCTGGGGATCCTCTGTCCTCTTCTGTTAATGCACAACGACACACACACACACACACACACACACACACACACACACACACACATTAAAAATAATATCCAGGCAGTGGTGGTACATGCCTTTAATCCCAGCACCAGGGAGGCAAAGGCAGGAAGATCTCTGTGACGTCCAGGCCAGCCCAGTATATAGAGCAAGTTCCAAGATAACCAAGGCCACACAAACAAACAAAACAAAATTAAAAAACAAAAACAAAAACAAAAAAATGTTTTAAAAAGCTATAGTTTTGAAAGCTGGTGAGATGGCTCAGTGGGTAAAAGGTACTAGCAAGGAGCAGGCAAACCATCGATTCGAATTTGATCCCTGGGACCCACCTGGTGGAGCGAGAGAACTGATTCCCACAAGTTATCCCATGTCCTCAACTCAAAAGCGATGGCATGCACATACACACATGCCTACCAACATACAACCAACCAACCAGTCAATCAATGAATTAAATGCGAGTGCATGTGTGCGCGTGTACACACACACACACACACACACACACACACACATCTATAGTTTTGAGAAATTCTCTTGAGGATCTTGAAGCTTTGAAGGACAGGTCTAGCTCTGTTTTGTTTAACATTATCTACAGGTTTCTCCTAGCATCTACCACAGAAAAAGCATTTGGTAAGGGACAGAGAAATGACACTCGTGTATAATAAAAACCTGTCCATCAGGGACTTCGATGACATTGAACTTAATGCCCCTCCCGAAATCTACCTTTTTTTTTTTTTTTGAGAGTGTCCCTGTGTAGCCCAGGCTGTCCTCAAGCCCACAACTCTATGCTGTAGACCACAGAGTGCTGTATCAGTCGAAGTTTGTTGTTTCTCAAGTGCAGTGCTGAACCAGAGCTCAGCATACAGTAAGTAGAGATCCAGGGTGCATGAAGAACTTGTGGATGTCTGAGTGGACACATCCAGTCGTCCACTCTTCCATCCATCTTTGATCCAAATGGACTCTCATGTAAACAGACAAACAAACACTCAGCACTGGTCTTTGGAAACCAGCTTCGGTTCATAAAATCACTGCCCAGCTAAGTGATTTTACGAATTTGACAAGTCTTTTTCTGGACCTGAATGCAGTTAGGGAAATATGTATCCAGTCACCAGTTCCACTACAACGACACAACAAAGACAGACAAGGAGAGAGAAATGGCTAACACCACGCTAGCCTGTGGTTGGTAGTGAGTTCATGGAAGAGTGATGCTACGTCTTTCGGAAGAGTTTAGCATTCACTATCCTGTCCCATATACTGTACCCATATTAAAATAATACCGTGGGAGTTTTTGTCTACATACACAGGCACGGTTCTGCAGCCTGGTTTTTAGTCTACTACACAGAGAGAGGTAATCTGTATGACAGCTTTCAAGCTTTCATTTGAATTGGATAGGATCATTTTGAAATGTCCTAGCGTAAACAACACCTCGGGCCTCGGTGACCATCTCTGCTCTTTAGGCTCCTCTCCAACTCCTCTCTAGTGGACTGCTGGGTCATGACGCACATGTAACTTTAATTCCGCCGTTTCCTGCTGAAATCATACTCTAATATATCCCAGTTAAAGGAGTGAGATCCAATGGCTTCTAAGCTTTCTCTGTACAGTGTTAAAAGGCAACCCCTGTGGAATAGCAGAGGCTAACTTTAAGCTCTTGGCTTACACCTAGTCTGCACTACTCTCAGACACAGCGGAAACGGGTACTGTCCAGGGTTACCTGTTCCCAGCTCTTCCCTCTCCCAGGTCCCTGGGAGGAGAAAACTTTATAAAAGCATCAGATCGGATGTTCATTTAATCCTCTAAGTAATGAAGTGAATCAAAGATTTTGGCCAGTGGAAAACTCCAGTTATTCAGTTTCAGTAAAATAAATCTGTCACCAGACTTGGAAATCCAAACTTCTCTCAGATAGCTACAAAAGTAAAAAGGTTTCCATGTTATACACACTTCTTCCGACTTCCCCCATGTGACTGGTGTGCGATCATTTTACCCATTCACACCTGCTCTTGGCCAGCTTTATCCACTCAAAGAGTACGACCACACACAGTAAGAGGAACCCTATGTGATTCCAGTCATTACCTCATTTTGAATTTTAAATATGCCAGTCCTCGTGAACAGGAACCACAACTCATTGCTTCAGAATGTGAACACGTGGAGGAAAACGTATATTCTATTTCTTGGGACTGAAAGATACAATAGACTTGACATCCTGGCCGTGACTCATGGCCACATGATCTGAATCTCATGAGAGGATTCTAGCTCATTTGTCAGGGGGGGAAGAACAATGTTAGGATGGTAATCTATTTAGGGCAGGGAATGGCGGCACATGCCATTAATCCCAGCTCTTGGAGGCTGAGGCAGGTGGATTTCTGTGAGTTAAGACTAACCTGGTCTACATAGTGAGTTACAGGTCAGTCAGAGCTACACAGTGAGACTGACCTTGTCTCAAAACAAAACAGCAAACTATCTAATCTATCTAATCTATCTCTATCTGTCTATCAATCTATCTATCTATCTATCTATCACCTCTCTAATCTATCTTCTATCAATCAATCACCTATCTAATCTATCAATCATCTGTTATTTCTCTCAACTTTCTATCCACCCATCATCTATCCATATTCTATTCACCCACTTTATTGATGGTATCACTCCATTAGTGGGTGCGGGGGTGAGGTGTCCTAGACTGCTTACAAAGCAGAAGATGAACAGGCCACAGTGCCCCCTACTCTCATCTCCTCGTGTTCAGACACAATGTGACCATCTACTCTAAGCTCCAGCATTCATGGCATCCCTGTCATGAGGCACTGTGCTCCCAAGTTCAGGCCCCGGTAAATCTTTTCTCCTTTTTGTCAGAGCCGTTAGTTGTAGCTAGAGGAAATGTAATGCACTGACTTCACAGGCTTGTTTGTTTTTTAAAAAACCCTTCTTAGGGGTTGTTGTTTGGACGGACAGTGATGGGTAGTGTGTTTAGCTGTGTGGCGTATTGACCCTACCTCGTTTATATCGGAAGATCAGCCAGGTGTGGTGGCTCACAGGAAATGAGAACAGGAAGCCTGGACCTCATACCCTGAATGAGATTATTAAATGAGATGTCAGCATGGCAGGAACACTAGGAAGTCTGTCTGTGCCTCCCTCCCTCCCCTCCTGCCACTGAGACCAGTGCAACTGTAGTTCTAACTGCTTATCACGTGACCTTGAGTCATATGCCTGGCCCCTTTGAACCCCCCTTTCTTGTATTTAGGATGCAGATCTCTCTCCCTCCCTCCCTCACTCCCTCCCTCCCCCCTCCCCTTCTCTCTCCTTCCCTCTCCCTCTCTTCCAATGTAATCTTTAAAAAGTAGAAGCATGCAAGTATGCAATATTTCTATCAAATCTGGGTAGCGGGGCAGGGGGGAGACTTGTTTCTCAGTATACTTGAAATAGTTCTCTTCTAAAATAAAAAGAACAGAAAAAACATTACTTAAGGTGAATAAGAGGGCCGTGTGCGGGGGTGGGGGGGTGGTGTTGGGGATTTAGCTCAGTGGTAGAGCGCTTGCCTAGCAAGCGCAAGGGCCTGGGTTCGGTCCCCAGCTCCGGAAAAAAAAGAAAAAAAAAAAAAAAAAAAAGAGGGCCGTGCGCCTTTGTAAGGATTGACGTGCTAAATACCTCTAGCTTATGACCTCTGTGCCATTTCTCTCCTTGGCTGGTTTTGTGCTTTGATCCACCGGCTCACCAAACTGCATAGTCCACGTTGGATAGTGTGGTTTAATTGGTCTCTAGGGCCTAGAGTGCAAACAGGTAGGCTTTTGCCCTATGCCTTTTTCCTTAAAAAAACAAAAACAAAAACAAAACCCAAAAAACAAACAAAACAAACTGGGTGTGCTGGGAAGGTGGTAGAGGCAAGCCCAGGTTGAACCCTGAGGCTGAATTTTAAAAAAAGAAAGAAAATTGTATGTGGATTTAATGTGGATTTGGATTAATGTGATGATAATCTCTAATCCAACAGACGGGGCAAGTAAAGCTGCAAATGACAGCAAAAGCATCTCAAACAGGCTTATGACAGAATTTTACCTGGAGAGCTCGGGCCGCTGGGAAGTGTGTCACATTCTGGGCACTGTATGAGGGACTTTTTCTGTTGCTATGACTAAGACCTACAAGAAACAACTTAAAAGAGGGCTTGCTTGGCTTTGAGGGTGCAGACCACCACGGTGGGTTAGGCACAGCTCTGGGTTCCGTTCGCAGCCAGGCAGCACCGACCATGAAGCTACTTTTTGTCGTCTCAGCAGGGGCAAGAAGCCAAGAAAAGAGAAAAGAATGGAATTTTGCTACTGTCTTCTTTTTCCCTGTCGAATCCGTCTGGGCCCCCAAATAGTCAAATGGTGCCTTCTGTGTTCAGGCTAGCCTTTCCCCCTTAGTCAGTCCTCTCTGGAAAGCCTTCACAGACTCGCCCTAAGGTTGCCTCATCCACACTACAGGGATTGTCTAATCCAATCCGTTTGACAATTGCAACAAGCTCTCCCAGATGCAAATGGACGCAGGTTTAAACCATGCCATCATCTCCCGTTCCCTTTTCCAGTTTCTATATTACACATGACGCTGCAGTAAGCACGTCATCCTGTTCTCGTGGGTGAGAGTTCCTCAGGCCCAGAAATAGACCTGCCGGATGAAGGAGATAGGCATTTCCAATTTTCCCTGCCACTCACAAATCTCTAGGAAAAGGTGGCTCCTTCGGTTCTTAAAGGTGCCACGGCTGTAGTAGTAGTCACATGCAAGATTCCCTATTTACAATTCTTCTTCGAGCATCAAGAATGTATGAACCAGCCTGGAGAAACGGCTCAGCTTTTCCAGAGGACCTGAGTTCGACTCCCAGAATCCAGATGGCTACTCCAGGGAATCTGATGCCACCGTCCTTTGGTCAACTTGGGCACCAGGCATGCATGCCATTTATAGACCACACAAGCAGGCAAAATAACCATACATATACAATGATCAATAAATCTTTAAATAGATATATATTTCATATATATATGAAAGTTTACATTTCTTTTCCTTTCCCCTTATTTTCATTATTGATTTTTTGAGGCAGGATCATGCTACATTCCGACGTTTTTCTAGGCTATTCTTGAACTTAGTGGTCCTCCTGCCTCAGACTTCCAAGTAGATGAGATTACGCACGCATGTCACTCACTATGTGAAGATCTTGTTTGTCCTTTACACAAAAGATTTATTTTTTTTATTTATGTGTACATGCATGTGTGCCTGTATGTGTATACCACGTGTCTGTGGGTGTCCTTTCAAGCCTGAAGAGGAAGTCAGATGCCCTGGAGATGGGGTTCAGCTGGTTGCTCTCGAGCACCTGAGTTGGTGCTGGGAACTATTCTTGGGTCCTCTGGAAGAGCAGGAAATAATCTTAACTGTGAAACTATCTCTCCAGTCCGAGTGTTCTCATTTTTTTTTAAAGATTTATTTATTTATTATATGTAAGTACACTGTAGCTGTCTTCAGACACACCAGAAGAGGGCATCAGATCTCTTTACAGATGGTTGTGAGCCACCATGTGGTTGCTGGGAATTGAACTCATGACCTCTGGAAGAGCAGTCGGGGGCTCTTAACCACTGAGCCATCTCTCCAGCCCCCGAGTGTTCTCATTTTGACAGACAATGTCCATCAACAGGAAAACTCAGCTGGCGCAAGCCTGAAGACCTGAGGTCAGACCCAGGGGGCCAGAAGGTAAGGAGAACCAGGTGCCTTCTGACATTCTCACGCGTGCCCTGGCCCATACCTGTGCACATATAGGCACACACACATTAAATAAAAACCATAAGAAAAAATAAAAATGGTGTGCATCTAGAGCATTAATCTTTTGTTGGATAAATGAGCTGCAAACGTCAAGAGCATAGGTTAAGTGCTGACAGTTTCTGTGCTATCTTTTGTACCGTACATCTTATGTCTGTATTGTCTTTCGGATGGAGGCATGTTCTTGTATGTGTGCATGGGTGCGGGTGTGCGTGTGTGCATGTGTGTGCGTGTATGTGAGCATGAGTATGTGGGTGAACTGTGTGCTTGTACCAGAGGCCAGAAGTCAACTTGGATGCTGTTCCCCAGGAGCCATCTTGTTTCCTGAAACGGGGCCTCTCATTGAAGCCTAATGTTTACCAATTAGCTTAGGCTGTCTGGCAGATGAACCTCTGGGATCCTCCTGTGACCCCCCTCCACAGAGCTGGGATTAGGAGGACATGCCTACAAAGGCTTCATGCCTTCAGGCCTGGCTTAAAAAAAAAAAGAAAGAAAGAAAGAAAGAAAGAAAGAAACAAAATAATAACAACCAACAAAAACACATGAGTTCTAGGGCTCAAACTCAGGTCTCAAGGTCGTAATGCTCGCACAGCAAGCGCTCTACGGACCGAGACTTCTGAACACAGATATTCCTAATTTAATGCAGTCAAATCGTTTTCATTGGATCTGTACTCTTTTTCTTTGAGTCATATATGGCTCAGGCTGACCTCAAACCTGCTGTGGAGCCAAAGACGGAACTTTCCAGTATCCCACCGAGTGGTGTGGAGGATGGATCGGAGGAATCTCTGGGCGCGCGAGGCGAGCACTTTGCCGACAAGGGTACACACGAAGTCACTGCTGCTCAAAGTATTTTTTTCTAATCGAATTTCTTTTTATCTACAAGTAAGAAACTAATTCATCTAATTTAATTTATTTTTGTTGTTTAAAAGGCTAATAGTTCCAGAACCCCCGCGTTTTTCATCTTTCCCCTTAATTTACAGGGCCATTTCTGTTTTATGGCAGGTTCCCATGTGTATTTAACCTGTCTCTGGCCTATCTGCTCTTTGGGTTATTTGTCTGCCCTTCAACAAATAACTCATTAAAAGAAATAAGACGGTGTATGTGTGTATATGGGGGGTGGGCTGGAAGGAGAGGAGGGAAGAGAAGCTCAATCAGGATGTAAATAAAT